>NW_016690262.1:1361374-1452484 GCF_001604755.1 Lepidothrix coronata
AAGAAAGAAAGAAAGAAAGAAAGAAAGAAAGAAAGAAAGAAAGAAAGAAAGAAAGAAAGAAAAAGCAATTATGTGCCCTATTATCAAGTCTTTGATGATGTTTTTTCCGACCCATCTGCCTCTGTGATGAACCTCAACAACAGATTAACAGTTTTTTAAAAAGACTTATTATTTTATTCAGGGGGAAAGTAAAACTATTTTCAACAGTCTCCTGCATCTTTCATTTTGAGAGGTAGAATAAGAAAAGGCAGAAAAATAGTAAGAAAAAAAGCAGATGTTTTCTTATTTAAGAGTTATATACTAAAAATGCCCCTCAAGGGAATCACCAGCTCTACCAGTTTTGTCAAGCACTGTCACAGAGCCAAAGTGCACCTCAACATGTCTAATCAGCCTGAAGCCTAGGAAACTGAGAAAATCACTTTACACTTTCCTTCCACAAATCTCCTCAGATGTGACAAAACAAAGGAGGGAGGGGAGAGTGTGGAGGGGAGCAGTGAAGCCACAAGAAAAAACCAAAATGATGACTCTCTTTAAGTCAGCACACTGACATGCTTTTTCTTCAGATGGCTTAAGAAAAAAAACATGTCTCTCATATTTAGCAAAACCAGACAATGTCAAGCCTGACATAACTTTTGAAAAATGAATTAATTTTATAGAAGAAACCATTTTTCAGCGTCCTTGAATAAAATCTAGCATGCAACATTCCTTCCCATGTAACACTCAGAGGAGGAACAGAGGAACTAATGACACAGTAGTTTCCCCTTTGACTAAAAATCTAAATTCTTCTATATAGCCATAAAACAAAACAATAAATACCTGACAGGATGACCCAAGATGTTTATGTGGCTGAGATTTTGCCAGAAGCATATATCTAAATCACAGTTTCTATTAAAAAAATTACAAACTTGTTACTCTGCAACAACAATTCAGCTTTCTCGAGTTTTACCAGCTTTATCATCAATCTTTTTCCTTCCCTGTGAGGTCAAACTGTGGTATTAACATTTATCATTCTATTTAGTTCAAATGACCAAGACTAAGGTAAACAGCAAACAGATAGAAGTTGAGGTATACAAGATCTAGAATATGTGTTTGTTTGATTATATGACTTTTAAACATTGAGAATGAGAATATTAAGGAAAGAATTCCCTTGCAACAAAATACAGTTGAGGTACCATTCCAGGCTTCTCACACCACTGAAAGTGTGTTTACTCAAGTGACTCAAGCTGACAGTGAACAAGAAGCAATGGGATCATCCACATTGCAGTGTGACATAGCTGACATGTCATACAGTGCCATTGACTAGCTAAGACTCATTTCACATGAAAAATTACTAGAGCATTAGTGGGAAAATGTTAACAATTATTTTCCTGGAAAAATATTTGTAAAAAGAATCTTAATGAAGGAAGACACCATCAAGGAGCAACAGGTAGAAAGCCCCATGGCACCACATGAAGTTGAGCTTGAAGACCTGTAACTGAGGATCACCAGTCAGGGAAATTAATAATATTCTCCTGTGCAACTCTACACTTTTTCACAGGAATAATTCCACCCCAACAGCACATTCTGCTCAGGACCCCATGCTGTTTGAGACATATATGGTGTTCTGCAGTCCACTTTCTCAACTTGCCTCAAAATATTCCTCTCCATACTCACCAAGTTTTAAAGGCATATTTTGACAGGAGTTGCACACTGCAATGATAAGTGACTTGAATAAGATACAATTTTAGGTGTGTAAGTCAATATTTCTTAATGCAGTTACAACTTCTGTGTATTTTGACAGTAAACACAGTGCCATGAAAGCCAACATATTTGATAATACCATACAAAAAAGTTATTTGATCAACTGATTAAACAGCAGTTAATATTAGTACTGCAATTTCAATTGTAGCCTAGTATATTATTATTGATTTATATAGTAAAAAATATTTCACAGAATATTATAAACAGCATGTAATTTTGTATGTGAAACAAACAGGGATGGAAAACAGTAAATTAAGTTACAACACTATTGAATAAGACAATTGGATTTTAGATTTCACCTTGAGAAAACAAGTTTCTGATGTATAAATATAAATTTTGTACTATTCTGCTTTATTGAATTATTATTTCACACTTTACAGAAAAACAGGGTATTTGCATAAGGCACTTAAAGGAGGGACAGTTAAGGTAAAATTCAGGAATTTAGAAAATCTTCAATTATGCAATATTTATACTAAAATTTTTGTCTCAGTGTGGACTGAGATTTTAAATGCTTTTGATTTAGGCACTAAAGTTCAGCGGGGAGATAATTCACTAAATTCACTGAAAAGAATATTGACAAATTTTACTCCTTTCTAGTTCTATATTTCTGGCTTCTGTAGAATGCGGGAAATACTAATTAAAAATATATTCTCATGTTATTAAATTTTAAGGGGGAAAAATGAAATATTTTGGAGTAAGCCTTCAAGTTCCCAATCTTTGTTTCTCTTCTAATTTTCAGTATTGTGAAGTCGTAATGAATCTCTCAAAGACTCTATCTTACAATTGCTGAAAATTCTTGTCTGTTTTTTTGTGGAAGTATCATGCTTGGGATGTACAATGTGCTGCTAATAACAACTCCATTAGGGTTTATTTGAGATAATAATTGTGGAACAAAAATGATAAAATGAAGACAGAATCTTAGCTCTAATAACTCAGAAGTTCAACCAGAATTAAGAATTCAGAAGTTCAGTCTGCATGTTTCTCTGACTATCAAAGTAAATTTGGGGCTCAATATAATGAGGCAAACTTTGAATTACGTCCTACACCCGTGTGAACTGCTGTACTGATACTTCTGCCGATTTGCATAGTGCTAATATTTTAGTTTCAGAACAAGAAGAGGTTTTTTTTTTTAAATGTTATAACACTTTATGTGTAGACCGCAAAAATAAAGATGACTATGACTGAATGCATCAATTTATATTTCCTAATTCTCCTGGTCTTCTTTTACTTAAAAATTGCTTATATAATGGAAGCTGATTTTGGAATCACTGAAATGAAATTACCATGGCAGCAGTTTGCAAAGGCCCTGAAACCAACAAAAAGGTTTTCCTGCTCATGTTAAAGCTCAAGGAGAGCAGTAGCAATAACAATCACACCTGCAAATGATCTATTCAATCATCTTGTCTATCTGGTTTAGGTATAGTGTCTCCATCTCTGTTTTACACAGAACCTTCCCTGGAGATTGTGTCTGCCCTGTATAATTTTAGGCAAAATTAAAGTAAATCTTGAGTGTTATTTTGAACATAGGTCACTAAGCCAATGACTCATCCCAATCAGCTGGCATTAGTTCATTAAGATACATTAGCTGGGAAGGGACACAAGAATTATCTGTGTTTTAAACATTAATAGCAACACTACATTATTCAAATAAGAAAAAAAGAGCTTAAACATGTCAGCTAAGTGGTTTACTGCAGCTATAATATGCTCTGCAAGGGCACTGGATATACTCTCAAATTGTTTATTTTAATTCAATTCCCCAGAAGATCCCTGGTGTCTGAATGTAAAGATTGATGTTGTTCTGTTGCATGTTTTGCCCTTTCCGATAAAAACAGTGCTGTAGAAACTCCTGGATGTCCAGGCTGTTACTCACTGCTGGCCATGCTGGCACCCTGTTTGAGATAGGATGATGCTACACAACTTCCAAGCTTCAAAACAACTAAATATGAATGTATGTTTGAGGTACCTCATAGGACTAAATAAAGAAGGTTTATTTTCTGGAATGTATGTGTGAGGAGTCCAGGTGGTCAGGGCAGAGGGCTCTTTCCACCACTCTCCGTGCTGGGCAGAAGAGGGAAGGGAGCAGAGGAGTCAGCCCCCCTTCCACCATCTGTCATTGAAGTAAATAGATTTGGAGCTGTTAAGGCTTTTTTATTTTTTTAAATTTATTTAATTTTTAATAGAAAACATATGAAATTAACTTATTAAAATATAGATAAGGCTTTATGAGCAATTTTTAAAAACTAATTAAACTGCAAAACATTTTTAAACATAAATGAAGGCTGAGGATGTCTGCCTTGTACAAGTGTACATATACTTCAGAAAAAAACAGTGTTTAACACAAGAACTGCTTCATCTCCCTGTAACTACCTCATCATCATTTCAAGGTTAAGGATGTGATCTCAAGCACATGGTTTATGCAGCCTAAGAAAAAGGATTCATCTACATGGTTTCCAATGAAGGCTGTACCTGGTTTCCCTGTTGACTGCACATTGTGTTCTCTTGAAAGGGTGGGATGAAATGTCCGTCTGCCTTTCCCAAGGCTGCTGCATCCCAAACCTGGTGCACTCTCCAGTAGCAGGGGCAATTTGCCCCTTTCCCATACGTATATAGAGGCTGGATATGAATATTTGGTAAAATATCTGCTTCATGTATTTTCAATGGTGTACTACCTCCAATCTAATTAAAGGTTTCCTGAAGTATTTGGTTAGTCTTTGGTTACTAACAATAACCCATTCCTTGATTTTCAAGGTAGCTCTGGAAATAGGTTAGAAATAGTGGACAAAGTAAAAGATGGTTTAGAAGCAAATTATCTTTGGCAATTTACCATTGTTTGCTGTTGTTAGCATAATACTAGCATAAATAATGAAGACGCTGTTCTTTCTGGGAATTATTGAAAAATAAGACTATATATAACTTCTAATAGTTAATTGCCTTCTCACATATCACCTAACAGATCAAAATTTGATCTAGGTAATTCAGAATTCTGGTTTTTTTCTGTTTATGGAAGGAAACAATTTAAAATCAGTTTTCCTGCTCTATCAAAGGAGATACAGAACTATCAGAACAGACAGTTCTATAGGGGTATGTCACCACATCACTACAATAATTTTGTTGACAGCCTTTAAAATCTTCTTCAGCTGTGGGAACCTACCTTTGCATAATTGAGCTAGATTGCTTAGGTGCAATCTGATGCTCTTTAGTGATTATGAAGATGAGGATGGTCAAAACAAAACTCAGTTCCTTGTTACTGCTTTGCTTTTCTTTCCCTGATATACAACAGTCCACAGAAAGTATTTTAAAGAGATCCCTGCAAAACAGAAATATGGGGAAGGACTGTGATGGGGAGATGTAAGTTAATTCTCACAGGTCTTGCTTCACATACAGAAGAAAATAACTTTACCTTGTAATCTTTATGAAAAATGGTTGGTTTCCAATAAATCATAAGCATTACTTTCATCTAGAAAACTCCTCTACTTATATTTGTGTTATATGGGTCTATATAATCAGGGGTTGCTTGAGGAATCTGCTTAGCCTTCCCTCCACAACATTCCTGTACTATGAGCATTTTGAATTAATTATGACAGACATTAAATCACATCTTATAGTCCAAATGAAAATGGCGTTTTCATTCAGTAAATAGATTTGGAGCTGTTAAAGCTTTTTTTATTTTTTTAAATTTATTTAATTTTTAATAAAAAACTTATAAAATTAACTTAGTAAAATATAGATAGGGCTTTATGAGCAATTTTAAAAAACTCATTAGACTGCAAAATATTTTTAAACATAAATGAAAGCTGAGGATGGCTGACTTGTACAAGTGTACAAGGCTGTAGCAACACATACTTCAGAAGAAACAGTGTTTAACATTCTTTAAACCATTACCATTCATGAAAAAAGACAAGTTCCGTCTTTTCTTCCAGAGCGATGTGATCAGCCCACCTTAAAAGGATCCTTTGTGCTTCCAAAATACATACAACTATTATATGACTTTGAAATCTCAAATATTTCAGTAGGAATCTTCTGTTAGGGTTCATATCTCTAAAAGATACAACTCCACCCTGGTACTTTTTTATGTGTCACTCAGTTATAGTGATTGACTTTTAGCAGAAAAAGAATTTCAAGATTAATTTTGGTATTAGCAGGTTTTACTGCATTATTTCATCTTATTTCTCATAATAATAATAATAATAATAATAATAATAATAATAATAATTTACAATCAAAGATGTTTCACATTTCACTATATATCTGTGGAGGACAATAACAGTGTAAAATATTTTCTAGTAACACAGGCACACTATTGCTCTCCATAAATGTCTGTAGAAAGCTAGTAAGTGGTACTTATTGAAAAATGGTTTTAGATTTTTATACTGTCATTTTGGAAGGATATGGAATGTTTCTTCTATTTTCTTTCCTTTCTATTTTGTACAAAATGGTCTACTAAACTGACAGGTTTAGGAATGGGCTTCTTACCTGTCTTGAATGATCCCATAGGCATTTCCTGCCTTGGAAACCTTAAGAAATACCTTGATAACATCCTTTTGCCAGACTGTTTTAAATTATTCTCTTCTGCTTTAAAGAAAAAAAAAAAACAAAAAACCCCCTAAAAAGTTCCATAAAAATCTTTAACTTCTTTCAGGAGAGGTTATGGCATCGCTTTGCATCACTGCTACAAGAGCTTTCCGTTCAGCTTGCAAATCCAGTGACATTTTTCCCCAAGAAAGGAGTCAGGCCACAGGGTGTTTCTGTAAGGAAAGTCTCAAACTCCCAAGCACAGCATCCACCTTTACAGTCTCCATAAAGAATTGGAGGAAAGCAGACCCTTCAAAAGAGAGCAGCGAGCTCTGATCAGTTCCTTTGAAGAATGGTTGCAGCTGCCCTGTGCTTGAGGAGGTAACTCTGGATGGGGGATCCTGTGGAGCCTGGGTCCTGCAGTCTAAGTCCCAGAAAGACAGACCCACAAAAGCAGCTGGTGCTTAGTCCATGTCCTCCAGTGTACCTTTTTGCTGTTCTCTGTCTCTCAGCAGAGAAACCCTTTGTAACTTGAGGGTTTTTTCAAGCATTTTTCCATGAAGCTTTTGGATGGTCATAGAAGAGCTAAAACACACACTTCACTTACCCTTTCTTTTTTTGTTTGGTTTGGTTTTTTGGATCCAAATTAAACACCACAAAAACACAAGACAAGCCCTGTTCTATCAAAAAACTGGTGCCCATCCTCACATGGGTCAGACTATTCACAATTTTGAGTTATGAGAATGGTTGTGCGTGCCATAAGGCTCGCACCAAGCAATACCCTTGAATCCTACAAGCTTTGTTCTTTCACACTTGGATTATTACAGTTCTTTGGTTCTCTGCTGCAGGATCATGACATGACATTTTAACACGCATAGTCTGCTTCCGGCATTTTAATTGGTTTAAAGCCGTTGGTAGCATCTTCTACTGTATTAATTTATTGCTTCAGCGTTAGTCAACTGAAACCTTTGCCAGATGGCACTACAGCCCCTGAATACTGACGAGGAGAAAGAAAATATTTATATGATGCAAATGTTTGCTCGTTCATTAAGTATTCATGAATTGGTTTTTTAGAGTTTGTTTTTGTGGATTTTTTTCTCCCTTTTTCTTTGAGCTGCATTGCAAAAGGAGCCTAAAGGTTCAGATTTACATCTCATGGTAGCAAAATTATTAATAATCTAGCTCCCTGTTATCTGCCCAAAAAATGGGGGAAAAATACTTTGAGAATTTAGCACGACATTTTTCCCATCTACATTGAATGGCAAGAGAAGTATTCTGAAACTTCCAGCAGTTTTATTGTGTGGCTTTCCTCTCCCAGCACCAAAGGAGCAGTGGGGAAGAATAAGTAGAGATGACCTTCTTGCTTCACTTCTAAGTACAGGTTTTTCTGCAGAACTCTTTAACACTACTCCCAAATAAACCAGAGCACATTAAAAATTGATGCTTAAGTGCGTTATCTCATGAAATTTGCTCCCTTCAGTACTGATGGGGCCTTGGGGAAGTCACCTGCAGCCAGTCCTATTTCTAATCACAGCTCTATCTATAGTGTTCAGAAATCACTTGAGTCAAACCCCTGTGTTTTTACAATACTCTATTTCTGATAAAGGCAGCAAGAGAATTAAATACACAGACAGAAAAAGAATTTGGGATATGCAATGACTTACATCGATTACAGCTGAAAGTACCTTTGTTGGTCTGGTGATTCCAGTCACAGGGGTAAAGCAGGTTTCCTTTTTTTTTTCCTGCCTTGACCATTAATTTGCCGACTGTCTTGTAAAAAAAAATCTTTACTGTGTAGTATGTAACTTAAAAAAACACCCTGAATTCAAACTTCCTCTTGGGTCTGAACTTTCAAAATCCATGGCTTTTTGCTGTGGCTATTTGCTAATCACAGCATGTCAGATCTACAATACTTGGCAAAATATAGCTTTAGTTTTCTGATCCTCAGTCTTGACTAAGCTTCCTCAGAAAGTCTAACTCTATGATCTAAACTAATAATGCCCTGACTATTGAGTTCCCATCCTCTGTGGAGCATGGCCTTTGGGTTCCAAGCCTTTCATTAGATTAAGAGTGGGATTGTACGAATGTGTCTCTAAAACTTGTTTGTCTTACCTGTCACTAATGTCATTGTGCAATATGCATTGCCTGGACGCTTCAAGCACGTGGTTATTTCATGATGTCAGCTCTTAAATCTTTCTACTCCAGGAATTTTTAAAGAAACTAAAAATAAATTAAAACAAAATAATTAAACATTAATAAATTCAAGTAATTAATTGAATGTATGTATTTTACACAGTCCTCATGGTGCAATAAGTGTAACCTCCTGTGTCACTGGGGACTGGCCATTCTCAGAGCATGCACTGTTTTCCTGCCTGCAGCACCCGCTCCTCTTCAGTGCCTTGCTGGATTGCCTGGAGCCTCCCAGATGCAAAGGTAATGTAGCATGTTGATAGACTCAATCTCTTGTTCCACAGTGCCATCTGTGCTGCACTCAGGAAGGTATACCCTGTGTAGTGTGGCTGCCACCAGTAGTGACAATCCTAGGCAGGCAGAGCTTTATTTTCACATCACAGGCTAGAATCTAAATAAAGCACACTGTGATCATGAGGGTGCCTCCAGCAGTGGCTGCTTCATGGTATTAATACCTTGTATCCAGGCTCTAACGTTTAGCTTGTGCCCAAAGACGAATCAATGCAACTGTTCTGTTCCAAAATCCCACTGCTAGCAACTCCTGCTCTGTCAGTACATGCTACTCCTGGATCTGCTGGTACTTCACTGGAAAGGGCTGCAAGATGCTGGGCTTTGCTCCTGTGCTCTCATGCCTTAGCTTTTATGCAGCACTGACATTCTTTGAAACAGGAAATCCTCATTTATGGTTTTTAATTGCTTATGTAAAAGTCTCTGGCAAAACCAATCCTGCAAACTCATGTGCTTTTCAGAAGAACCTAGAGGGATAGTTGACAATCATTTTACATTGCTGACTTTCTTTTGAATTACTTGCTCTAGGAGTATGCTTGAAGGCTCTCAGGGTCCAAACCCAAATCAGATATGAAAGGTAGATGCCTGTTTGATTTTAGCAGGTCCAATAAATCTCATTATTTGTGGAGAAGTTGTCAATTTGCTGGACTGCTTTTTGGCATATATAGTTGTAATGACTAACAACACTCAAAGATTCATATTATCTGGTACCTCAGCAAGTATTTGGGGTGGATAAATTTCTGCTTCATCATATTCCTGCTTCTCCATCTAGCTCTAGATCAGTGCCTTCTGCTTTCTGAAGATAATATTGTAGAGGGATGAAAATCAAGGCATTCAAAGCCCAGCTTTGAGATTCATGAAGATCAAATCCCTCAAAGTTGTATCACCAAAAGAGAACCTTGGATCTGATGACATCTCATTCTAAATATACTATATAAAGTTGATATTATGGATAAGAACTGTAAAAGGTTCCCACCTTTCAAACAACCTACAATGCCAATTGTACTTTGCTGAATTTCTTCAGAAGAACATGCAAATACGTTCTTCTGCACACCTGAATTTAACATGAATTTTATACCAAAAGAAAACCACAACAGTTCCCCAAATCTAAGCAAAAAAAAAAAAAAATGGCAAGACACAACAACTTTAGCAGAGTTAAATTAATAATATTAGCAAGATAGATCTGTATTATTTTTTTTCCTTTTACATGACACTAGTTACATATTTAGAATGGGAATCAGCATTTGACATTTCCTTTAAGAATTGATGGATAAACTATTTCGAGATTATTCTGAAATTGCCCTACTTACTACACTTGGTTTGTGCCTTAGAGTGAGTATATTCTTGAGGCTGGGATTCATATGAATTGACTATCAGCTGATTTAATCTTGTTATGCTATTATTTGCTATATTGATTTGATAACTGCTGGCTCCTGATTGTTGTAATTGTAGTTAATCAACTGACCCAGTTTGGTTTGGTAATTCTATTGTTCAACATAAGTTTGTTCAACAAAAACTGTAATGGGGTTGTTACTTTTCATATTTATCTGTTCTTCACGTAGTTACCTATCATTTGAATGTTGGAGGTTCTTTCAAAACAGCAGTACAAATCCAAAAAATTAAAATAAAACAGTTACAATTTTTAAGAACTGTAAATTCTGCTCTCCATCAAAACTAAAATTGAAAAATCAGATTGTCTTAAATTTTGAATTTTATAGTATCTCATTTCTTAATGTTTATGGGTTGCTCAGAAAAAAACCCTATAAATAAAAAAACAAACCAAAAAAAACAAAAAAACCCAAATAAACTCCAAAACAAACCAAGAAAAAATTCCACTCTTATGCTGCTTTCAGTTACAGTACTAATTAACAAAATTTATCAGCTTTTTCAACGTCAGGCTTTATTCCTGGCACTGTTATCTCCATTTCTTCTCATCCTCCACTTTCTCCCTCCTCCTGAGATTGCTGAGAAAAATAACTCACATATTAAAAAGAAAAAAAAAAATTACCTTCTTTTTCTTATCTTTAATAACCAGAGTTAGTTCTTGCAACCACATTTCCTGAGTCCTGAAAGTTTTAATTTTTTTTCCTTGAAAATTTTGTGTTCCCAGTGGCGTGAGTTCTATAACCATCCTAAACTTCTATTGCTTCAGTTTGCTTGTAAACACTGCCTTCCTTAGTGAGACTCTCCTACAACAGCACTCATCTCTTCATGTACTGCACTCTGGGTAATGAAATGTGCTTGTAAAGACAGTCTCGTAAAATTAAACTGAAAACCACAAAGCAGGACACACTCACACTTGTAAATCTAAACTGAATGATTTCCTGAGATGATTCGATCATCATGTGCTTTCCAAGAAGGGTTTCTGTGCTCCCACCACCTCTGCACTTCCCTCTAAGTTCTGGGCAGATTGATGGAAGATGTGAGTGCCTTCACAGAAATAAGAGAAGGGACTAAAAAGCTGATTCCTCCTCTCTAATGTTAACTGCTTTAAAAAATAATTTAAAGAAAATCAATACCATTTGTTAAGTACATTTAAAATGCTGTTGATTTTTTGGAACTCTTCCTAACTTCTGTTCCTGTGAAAATATACTAAGCATACTGTTGCAGCAATACTGAATCCAGTTTGTTCACTTTGAAAATACTCCAAAATTATCATTATTCAGAAAACTTAAGTACCTGATACTTGACAAAGTCTGTTTTTTCAGTGACAAACTCAGATTTTTCATTTCTGTTTTAATAACCTGACAGGATTATATAGTGCACAGCTAACAGGGACATAGACAAGGAAAAAGAAAAGTGGGAGGTCACCTGAATCTTTCCCTAAGCTTGCACATTCTGGAGAGGAAAAGTACAAGTTTCTACCTCATCCTTAACATTTTGGAGAGATGAGTAAGAATTACAACTACAGAAAAGTCAAATGCCATAATGTAAGCACCAAAACTCACAATGGCACACTGTAATCTATATGGAAGCATTCAGGAACGCAGCCTAAGTCTGAAAACTCTTCAGTACATGCACTTTCTGCATAAATCAGAAGAGCAACCATGGGCAACTATGAAACTCACGATAGCTGATCTGGATGCTTAAGATTTTTCACCAGTAATTTAGTTTCCCCCTGATTTGGATATTTTGACTAGATGCTGTTTTTTCTCAGCTTGGAAGCGGACAGAAGGTTTTGTGTATTATATCAAGTCTGTATGCCAAAAGTACACACACAGCTAAGATCACAGTAGAAAAGTATGGAAGTATACTTTCAGGCAAATAATTTTACAGTTTTTATGATGTATCTTTTTAAAACTTCCAATATAGTAATAAAATATTAGCATCAAATTACCACCGTAATGAATAAAATCACATTTATCATTAGTCAAGTATTTGGAAGATCTTTAAGTGCTGATTAAAAAGTCTAATTTGAATTTTCATTTTAATCACAATTTTTGAACTTTTCCAATTTCACTCTTGACTGTTTGTATCAAGTTAAACGGAAAGTTAAACAAAGAACACATTTTTCTGATTTGCATAGTTGATGAAAATTGCGTAGCTTATTTTCAGTTATCTTCCTTCAAAATGCAAATAATCTAAAAAATATCTTTTAATTATTTTTAGGACAGTGTAGATTGATATAAATCTATATACTAAATGTGATTTTATGAATTCTGAATGTGGCCCAGAGTATCCTCCTACATCTTATTTACAATAATTTGTACAACAAATATTACATGAATACACCTCAATTACATTGTCTCATCAGGTTAAGTTCATACTATACTGAAGAACACACAAGTTAGTTTTCTAAATTCTTTGGAATTTATGGTTTTGTTTTCTTTCCTTTTTTCTCCCTTTTATGAATATCTAGATATAAATTGAAAGATGAAAGGATTTCTTTTCATTTTATGAATAAGATATCATATCCTCTTCATGTAATTTGAGAAATAATTTCTATTTTAAATTAACATAATTCATATATTTCTGCTGTTATTTACAGTAATTGTCAGGCTGGCACCTTAGTATAGGTATATTCAGTTATTTTCTTGACCAGTGTAGCTTTTAGCCATTTACCTCAGTGTGATGTGTTAGAAGACTTCAATATACTGCAATATAACAAGAGTGATATTCCTGCCTAGCCAAAAATTTTGTTGCAATTCATTGGATGCAAACAAAAATCTTTGCTTTACACAAAGACCCTGAAATACTGTAAATCACATATATAATATCTATATATAGGTTAAGTGAGAACCAAACCTTCATCAGTCAAAATGTACAAAACAAGACAGACAGGAAAACATATACTGTTATCACTGAAATGCCACAATGTACAGGCTGGTAAAGTTTTGTTACCAAAATTAAAGTGATTAATACAAACCCAGTACCACGTTCCATGGCATCTCTGCTATTCTCATTTAAATGAATGAAAAATATTTGTTTTATCTTCAGAAAAAAACATGTTTCTGGTGGCAAGCAGAATGTTTTGTAGTCACTTTTCCTGAAAAAGACATGCTAGTTTGCAGGGTTGGTTTGGTTTGGTTTTTTGGGGTTGGTTTGATTGATTTTAAGTAAAATCCCTTATACTATAGTCGACATTTGGACTCTTCTCACAGTGATGGAAAAAATTATCAGCTGTTACTCTTCCTGGTTTTTGTTTATCTTCTGGTAGTACGTGCCCTGATCTTTACTTCTTCATGCATCTGGTTCAACTGTTTTTCTTCAATCCACCTACTTTCATTTACTTTTCCTTTTAGAGATTTGCTAAATTGAATGATGTCAGTCAAGGTATATTCCATAGATTCTAGCACTGTTTAACAAGGAGTTTATTTTTAACAAAGATTTTATTTTTATTATCTTTTCTATTATTATTAATAATTTTTAAATGTGTCTTTTAGATAAGCTAGTTTAGAGGTCTTTAGAGATATCCAGATGTGCTTGACATATAAATCTTCAATGGTTTCCTGTTCAGACAGTTCTGGTACAGATGCCTCACTTTATCCACTGTAATTTTGTAGCTCTGTCAGTTTTATTTGATGTCCATCTCCAGAATGCCAAGATAATATTGCTGTTGTTAATGCCTGCAAACACTTTCCTGTCTTTTTCTGACAAATTTCTGGGCAGAATACGTCCACAACCCTTCAGACTAGCAGCTAGCAATGGTGCTCACTCTTCCTCAGTCCAAAGGTTAATTTGGCTCATTATTTCAAATCAAGCATAATAAACTTTCCAAGATGATTTTTCTTCAAAGCTGACTGCTCTCTGACTTGGTCAATTAAACAAATCATCTGTGTAAACATTTGTCTTGGGTTATCATAGCAAGACAATTGATGCTGGATTCCACACTCACTGAGAGGATTGTCATTCTTTTCCATACCAGGCTTTTTATTCATTGCTGGAGACAGATCTATGTTGTTAAGGATAAATTGTGTTATTCATGCTATAGCTACAATTCTTTCATACACATCAACTTTGCTAGCTAAGCTAAACTGAAAAATTTCTGTTCATCCATATCCCTTAAAAGACTGCTGCACATTGTGATTCCAAAGAAGAAAAAAGCTACTAAATGATGCTAAATGTTCTTTTGTTACATAGGTAATTCGTTGCTTCTCTAGCCAAATTTTGTCATCCCCTCTATGTGCTCACTTACACCGTATTACCATCTGAATTCTACAACCAGCAGTCCCATATACTGGATTATGTACAAAAGTAGGGATATACCTCAGAAAATGTATCCGTGTGTAGATTTTAAAACAACAGATGAAGTGGTATCAATATAAGCTTTTCCTATCATATTTCTATCAGATTCTGTTTACATTTCCAAGTGAAACTGGAGCCTCTCCTTCCACAGGCAATCCTACACAAACAGGGCTGTAAAAGGGCTGCCATTTCATCTGCCTTATTCAGACCTTTACAGCAATCTCTCTCTACACATGTGCATTTGGCTTTCACAACAGCTATATAGACCTTTCGAAACAGGTTTTGTTTTAAATGTCTTTTTTTTTTAAATGTCTTTGTTCTTTTACCTCTTAGTACTTTAAGACAAATAGTTCGTTTATTTCTCCATCACAAGAATTTAAAGTTGGGTTTTTTAGTCAAATTAATGAAAAGAAAAAACATTTAGTTCTCCTTGAGTCCTCTCTGATTGATAATCAATTCATCAGCATAATAACACTTATTTCCTTAGGAGAATAATTTCATCTCAAACATTTTATAAAATGTTTCCTTTTTCTCTGTTTAGTAATTGGGCAAATCTTACTGTCATTGCAGATTTAGTTTAGTACTTTCCTTTGTTAGCTTTCATCTGCTATTTTTCTTATATTTGCTAGTTTTTGCTTTCCCTTCTACAGATACTGAGAGTCTGTGATACTGTACAGTAGATAACACTGGTCTTGAAAAATCCACTTCTCTGAAATTCCACTTTAGCTTATGAATTACTGCTGTGGGTGGGAAAATGTTTGAAGTTCCCACATACCTCCTGAGCATACTTGTATCTCTTTCAAAAATACCAAAGTCTGCAAGTCCTATTCAACTGAATGTATTTGTTTTGGAAAATTTTGTTGTTTTTTTTTTAAGACTGATAGACCTTTCCATTTAAGAATTAACACATACATACAACAGCCTCTTAGTACAACCTTCTTCATATATATGTATATCAGTCAATAGTAAGCTATTGAAATAGATCTAAATCTACGATCAGTGTGCAAATTCTACAGTTAAACTGATGAAATTTTTAAGAGTTCCTCAGTTTTAATAATTGCAAATATATTTCATTCAGGAAAGGGAACAGAAGCTCCAGACCTGCTCAGGTGCTTCTAAGTGTATTTATCTCCTTGAGATGGGCATGTTAATAATTTATCTTAATTTGCTAAATCCTAGTGATACTACCTGTTAAAGTAAAGCATTTACTTTGCAGCTTTGGAAGGTGTTAGCACAACTTAGTTTATTCTAGCTGTTTTCAGGGATTCTAGTGAAGCTGATGATTCAATATCTGAAAACCCTTAGGATATATTAGGTCTGCATACAACAAAAACCAAACCAAAAGACTTGAAGAATACTATGAGACAGATTGCAGTGTTGAATAGTTAAAAGTATTTTTTCTGAAAAAAATATGACTTTTTTTTTTTTAAAAAAAGAAAGATAAGATAACGTAAGGGAAGTCTTGAAGTGTATAATTCATTACAGATAAAGCAGTCACATGATTAGATACCCCCACAACTCATAAAGCTAAGGGTGTGTATTTAACAGTGATGTTATACTTTGAAATAGGTAATTCCTACTTACATTTTTTTTATGCTCGTATTTCTCCCATGTAAGGTGGATTAGCACAAATTAATTTTCACACTAATCCATCCATCACGCCAAGAATGTCTCACTAAGCTTTGCCAGCTCCAGACAATTTACAAAACTAGTAAAAGCATTGCCACGGTAATTATATTGGATTTTACAGTATAAGGTGCTAATATGGCAATTTCGCCTACAGAAATTTATGACAAGCATTTTAACCAAGAATAAAAATAGTCACTAAAGAAATTAGGATGAATTAGAATATTTTACCAGTGAAAATTTAATTTGAGCAGAACACCCTGAATATAATTTCAAATGTACTTGAAAAGAGCAACTTTGTACTTAATGTTCACACACAGAAATGTGAAGACAGAATAGTAGTATTGCAGGAAATTGTGGCTTTTACAATGTCTTCATCATTGTATTTATCTAATTCACCTAATTCCAAATCTTGTGCATTAAGCAGAGCAATTTTCTGATGTGTGACATTTCTGAAATTTAAGTTATCACAGTTTCTAGCAAGTAAATATCGGTTTTGTATTAGAATTAAAATGAAAATTATTTACAACTGTCATTTGAAGTCCCTGAAGCATCTACATTCTTGATTCTAGCTTTTCTACTGCTTCCTAATTTTCTTTCAAAAAGACTGACACAAATGCACAACAGAAACAGGAGACATCAGAACTTTTCATTGGGGGTTAATTTATTATACAAGCCAATTAAACAATTTGAGGTAAAATAGCAATCTGAACCAGAAGAATGGAAAAGACTGTTAGGAGAGAGGGAGGCAATTAAGTCATTAACCCTCTTGGACATAGAGAGAAAGCTAAATATTGATTTTAGAACATTGATGGCTTACTTGGATGTTAGGCGTGAAGAAATTTATTGTATGCCAGAAAACTAATATATCTGCTGAGTCTGTGATTTGCAATTTGTTAATCTGTTTTAGATTTATGACTCCAGAGTCAACTTCTGAAGGTAATTTGTTGGTTTCCCTTAGGAATAGGGACTAAGGAATGGAGGAGGAATGGTTTTGTAAAGAATGCTACTGATTACAAAATGCTTTTATTTTCTTTATTTAAGTGTTTTCTGTTAATTCATGGTTGAATGCTTTTGCTCAAAGTATTTGTGATACAACATTTAGTTCCCTCGGTAAAATTAATTGCATTCTGTTTGGATGTAGGCTATCTGCTCATGACATTTATTGCCATTTATTGTACTGTTATTGGAGATTAATTGATAATCTTAAATCTGTTATTTTGGCAAGTTCTCATGCCATATCAAAATACATACATGACAGAAGACTAGAGAGTGGGAATAAATGTCTTAGGGTTTAGTCTTCTAGCTTTGGTTAAAAGAGCCTAAGTATTTTCCATATAGATTTCAATTAACAGGCATTATGTCAATGACATATTTAATCAGTTTACATCTCAAATAAAATTTAATCACCTTATGTACCTTATTACTTAACAGTTTGTAGGATATGATTTAGTTTGTATAAAGACAAGCACTGAGATTTTCTTTAACAATTGCAGATCTAAATTATCGGCAGTAAAAATTCCCTTTGCCTTGGTTATTATCCTTGCTGTGAACACAAAGATTTTAATTGCTTTATCATGTTTTAAATGCAGATACTCATGATAAGCACATGCTAAATGTTTACCTTACTTGAGCTTAGACCAACTTTTTATCACTCTCTTGATTTGTGATCCCAGTTATTCTTGTGATCTTAATTACTCTTTATTAATTTTTTGAACCTGATCAGGGAATAAAAAATAAAATAAAATAAAATTTAAAAAAGACCATTAGGGGAGTTAGAGAGTCAAAGATTTACCCTGTGTTTCTAGTCCACATTAAAAGTTCAACCAGGAAAGTAAATGAAAGTCATGAAAATTAACATAACAATGGAACACAACAACACAGTGGGACACAACAGAGAAATGTGTTAGCCATGTATGGAAAGAGCAATACAGATATGTTTTTGCTATCAGCTAAAGAAAACCAGAAGTCCAATTATACTGTATCATGCTCACAGTGATTTAAATAATTTAAAAAACTGTCTAGGACCTAAATATTCCTTAAACCTCTGGAATGGCTAATATCCCTGTAATCCAGAAGGTCAGGCTCCACAGCCACAGAGACTTTAATTTTTCCACACACGCGTCTTACCTTTTTTAAACTCTTCTTTCCGAGTTTTCATGAAAGGCAAAGGTGGCACTGGTAACATTTAGGCACACGTTACAGACATGACAGGACATATGGTGACCTTCTGTCATCCAGCAGTTGTCTAAAGAATGCCTTGGGGGCAAGAAAAGGGTGTTGTGGGCTTTTTTTAAAAGAATGCAGTAATGCCTTCCTAAAAGCTCAATAATGACCAAAATCATGAAGTGAAAAATTATTGAGCAGCAATGCTGCTGCTTACTTTAAAAAAGACTTTGAACTTACACAGTATAAGTTAATGAATTTGTGGGCTAAAACAGTAAATGAAAGTTTTAGCACATAGGCATCTGGTACAGCACTCTTTTCAGCTGCAGCCAGTCTCTGCATACTTTGGATAAACTCCAGTTTTCAAAATTGTGTGCTGTTTTGTGTTGATACCCATTGCATTTGTTTCTCACATCATTATATACATGTGCAAGACAATAAGCACACCCTATAATAAGCATTGCAACCTGCTATCATCTACATGAAAATAACTTCATGATGTTTTTGGTACATTTTCAGATTGCTGTTAGCTTGAACAATATTATATAACAGCATGTGGTTGTATTGCAGGCCCAAATAAGATGCCTGAGAACAGAGTACAAGATATTTTCAATTAAAAGAGGAAGAAAAATAAGTTTAGTGTAGTATGGCACTTGTGCTTGTGATCAATAAAAGATATTGCCAAACTTAACACCTCTGAATGAGGGAGAGCAAAATCCTCTATGTCAAGTCCTTCTTTACTAAAGAGCATTATAATCCTTGAAAATACCTCAGAGAGCAAACAATAAGAAAAGAATACATTCAGACTAATTGTACAGGGGACAACCATTTTCCCTCATCCTTTTTTATCCCTATTTCTACTTTTCGGAAATCAAGTATTATAGAAGGCAATTTTACTTAAGGAAAGAAGATATACAAGAGTTTACAAAGACAAATTTGCTGGTAATATTGTAATGACACACAAAGTGTACTATGCAAGCTTCACGCTTTCTCTAATTTGGTGCTAGAGCCCACAAAAAATGTTTGTTTTATGGTTGTATTTTTATTTGAAAAAACAAAACTTTGGAAAATACTATTGTACAGTAAGTGTGGTACCTTCATCTATCATTGCTGCAAGAGCAGAGATATAAATAAATCCTTTTAGAGATGGCATCCATAGATATTGCTTATCTGTATAAAAATGTACACGACCAGTATCAGAATTTCTCCCACTGCACCAGATCTGATACAAATGCTCATTTCAACCATCACAAGGGTTTTTCCTCAAAATAGCGTAAAATCCAATGTGCTAAGAAACAAGTAGTGGTAGTGAAAGCAAATGAACTGTTAAAATGCACAGGCAATTACTGCTCCAGGCTAAAAGGGAGATCATTGGCCAGATACTTGAAGGGAAGCACACTTTGTGATTACTCACGGAACACTTCTTGACTAGTCAGATGTCTAGAGCTAACAGTCTCTCAATCATATTTAAATGTGGGTCCAAAGTCTGCCTTTACACAGAAAAGCAAGCTGGGAAAAAGTTGAACACCTTCATCCACTCGTAATTTCTGCAGGTAGGAAACAAACCAACCAACCAGCACACATCTGAATTCACTGTGGTGGGAAAGCATAGAAACATTGCTAAGGAAATTCTGCTTCAAAAAGTGTAAGTATAACATTCTTGTTATGCTTGTGCAAGCCTTAACTTATCAGGTGGTCTTTTTGTAATATAATGGTTATTATCACCTTCATCTGGGTTCAATGTACAGTTGTATTTAAGAAGTCTTAGCTCAAATAGATAGAATTTTCTAATGTTAAACACAGTTCTGAACAAGACCCTTGTTTCCAAAAGCAGGTTCTAAATTTGTTAAATGGAGAGAGGGAACTGTTCTGTATCCTGTTCCAGGGTAACTCCTAAAAAAAAAAATGAAGTTGAAATACTGAAAAAGGACCATAGACTGCAAAATGTAACATGTATACAGAATTTCTGCAACAGTTCACTTACTTTGGAGATGAAAGATTAATAAACTTGCATATCAATAGATACCACTAAAAAGAAAAATAGATTCTTTTAAAATTATCTTTACAAGTTTACATTTCCTAATAAAAGCAAAGTTATCTCGAATGTTTACATCACGTATGTTGTGTTTCACAACTATTTTACATAAAGAAGGAAGGGTATGGGAAGGAAAATGTGCCCTGGATCTACCTAACATGGGATCTACTTGATCAACAAGCATCTACTTGATTCAGATGATATGTGAAGTTTTATTATAGACTTCAAGAGCAAATAAATTTTCTAAAACCTAGAATTCCAGGCTCTGAAATTCAAGGGTGTTTTGAAATTAATTAGATCAGCTTGAAGTGAAAGGAGATGACTGGTAGCAATTAGCAGATATTTCTGGTAGCTCAAGACACAGTAAGAATTGTACTTTGTAATTAACATTTTTGAGCTTTTTTTCTTGGATTATTTCCCACCAGCACAGCTTTCTCATAAATCTGAAACCAATTTGCAAATGTCACTAATTTAAAAACATACTTTTATTACAATGACATCTTTACTATGAAAAATTACGGTGAAAAATACTCGTGTTCCTAGAGTTTCATTCACTATCTCTATAGAACACTAAGTCTTCATTACCTATTTATTTCTTCTACTTCTCAAGTACTCTTTGATCTTTGTTTTGGAACGTTTGTCTAAAACAGTTTTATAGTGAAGAAGCAAATCTAAATCTTGTTATACAAGATATAGATATACATATGATACAGGTCATGTTCTGAAATATATTGTAACTACACACTATTGTTTGTTGTGTAAAATTTTTTATCATACTTTGTATTAGATGAAATTATTTTAGACACCTATTTAGATATGTTCACACAGATTTTTCCATTGATAAAGAGAAAGAGTTGGAATCTGTGTGAAAAAAAGACACAATCATATAGAATCATAGTAGGGTTAATAGAAGTTTCAACAGATTAAACATGCATATTATAATAGCATATAAAATTATCTTGAGAGAGTGGAAATACGGCCTAACACCGAACCTCATGTTTTCTGCCCCTGAGTCTTAGTGTTGGGAATTTTTCTTACAATGATGTTTTCAGCTGCAGAATGTTTTACGTAGAACAAATTGAGTGCAGGTTTTTTTGGTTTCCAAGCTGTGTTTGTGGAGAAAATTCGTGTGCTAATTCTGAAGACCTATGTCTACATCCTTCCTGCTGGCCGTCACAGGCACCCCGTGGGAGCACAGCCTGTGCTCAGTAACAGCCGTGGGTTGTACCTGTGCACCTGGGCACAAGGTGAAAGCTGAGAGGGTACAGAATTGTACCTGTCTGTCCTCTCATTCAGCTTTTCCCCTTACCTTCCACTGTTCACAGGCAGCACCACTATGGGTCTCTGACAAACACAGCTGATCGCTAAGGAATCGAAGAGATGAGATGGCAGAACTGTCTGGCCTTTCAATGGCACACAAAGCAAGCAGACAAGACTAAAAAGAAGACTGGAAATAAACACCTGTAAATTCTATATGTCTTTTCCAGGCAGCTTTCTGTGGTGTTATACTATCCTTCACCACCTACAGCGCAGACAATTCCCCAGTACCCCTGCTAAGTCTGAGCAAGTAAATTCACAAGGACACACGACAGATTCCTCCAACGGGATACTGCACACAAAATTACTGTTAAGTTGATAATAACTTTTTGCTGCTGGGGAAATGTTTAATTTTATTCTCTTCTCAAACAGAAGATGACTAACCTCTAAGGTCACAGAATAGGTTGAGAATATTGCCCACTGTTGAACGACTGCGGGCAGAAGCTGCTCAGGTTTCCTGGAATAATCAGCAATTCAGTTTCTCAAACAATGTGGGGGTGAGGGGTGGAAAATGAAGCTAGGCTTTAATTACTGGCTTTGAACATTTATGCTATGAAGGAAATATCTAGTTAGTTTGTTACTGAAGTTGTGCTTCTCTAAACAGAGCAGGAGGAAGAGAAATAAGAGAATGGAACATGCTCCTCCCGGTACAAAGAGCCAACAGGAGGATGAGAACAGATGAGAAGGAAGAAGCAAAGCCATCGGCAGCTTACCTCCAGAGGAACTGAGCTGCTGCCAGCTCAGTAGGTTGCTAACTCATGAGCCAAAACCAGCACTGTGTTCTCAAAGACTTTAAGAAACAGGTGAAACAGCGTCTCTAAGTCACCTTCCCACTGTTTCTCATTAAGAAAGGAGAAAATTATGTCATACTAAGGAAGGTTTCTTCATAACATATGACATGATGGGTACATTTTGGTGAGGCCTGTTGTAAATGCTTTTTGCATTATGATTATTTCACCAACATTTGTAGTTTTATTAAGCTACAACTAGAGGTCACCTGGCTTTTGGTTGTCACTATTGACAGTAATAAGCATTCACTTTATCGAAGAATGAAAATAATGTATGCAATGAACAATGAGTTTCTGCTAAAAATACAGTTCTTACTTGCTGTTTCTCTGTTATTACTTTCCCAAACTGCAAACAACATCAGTCATTGAAGACAAACTGCTGTGCTATGACAGAAAATATATGCTTGCCTTACAGTCATGTTTTTCTTCTTTTATAATGGACATTATTCATAATGGAAATAATAAATCTTAATGACTGGTTTCAAGAAATTTGGCATCAGACAAGTTCATATTTTATTCAATGTTTTTAGAATTGTTTTTCAGAAAAAAATGGTATAGTAAATCAGACCTTTAGAAGCTTATTCATCCATAGATTCACAAGCTGTTCCGAGATGATCATCGTGACCACGAACTTTGAACTCAGGTATGCCACAGGCTGCTGAATTTTTCCATTACCAAATTACAAATTGGAAGTAGTGAATATCTACAACTACATGGCTTAATCAAGACAATTATAAAATTGTCTGATATATTTTCTTTTTTTTTTTTTAATGTTGAAGCAAGACTAATTCAATCATGGCAATGTTACTATACATCATGGACTGGGATACCACTATTGTCCTTCCCCCTTTTCTTAAACATTAACAGTTATAGCCCTAATGTCAAAATGGAAGATTTTTATCTGTTACAAAAGAAAGGGCCATCTAGTAGAAGGAATATAAGACTATTCTGTAGAAGGCTTATTGATAGGATTTACTTGTTAGGACTGTACATAGTATTTTTGAAGTCAATAAATACATAAAATTATAGAGATCATATAAAGAGTGTATAGATTTTTTCCACAAAGAGCTTTTTAACTCAAAGTGTCAGTCCTTCTCTTCCACTTTTGTTCATTATTGAGCTGAACAGATTATAGGAGTCAGACTGGAAATTATATTTTTCTCACGAAAAGAACAATATTTAGAGTAGGGGATAAATTAATATATTTCTTGGTGCATTAAATCATTAAAAGAAAATAAAAATGTGAATCAGAATAATCTAATAGGCCAGTATTATGCCATCAAGCAACAAGAGGAAAACTGATCAGATGATTGGAGTCTGGAGAAAGATTTTTTTAAAATTAGGGAAGTGTTAATAATCAAAGAGAGAGGAGAGGCTGAACTACCAAAACAACCTCTCACTTGTGTGTGACCCCGTAATATATTCACATCCTCAAATCTGCCTTAGGTTTCTTACTTATTAGGAGAGTTGGGCACCTCAAAAGAGGATTAAGAGGAGTGAACACAGAGTTACTGAACCTAACACACCAGTACAGGTGGTTGTTTAATCTGAATCCTTCTTCAGGATAGTTGAACAGAGATATCTTCTTAAACTTAGAGTACAGAGCTGGAATTTGCTGCACCTGGCATAGGTACAAGTGATTTTTAGTTCAAAGATTTTCAGTTACGTGTATAAACATTTCCCTTTTAATCAAACAGTTTTATGGTTAAAGCATTTAGAAGTCATTTGGAAATCACAGTTCAATTCTTTTCTCTAAGAGGATTTAAAACCTTTTACCTTCTACAAACAGGCTGGGCACTGGGGATGAGATGACCTGGCTCATCCTCCTGAAACCCTTCCATGTTCCATTAAATGTCTGCTCATGCAGGAATAGCACTGCCAAGATTAACAACAAGGTGCTCAGCAGAGAAAGCAGACTGCTGATCCTACCCAACAACACAGAGCATACCTACGAAAAATTCTCACATAGTATTATTGAACTAGACTTCCTTAATATACACACAATGAGTAGTATTTAAGCAATGAAAGAAAAATCAATAAAATTATTATTAATAGATTTGATTTGCACGAAATATTTCCAGGAATGGACCAGCCATCCTCCTTTCTTCCCCTCATGCTTTTGAAAATATTTGCACTATATTCCTGATAAAGGAAACATTTGTAAGTATGACTCTGTGTGATTCTTGTCACTATGGTATGGATTTGTTTTGTATGATGGTTTTAGTCAGCATGAGAGAAGAAAGATTAATTGAATGCACACTAGCATGTTAACAGTGGTACATTATGGTGCATTGGTGTAGTTAATGAGTTGCTCACATCCCAGCTTTTGCTACTCTACTTACATGGTGGTTGAAGAAAGGATTTCTTGCCTGGTGTAAGTCAAGAGAAGCAGCCAGGAGATAAAAATTATGAACAATCTGACCCTGAAGGAAAAGAACTATCAGGAGGACAATCTCTTTACTGTCACCTACAGTGAAGTGGAGAGATACTCCTGTCATTTGCTAGTAAAATTTAAGCAATAACAAAAAATAACATACAAAAGAAAAACAGCATTTAAAAGAAAATATTTACTTTGTTCTACTGAATGCTAATTATTTTCATGATATAGGTGAATAAATTAGATTCCTGTTTGAATAACTATTGTCTTTGTGGGAAGTTATATTTATAAATTAGACTTAATACTTGAATTCATTAAGATGGTTTAAAAAAAATTTTGCTCTTGGGTAAATGCAAAACCACACAAAGTTTAAAATAAATAAAATTGTTAGAATGTTTATTCACATCTTTAGTCAAAACAAGGACTGATACTGATGCTAAGAAAGGTAAGCAGTACAGAAGTGGAATGGGAGGAAGAATCTAATGTTAAAATTAAATTTTACTGTCTGCCCTGTAGATTATTTTATCTTTTTAGGTATCTATGTCTCTGTAACCAATGTCTGGAAGTATTCCAATAGCCTGAATGAGGATGAGGGTTCCAAAAAGAATTAAACTGCGTGAGAAAAGAATTGGAATACAGTGTGCTAGTTAGAAATTATAAAATCATTCACAGTTCCTTTCTCATTTTTTTACCAGTTAATAAAGCAGACTAATAATTTAAAAACATGTTTCCTCTGAACACATTTTTTACTCATGAACATTATTTGACAAAAAACGATGATTAATAATATAAATTTACCTTTCTGTGAAAATGAAATCTGCTCTGGGTTGGAAACACTTATACAAGGAGCACCTCTGTACATGAAACTTGTATTCAAGACCACTTGTATGCACACTTTGTAAAACATGATTGACCAAATCCTTTCTTGTCTCACTTCAGTGATCTCTCACTTGATGGAAATTCTTCCTCTGAATCTAGCAGAAATATTTGCCTACAGCTTGTTGTGTAAACAGGTTTTCTACTTAATTACAAGACATTTATGAGGTATGAAAGCTTGCCATACAATACCTCTTGTATTGATGAGTTATACATCTGCATTGATAATCAACTTTTAGTCCAAAATATCAATGATCATCATGACTATATGTAAAATCTTAATTTCAAATAGAAACAACTATTAAGCTACCAACATTTACAAAGACCACCATACCATTGTTACTTTGTGGAAATATAACCTTGTGAGAACTAGTGAAAAAATTGTCTCCCTTTTCATCACATGAGCATAGTTCACATAAATGTGTTGCTTGTTCTTGTCAGCAAGTTGTTAATACTAAATAAACAAAGTAATGACAAGCTGAAAAATCTTATCACTTACACAGCGTCATATGCAGATGCATTTTCATCAGTATACATGTATGTCCTGAATATTAGACCTCTGGCAGATTCGAAATATTCCTATATTAAACAAAAATCCTTCAATACTTGACAATACCTAAAGCTTTCGGATTTGAAATATTCCGATATTAAACAAAAATCCTTCAATGCTTGACAACACTTAAAGCTTTCAGGACTGCAGAGACTACTCATAGAGGAGATGTGTTTCATCAAGAACTCTGGAAAACAAAAATTAACTTTGAAAACAGTGATAATACAACACCTCTCTTGAATCAGCAAATAAAATAGAAAAAAAGTCAGCAGGCAGCCAAATCACTCCTGGTTTTTATCACCAGAAGAGCAAAGGGAGCCTGAGGGATTAGTGGTGATCACATTGGGTTTCACAGAGCAGCAGGGAATTTCATCTAGTGTTATATTTAACAGGAAAACATTTTGTAGTTTGGCAACTTCTTTGCTTAACTGGGAGCTAACTCTTCCATGTCAAAATGACTACAAGTGCTGGAGATGAAAGAGCAGAAGCAGCTTGGTGCCATGTACATGCACTTAGGGTGCTTTGGACTTATTTCTTTTTATAATCACCTATGGACAAAAAGCTAATGGGCTTTGGTTCATGGAATGGCATTTTAGAAAACGCCTGTGTGACTTCCAATATTGGGGGGTTTTGCATGGAAACTGGCATCAAATACAGACTGCTCACATGTTCAACCTGCCCTTTGAAACAGGCAAGTGCATCCAAAGTGTCTCCAGATGAGGGAAAAAAGTCTGTCATTGCCTCTCCAGGAGCCACGGGTTAAAACAAAAAAACCCCTACCTTACAATTCCTGTTTAAGCCCTACCTTTGTAAGCTCTTCTTATCCTTTCAGTTAGTTCTTCATGAACACAAAAAATAGCTTTGGAGTAACAATATCTACATTTCAGTTGAGATTATAAACAAGTGAATAATGCAAAAGTTGCTAGCCTGGGTTTTTTTAAGTAAACCCCCAAGACTTAGTTTTGCTGAGATGACCTATCCTATGTGAAAAATAATCCTAATAATTTTTCATCTAATAGACCTGAGTAAGGATGTTTCAGATGTAACCTTCACATAACTGAAGATTATATTTTTCTTTCTCTATTTTTTTCTTATTATAGGTATAAGAGAAATTATTATCAGTACATTCTTTAGCACTTGGAAAGAGCCATGTTCCTTATGGAAATCCCTATGATCATTTTTAGTAGTAAAAGAGAGAAGAAAGGAAAAGAAAACCACTTCAAGTGTTATTAACAGGTGTGTAAAGATTCAAGAGACCTAATGAACATCTGTCTTTCAAAACTGGATTTGATACATTCTAAATTTGCAGTACCTGCATCAATTCTGTTTCTACTCTGAAAAAAAAACCTCAGCCCCCCATTTTTAATAAAGCCATGCTTAAAAGCAGTAAATTCTTGGAAGAATAAGATTTTTTGAGTATTGTTGCAAATGGGCAAAATAAAGATCACACGAAACAAATGAATAAGAAACACCAGAAATTGCTTTAAGGACTCTTTAGAGTCCTGACACATGTAGGCTGAAGTTTACAATTTTCCATAAAATATGATTCATTTGTTTAGAGTAGAAATAGAAGAATATAGAAATGTAAAAGCCATTAACACATGACAAAACGAAATAAATTACAAACACAGACATTACTACATACTTTCTGTCTTTAATGCATTCCAGTTCTCTTGTCTTTGTCATAATACACCCTAGGTAAAATATTACTTAATTTTGAATTTACTGATGTAATATGTTTTCATCGGGATGGGTTAAAGAGAAATTTGCGTTGAATTATCACTGCTCTATCTGAAACACATTTTTAGCAAACTCCAAGGCAGTAAAAGACTTCCAAAAATTTATGTGAGTGTGTTTAACCATGCCAGCAGCTTAGGCTGTGCTCTCTCTGTAGGAGGTTCTGTTCCACCGTGCCGTGCATTGTAAAGTGAAGCCAAAGTGCATCAGCCTAATGGAGAGGAAAGATGGTCACGTGCTAATGCCTTCCCCTTTCTCGCTGTGTAACCATCAACGGTCCTCTTGTAAAAGAGAAAGGAACTGAAGTCAACACTGTAAGATGAGCTTACTCGTACCTCTATGTGACAGAGTCCCGTGAATAATTTATGTATCTGGGAGATGTTAATCTTTCATAGAGCAGCAGTCAGAGCCCACATGGAGACCGAAATCACCATCTCATGAGCCACATGGCACAGCTGCCCAACTGAAACCACAGAGAACAGGGCAAGGAGTTGGCTTTGCTGTCAGTGTTTCCTTGGCACAGGAAAGTGAAGAGGGCCGAGAGCTGTATTTAGACAAATAGATTCCCCAGTTTTGGCTCAGGTGCCACACAGCCTGTCTCTTCTGTTCACGGCCATGTTGAGATGCCATGTTACCTTCCTTCTTCCATCACAATGAGCCAGTTGTTTATGGTAAGTCACAGAAGGATAGTTAAAAATCAATTTTCAGCTTCATTCTAAGATTATTGCTGAATCAATGAAGATACAGTTTACATTAACACTGTGTCTGGCCACAGACTTTTCCAGCTTTCTATTTTCATCTGGAAATGGAAATCACACCTATAGTAATTCAGTGGAACCAATAATATTCCAAATGAATACTCCCCTTAAAATATTACTTTTTCTCTTTTTTTTTTTTTTTTTGCTTGTTTTCCAGGACAGCTTGCATCACTAGTCAATAATTGTATAATGAAAAAAATTACCAGGTTTAAGGAACTGTGAAACTACACAACATGTTGTCAATCTTTCCAGGAAAGAATATTCAGGCAGCAAGTCATCTAAAAATCAGTAATAGCTCAATGTTACCTAATACTTATATTAACTTAGTGCCACTATATAATTATTATGTGGATATTTAATTGCATATCACACAAATCATTTTACAAGGAAATATTTTTCATAGTTGCATGCCATGCTGCAAAAAGCACATAATTAGTATGCAGTAAGGGCAAGTTTCCAGGATACAATGCTTGTATTTAAGAAGCAAATAGGTAAGATCATTAGACTTCTGGCCTTGAAGAAGAATAGAGAATAAACAATTTTTCAGTTATTCTTGGGCAGTAATTTCTAGATTAGAAGGTTCTGTTAGTTGCTTTTATGACACAAGGATATTATAGCTATGCTAATTTACAAAAAATAGTTTAAGGAATATGACAGAACTATTTAAAATTGTTGCGATTATATGATTATTTTTGGGTGTAAAATGAGAGGTCTTTATACTAAAAGTGATGAAAAAGCTGGAAATTAAGTGAGGAAAACAAAAGCAAGCATAAAAATAACTGGATAGAAAAAGTTAATAAATTGTGTGACAGTATGAGAGTACTGGTTTAATGAAGTACAACAAGCTTGCAATTGTCTCTTACTTACAAGAGCACCTTGATTTATGTTATCAAAACAGCGTAGTATTTTTTGTGATTAAGTTCAGAAATACAATGTTACAGCAGGAAAGTGACCTTAATAAAGCAGGAATAGGTTGGGAATGGCAAGGAATTATCCTTTTATATAGTACTCTTCTCTTCCCTAAATTTAAAAATCTCATCTTCACTTGAACAAATCTATGAAAAAAATTTCCTTGAAGTCATCCCCAGTGAAACTGAAACAATCAGAAACTGAACTGGAAATTGTATAATTAAAACACTAGACCCCTTCATGATGAAATCAGAGGACCAAACACACGTTAGCTAATCCTTACCAAAGTGCAGACTGGAATACAAGATCAAAAAATCACACCTTTTTCTTGTTGTCAATACATGTTTGGGAAAACTACTACAATTCCTGAAAGAACATCCCATGAATATATATCCTGAAGTGATCTTAGTGATCACATTTACATCTTGTGAAGTTGTGGGACCTTCGTGCATCCTTCTCACTTGAAAAGGTATCCACCGACTTCTGTTTTTACATTTGCTTCCACTTACGTGAAATTAAAAAAAAAAAAATAAATTAAATAAAATGAAATAAAATAAAATAAAATAGCAGTATATATTGAAAGGTACCAAGATGAATCTTTCACATTATGTAGGTATGAACAACAATAGGAAGTATAAAAGCAGAAGTGATGTTCAGCATCTGATTCTCATTATCAACAGACTTCCTTTCAAAAGTACTGAAGTGCAAAGATGATGATTTGTTCTCTATTTATTTTAGAAAAATAAAAGACTGACTCAAATATTTTCACCTTGAATCACTTCATCTTCCACTAAAAGTCAAAGAAACCTTAAAATCTATTAATAAAAACATAATTATTTAGACAAAGCTGATTAACTAAAATAAGCAATTTGAAAAATGTCGTATTTTAAAGAATAAAAACCTAGAACCATTGTTATTTTTTTTAATAAATCATCAGAATTAGCGGTGCATTTTTAAAATTTGGGGTTTTCTCATAAAATTTGTAAACACACAAAAACACAGGGTCAATCTGTAATCTAGAAAACACTGAAATACACTATCTGTTGCTTATGTTTATCAAGTTTAATTTTAAAGTGACATATAAGTCATAGGTCTTGCTGCCTAGAGGATTTCTTGGACACAGTGGACATAGTCTGATGCCTGAGCAGTGTTACAGACTCTGGAGTCTGAAGAGCACTTCCCTTGAAGCATGTGCCTGTCATGGGTTACAAAGGGTTTTCCCCTGAAATTGGAGAGTGGTTAATCCCAGGGGGGTGGTGTTCTTGGCGTTAAGCCAATCAGAAGTTACAATTCACCCCTGGGAGACCAAGGTATTACAACAGACTGGAAAAGGAGAGATGGATTGCATAGCTGGAAGAGCGGCAGCCATGGTTTGAGACCACGAGGAGAGAGGGGCCAGGCAACCCCACTGGGGGCCAAGGCCCTCCAGCCCCTGGCTGGGGCTGCAGAAACTCAGAACAGGGTTAAATTGACCCGGGTGCCATGGCCAAAAAGCTGTGGGGAGTTTCTTCGCTGTGAATGGACAGCCAGAGACACTGAAACAGCAGCATAAGCAGCACTGAATACAGAGCTGTGGCTGAAAGCCAAGAAGATAAGGGGGAAGCAGCAAAGATGGCACGGAGCCAAGCTGAGAGACGCAGAGATGTCCGACAGAGAGACAGAGAACCAAGCTCAGTAGAGACTGTTTGGGGTGAGACTGGCTTTATTTCCCCAAACCCTTGAGACCCCTTTTGGAAGGAGGGGGTGGACTTCCACTTGAAGGGAGTCCTGAAATGCAGCAGCAGCTAGAGAGAGAGAGGAGACGAAAGCTCAGAGATGTCCTGGAACTGGACCAGGACGGCCAGAAGGAATTCAGGGAAGTGGCCTTCTTTCTCCCCCCTTTGCCATGTTGGCAGCTTGAGATGGAGCAAAGGAGCTCTGGTAGAACACTTGGGGCAAAAACTGAACTGAGAGCCCCTAAATGTTCTGACTCAGGGGGAGCTTGATCCCCTGAGGAAGGCACTGTCAAAAAAGGCCTTGCACTTTGTGATATGACCGTGGTAAGGCAAGTTTTGTCCCTGCTTTGCAAGTCTACAGGAGAGAGACCTTCGGCTGGAGTCGAAGGGTCAAGGGCTGAGAGAAAACCCCTGTGTTGTAATGAAGAGAGAGATATTTTCCAGCTACGATGGAGTGAACCTACTGCTTGGAAAAGATTATGCTGCCCTGAAAAATTTCTTCTTCTTTCCTTCTGAACTTTTATTTGGAAGGAAAGGAGGGATTTGGTCTAGTGTAAATATATTGCTTTACTATAGAAGAGATAGTTAGAGTTGTTGTATATAATATATTATAGTATTTATTGTGTTAGCAATAAATTTTGATGCAATTTCCCCATGCTAGCAATTGTGTTATGTCTGAAAACCCTCTCACACTGAAGCAAATTGGGGGGGGGGGGTGGTGCTTGGAAATTGGAAATTGGATTTTTGGGGGTCTCAAACCATGACAGTGCCTTGTAGTTGGTGCCCTAATTTCAGCAGAAGTGATGCTCAGTAGACCCTACCTGAGGTCACAACAGATATAATTTTTATGCCACATCAAACTTTCAGCTGTACTTCAAGTCTGGCTTCCAGTTATTTATAACTGCTTCCATGGTGCTGAGTGCTGACAAATGTGCTTCACAGAAGTACCACACAAATATCAGGGGCAGGGAGAAAGGGTTCCCTGAAACTCATGGCTTTACGTATCAGTACATTAACTTTTTACATTTAAAGGCAGACTGTCACTTCATTGAATTCAGACAGGGCTGGGATTAAGTATCAGAACTTGATATTGAATCCATAATTCAGAGAGTCAAATTATGCCAGTCTTGATAATCACTGCGTGATCTGTTAGTGCTAATCTGTCACAGGGTATCACCAGTAAAGTGATCCGAGTAGGAGCCGAGAAATAAAGGAATTAAAAATAAAGAGATAAAAATGGAACTAACTAAACACAGAAAAGCTATCACCAGGACAGCATTAAGCATAGTATGCTTTCACAGGAATAATCATGGAACTGGAAGAACAAAAAAAGGATTATGGAAGAACTGTTGACAGCATTGTTCAACAAATAGCAGAAAGAAATGGAGCTCTGATGGCAGTTATAAATTAATAATTCTGAAAGTAACGACAAATAGATTTCCCTCCTGGTTTGTAGGGGCAGACACTATTAATGTGCTCTCAGTACAACTTTTAGTTTCCTTTTCTTTTCTTTTAAAAGCCCTTCAGATCTGTGGGGCAAGTTCCATTCCTGTTTAGTTTTTATGTTACCACTTTTGAAGTGGTTATGAATGGGGGTTGTGATCATTCTGTTGGGTTTTTTTTCCCCTCGTATTTTAAACTCCAATTTCTTAACGTAAAAATATTAAACACCAACTTGTTTTTCAGCATGAGAAATATACAGGGATATTAATATACTCATTAAACTTCTTAATTCAATGATAGAAGAATAGAATCCTGGATGATCACGAGAGTAATAGTCCTTGCAAGATTACTGTGGAGTGAAATAGGCAGGGACAATTAAAGCATGCAAGGGATTTTATAAAAGAAATGGGATAACTGAACTTCTAAGTTTTATCACACAGTTTTCAGATCAAAAAAGTGAAGCTGACTCTGAAGTTATGTGACAACAACCAAAATACAACTTTGCAGCTTTAAGGTAATAGATGTTATACAGATATTTACATACACATGTATTTAGATATAGCATTGAGACACAAGCATGCAGATAGACAACACATTTTTGAATTCAGCAGTACTTTTCTGCAAAGCTAAACATTTATTGATAAGATAAACTAGATCTTTATATATCTGTATAAATATATCTACATACGTATTCATAGATATATACAAATAATATATTAGAGCATTAAATAATGTAATATTACTATATGTTCTATTGAGTCCTGATTATTAAATAATAAAAATATATTAATCCCTCTAATGGTCTCAAAATCCACTAAAAATGTGTACAAAATAACGTATGTAACTAGAATAAAAACATTGAGAAAAAAAATCTGAAATGGCAACTTGATATTTTTACTTGTTCTGTTCATTTATCTATGTAAGGGAGACATTATTCTAATTTGCAGTTTTGCATGTTTCAGGAGCAATTTGTAGTAAAATCTCAAATCACTTTTTTTAGCCAAAAATCGTGTCCACGTAAGCAACTGTAATCAAGCTACCATGGTCATAACATCTTTTGCTCAGACTTTATTTCAGAACAATAAGTTATGTTGAAATCAGTGTTTCATATAATCAAATAGTTTCATTCGGAATCAAATATCCAAGAGAAAGAAGTAAAATAAAATAGGAAGAAATAGGCAGAATTGATGGGCCTCAAGTCAGTATTTTCAAACAGTTTACCTGAAAAGCAATTTCATATGGATAATTTCTACAACTTTAGATTTAATTCTGCCTAGAACTGAGGATTGATTTTTAAAGTGTTTATTTCCTTTCCAAGTGGAACATGAGGATTCAGCCATACAGCTTCTGAGCTCACTTTCCATGGAGCAGTGAGTTAACTGAACTGCTGCTGTATGTTTGGATGCCAAAAGCATAGCAATAGAATTTATTGCTAGATGATGAGATTGCTCTTTATTTGAAAATTTCATTTAATCTTTTTGAATTTCTTGGTTACTTGGAGACAGGACATTTTGCCAACATCATAAAGCTCAAAAAGCTTCATATATCTCCATAAAATGTCTTTTACGACAATCTTAAAAAAATAAAATTAAAAAAAATCCCATGCTTTGGAATAAAACAAGAACAGGGTTAAGTTACTTAATCCACCAAATGGACAAATCCATTAATTATCATACATCATATAATTTTGTCCAAAAAACATTGACCAGAGTCAGAAGAGTAGTAAACACATTCAGCTCTGCAGTAAACACACATGGGTCAGGCAATAAACAGCATGATACCACCTTGCACGAACTCTGAAGCTTCCACATTTTCAATCAAGCATGATTTGTATGAAAGAAAAAGTAGCTCTCGCCTAATTATGGTCACTTTGAATCCCTAGATGTCTCTCTCCAATCCTACACTTGCATTACCAAAAAGTGTTTCACTAAACAAGACTATCTTGTAAATTAACTTTCTCCTTCTCACTGGCCAGAGAACACATCTTCTGTCCTGAATGTCCTATGTATTATACAATCCACAAGCATCATAAATCCTCACCAGTCACTGGACATGAATAGACCAGTTTTAAAATGCTCTTTTAAGAAGACTTCATAGAATGTCTTAGGCAAGTATCTTAATTAAAGAATATGCCAGAACAAAGACTTTTTTTAGCTCAAAACTTGCAGTTTGTGATGAGCTTTTGCGGTTTCTTTTGAAACAATGTTGCCCTCTAGCTCTCGAGGAATGAAAAATAAAACAGAATAATTTTTAAAAACACATTATGTGACTTGGGAGAGGCCAATTCAACTTGGAACTTGTCTGTATATTTCTTATTCATCTGAAATCCTTGGCCTCACTGGGAGTTTTTAGCTCTAACAGAATCAGCATTTCAGTTAACAGCCCCAGAGGCTGATGAATAAAATAAATTAAATTATTTAAGTCTTCAGCAAAACAAAAGAGATATTATAGAATGGTGTCTGCCTCCACTACTTCTCCAATGACATTTTTTCTTCTAAAAGATGGTATTTCAAATATGAGGTAAATACATGCTGAGTTGTATCCCACGGTATGAAAACTCAAGTTATGAAGAACTTAAAGGACTCAAATATTTAAAAATACAATTCCTTCATAAGTACCTTTGAATTTCAATGGATTTTAATTATAATCAAAAAGGATGCTTCACTGGAAATGACAAATAATAATAACAAAACTTGTCAGAATTATATTCCATTTCTAAGGGGAAAACACTCTCCTTCACAGACTCAGCAAAGCATCACCTCAGGGATAAAATTTTTGTAGTTCACCTTATAGAAAGAATGGACCAAGAAGTAGAGTTTTCATACTGCTAATTCACATTCCTTAAGTCACAAATAGTGTTCTGTGAATGTAAAAATGAGAATTACCTACACCTCTTTTTGCCTCCCACTCAATGTTTGAACTTGCTTGAAAGCTGAGCAATTTCTTTTGAGCATCTTCTGTCTCATCCCTGAATATCTGCTTGGAAAATAATTATTACTGATGACTAATAAATCTCTTCTTGAACAGATTTAAGAGCTTGTTCTAAAGAATATTTAGGGCAGCAAGAACTCAGAAGCCTGCAAGATCAGGCCCTTGTTCAAGTTATTTTGCTGAAGGCAGTTGTGGTACAGTGGCTGAGGCTCCGTGATTCAGGGAGCAGCAGAGGAAAGGAGCCCTGTTCCATGGGTGGGCACTGCAGTGCTGGTGATTCAGGATAATCTCTTCCCTGTGAAGAGTAACAAGGTCATGATGGCAGAGAATTTATCTATTCCCTGACTATACAGCTTCCTGAGAACAGGCCTCCAGAAAAACTACCCTTCTTTACGGAAAGTTGATTTTTCTTGTTAGAATGCAGCTAAATGTACATACATATAATTTCCAGAGTATGAACTTAATAACTTGAAGACATCAGTGAGTTCTTATTTAAACTAAGTCAGCAGAAGTTACTGGGAAAGTCACTAGATAAATTACAAGTTGCTCTAGTATGAAATTTGAAAAGAATCCTAGGTCTAGTTTAAATTGCATTGTGTTGCAAATGTCAAAGACTTTCTCATTATCTCATTTGTTGCAAGTGTTTGTTGGTGCCAAATATAAAGCAAATTAAAAAGCCACTTCAGTAGGCTATTAGTATGTCTATTTTTAACAGGGTTTGAAACAGAATAAAAGTTTTTTAGTGCCTATATTTGTTGCGAAATGGGAAGAGAACCTTCCATTAGGCTGTAATCTTGTCATGTCAGTTTATTCCTCTCATTAAGAAAGAAAAGCTTCTTGCTTCTTTGGTTTTTAAAGGAAAAATAAAGGTAGTAAAACTGTAATATTAAAAATCATACAGCAAATGTACATTCCTAGATAACTTGCAATGATAAAGTATTTTTTTTCCTTTCCAATAAGACAGCAGTATGTGTATTTTGGAAGTACAAATAAAACTATTTGCCTATCAAAGCCAGACTTATAAAGGATTGATAAAATTTTGACTGACTTCACTTTGAGGGTGGCGTTTGGTCTTTTTTATTTATCCATAAAATTTTACTTTTAAAGCTAAACATGTTTAAACATTTTCCTGGTTTCTGTAAATTCCCAATGTCAGTATTAGCTTGGGAGCAGCTATGAAGTATATTATAATCATTTGTTAACTGTAATTTTTTTATAAGAGAATAAAAAGGGAATTTTTGTGTTAAGGCAATCTTTTTTTCACAAATAAAAAAATTATGCTGAAAAAGGTAAGATTATTTTTTTAAATTATCCAAAAATACTAATGTAGGTCTTTGTTATAATAATTCAAGGTCACAATCTTAATTCTTCCTAAACAGTATCTTTATTCATAGACTTGACCCCAGAATTCTGCAATATTTTAATGTCTCTATTGCCTTTCTGTAGATTTGCCTTCCTTTATGGCTCCAAAAGATTATTTCTCTTATTTATTTGCACACAAGAGTTTTCCCCTTGTCCCTGGATAGCTTAACATACGTAGGATTTACATTTCTAACGTTTTACTCATAAAAGTAGGGGAATGCAATAAAAATATGAGGCATCTTTTTTTTACGTTTTTTTTCTCAAATTGCCCCTCAGATTTATGTAAACTTCCATCTCTACATACTTATTCATTAAGCATCTGGGAAAAGCAAAGGAAATCTGTTAACTGCTATAAAATAGGACATTTTTCCCTTTATTTTCTCTCCTCAACATCATATACTTCAGAAACACTTCAAAGTTTGCTGTAGGCAAGTAAAACTTGTTCTTTTCCCAGTAAAATGGAATAAAACAGCAAAGAAAAAACTACCAGAACAGATCTTGTTTACAAAGAATGGAAAAAAAATATTGCAGTTAAAGCAGTGGGCTTTAAACAGAGACCAAGTAATTCAATAGTAACAGAAGTGATGAGAGAAAAAATAACCAGCCAACCAACCAACAAAAACTAACCATACAAACAATCAAAAAAGAAGAAAAAACCCCACCACTTTTCTGTAAAGCATAAAGACCCAGGGAGTGGGAATGCAGTACAAACTTTTAAAATATTTATTTTGCAACTGGGGAATAGTGCATCAAATAAAAGCACATTCAATAACAGCCATTTCCTCTCTCAAAGAAATAGTATTCTGGCTATTTTTTTTTTTTTTGCCAATCATCTGTTATTGTTCTGTCAGAGATAATAACACCAAAAACTATTGACAAAGTGAAGTCTCGAGGCAAATGTTACACAAGCGCATTGCAAAGTTGATTTCTGTGAATAAATCACCCATCCTTTTGGAGAAGGTGATGCCACACTGACCTGAGTCACACCATCCACCTGCCTGCCCCTGTTCTTTTTTTACAGGAACTGTTGACAAACAGTGTTAAAATAAACAGGTCCCTGCATGTAGCTATGGAATTTTTAAAGAGACACTGCATTCAGGTATGTGTTGTTATGGACTCCACGTTCTTACAAGAGTTTCTTTAATTAAATTTGTAGAAAATGTTAAAAAATACCTTTTTTTATTGCCAGTAGTACTTACTGAGTGATGCTTAATCATTATCTCCAAGCTTGTGCTGAATTCTGTCAGAAAGACAAAGAAAAATTACCAGTGCTTATTTGTCACTTATAAATAATCTCTGCTTTTTTCACAGCCCTGAATATATGATAGAGAAACTTTTCAGAACTCTGAGTTCTTGAAATTTAAAGATGATACACATGAATGTGGCTTACATGTCAACATTTCTGTAGGGTTGAGAAACTGCAAAACCACCCCTTGTGGAATAAAATATAATTCTTTTCACTAACAAACCACCAACATAAATGAAGAAAAGAACACATAAATCCTCAGGACTGGAATAATAGTATGGTATTTAAAAGTATGGTATTAAAACAAAGATAGTTGCAAGAGTAAAATCTGATATTCTTAAAAAAAACAACAATTTTAAACTCTGGGAAGAGGTAAATGTAATTCAGCACTGCAATAACATAAAAAAAATAAAAATCCCTTGTACCTTCTGTAGTATAATAAATGTTTTATATTCAAATACATAAATGAACATATTTAACACATTAGTTTTGACAGTAAGCTGTCACATATGCATTAGCTTAAAGTGAGTTAAAAGCCAAATGTTTGTAAGAACACCACTAAATGAAGATATCTCCACAGCTTAAAACTAACTTTTGGAATCTATCACCCCATGAAAATGTTTTGAAATATATTTCCTGAAATATTTACTAATTTTAACAAACAATGTTCTTTGTCTGGCCCCAGACAACAGTCCTGTCCACTTTTCTATGCAAAACAGATATTAGATAATCACAGTTAGTAGCTTGCCTTTAAGAAATGTGCTTAGAGATCACTTGCTGATAACAGATGCAAATGAAAGTTTACTGCATCCCAAATGGAGATATCTATGAAGTGCTCCAACCCAGCTCCTCCAAAAAAAAATGCAATGAGAATGGAGGCAGAATATCTTGAGCCTTTTCACGGGGAACTGTTTAAAATGTGCTCAATGACCCTTCTTTAGTGAAATATTATAAGTTGTGAGGTTACAGATGCAGGGGTCTAGAACCACCAAAAAAATGTTAAGATATTGGCCTAACATAGAAATCTTAAAAGACATATATAAACAAGTGTTAGGTATAACATTATACTGTTCAGAAGGTTTCCAGACTAATTTAATTAGGAAGAGAAACAGAAAGTTGGTACACACATTAGAAAGCCACCTTACATCAGCATAGCTACTCTGTGTTCTGGAGATTGTTTTGTAATAATATATTCTGATTTTTTTTTCCTCCTATGAAATAATATACAGTAAAAATAAAACACCAGCAAATCCTGAATTAAAATGTTGTTCAGATTTTGCAAAAGTAGCTTTTTTTTTTTTTTGACATTTTGAAGTGTCTCTAATTTCTGGCACCTTTTTATCCTGGAATGTTAAGTCATTTTCACTTCTTCAGTTGTGCCTTGTGCAATATCTCATTGCTGTACAATGCAGCAATATTTCAATGACACCTTTGAAAAGAGATGAATAAAATTAAATTTAAAATATATATCTATTCTCTTTCTAGATCTCTGCTTTAATTATAAACAATCTAGTTTCTCAGCATTTATATCTTAGAGGGACTTTAAGACAGCTAAGTTAGAAGGCAGTGACCTATAACTCAATGTATGCACATATCAATATAGATATTTTTAGCTTATACAGTTCTAATTAAATTAAAACCAATCTTTATCAGCTTGCATTTTTGAATTTGCTGATTCTGTTTCTATTTTAAATTTTACCATCAGAGTAATTCCTAGTGGAATAATTGCAATATAGCATGCAAATTATCCTGAAAACCCAGCCAATATAAGTGAAAATTAACAGACAATAAATCCTTTATAATCTTGCAAAGAATGTTTCTATGACCACAGGGCCTGAAAGTTATATGTATTTTTTAATTACTTATGTACTTATATTTGATAGCAAAATATAAGTAAATATTTCCTAAAAGGAAAAAAACAGTAGGAAAAAAATCTTAAGTAGTTATGAATGACTAATCTATCCCTGTAGAGTTAATATTAATGGCATAATACTAAAGTTATTGAGCACTTTGAAGCCTCATGAAGCTCGTGGAGAGCGTTAATGTTCCACATCCCTTAGGAACTATAAAATGGAAGTCATTTCTTGCAGTGTATACTTTTACACTAAGTGCTGAAATCAAATATATGCTGTGAACTTCACACACATTCAGGATGCCAGTACAGAGTCCTGCACTAGGTAAATCTTGCTTAGTGATTCAAAATAAAGATTTAAACAAGGTACCCAAGTGTGCTCTGCTCCAGGTGCTGGTCGCTGCAGAGGATTAATGCCACACCAATACCAGGAGTGCTTCTGCTGTACTGACTCAGCAAGCTCACTAATGATGCAGAGAAGCTACACTAGTCAAAAATGATATAGGATACTGATTCCAGGAAGTCCAATACGGATATATAGAGGCTGACATGCACACACAAGCACATCCTGCCTATGTTCTGAGTAAGCCAGATGCCAGCCTTGAACCCAAAAGCAATTAGCCCCAAATAGCATGACATTAAACTTACAAATTGAAACTTGAGGTTGGGCATAGCTTTTGAATGTCTTTTTCCATAATCTATCCTCATTTCCAATCTTCCTCTCACTGTTTTTTTGCAGAAAAGTGTTTGGATCCAGATTTGTAAATTGATAAGATGGCCCTACTCTTTAGGTTCCAGTAATTCAAGGGAAGACATCTCAATGTCAGTCTTGTCAGTCCAAATGAATGCTTGAGTTCTTTAAGGTAGAAATACAGTCCTTTCCTCTCCATTTCTTTTCTGAGCTCTGCCGTGTTTACAAAATTATAGAATGGCTTGGATTGGAAGAGACTTTAAAGATCAGCCAGTTCCAACCTCCTTGCCATGGGCAGGGACAGTTTCAACTGGAATAGATTGATCAAAGCTCCATCCAGCTTGGCCTTGAACACTTCCAGGGATGGGGCATCCACAAATGCTCTGGGCAACTTGTTCCAGTGCCTCACCATCCTCACAGTAATGAGTTTCTTCTTAATACCTAATCTAAACCTACTCTCAGTTTGAAGCCATTCCCCCTCCTCCTGTCACTACATGGTCTTGTGAATAGTCCCTCTCCAGTTCTCCTGTAGCTCCTTTAAGTACTGGAAGAGAGCTATAAGGTCTCCCTGGAGCCTTATAGATTCAGAAAGCTATACCCATATTATAACATAACTAATTAATCTTGGCTCCAGGGTCAAATGATACCCTAAAAACCTTGTTTTCTCTACCCATCAATATGAAAGTCAAAATAAGTCTGAAGGAGACAAAATCGTACTTCCTTATTCAAGTCATAGAAGTCATCTGAAACCTGTTAAGGCTACTAAATAATTCTGAAAAATATGACCTACAAATTTATCAATATACATAACAGACAAATGAAATGGTCAGAAGTGAGACTATATCCAGGCAAACCTGAATGTGGCAGAGACATCTAAGTATTTCCTTAGGTTTTTCATCCAATATTATAACAAATACAGTAAATAGTTTGAGCTCCCTAATGGGAGTTGTGCTCAGATGACAAATTATTTTTACTATGGCAATTATGAATTGAAGACCTGCTGTTTCACCCATCATATTATGATTTACTTGAGAGAACATGAGAACAGCTTGTGTGCTGTACACAGACCACCCCTACTCAAAGGAAAAAAAAAAAGCTTCATTTTTTTGTAGATCTTCACATTTCAAAGATGATCTCCATATTTCAAATATGCTTGAATGCAATACAAAGTAATAACTGGATATTTATTCTAGTTAACCATTTCAAACACAAAAAATAAATTACAGCTATTAACTTAATATATTATGCCTACATTTACAGGAGTGTCCGATCCTGCTCAACATCTCTAAACAATTTTTCTACAGATATTTCGGACTTGGTCCTGAATTCCTAATTACCTGGCTAAGCCTGCTGAAGCAGCCCATAGAACTCCTTTAGATACAGGACTATGGCACCTGGGTTATCATCCGAAACAATGAATGGCACCCACTGCATCAGAGGGAAGGTACAATCAAAGCTGAATGCCAGGGTTTTCCAGCATTGTTGGAAAATTGCAAGAACTCAGAATGGTGTCAGATATAGTACATAGATATATATAGTACATAGATATATATACTACACAACAAAAATTCAGTCCTAGATATTGGCAGTACTTGCACATTCACTACACGTGTCAACACAAGAATGACATGTAATGGTAGCAGGACACAATTATTAAAACAAAACAAAAGAAAACTGTATTCTGAGTGAATCTTCCATTAGGGAACTACACAAAGATTAAATCACTGATACTGCAGTTAGTTACATGAATGTTAATTTAAAACACAGGTAATTCCTTTGCAGTTCATGGGACTGTGCATTGGTAAAGAACAAAATTAAACTAAGTATTAACAATTTTGAATCTTTTTGTTATTGAAAAAAATACCTCTTTAGGACTTTAAAATAATACTGTAAAAAAGAAAAGGTAGGAAAATTGTATTTTCATCTTGTTTTAATCTTCTGGGACCAACATAAACCAGATACATCTATCTTCAGTCTTGAACAAGGAAAAGCATAAACTGAATTCCAAGAAAACTCAGGCTGTTCTTCCTTTGTGAATGTTAAGATNCTTTTCATTAAAGTAATGCCATCACATCTGAGAATTTCTCCTTGTTTAATTTTGGTTCCTATGGTAAATTCTTTTGTTTTTCACACATATTTCTGCAGGTTTAGATATCAATTCCCTCCAGGGGAAGGACTCTTGTCAGGTGATTGTTGTTTGTTCTGTGAGACACTCCTGATATGATGTCCTTCAAAGTATCTTCAAGAACATAAATTGATTGCATGTTCATTAACATGCATATTGTCGTCTGTTGTCTGTTTTGTTATCATAACTACTCTAAAGAGTTCCTTTTTTTTATGGTAGGCTTTCTTTTAGTTTAAAATTTATTATTTAGTTTTTTTTTCTCTAGCTCAGAAATGTGACAGGATACAGCTTTCTGTCTTAGAGATATGATTCTATTGTTTATGAAATTCTTTGCATTTTATCTGCAGATAAATATGAGCCATTATCAGTTAATTTTCTTAAATTTTATCTGTTGCTTAGTTCTTATCATTTAGTAATTCAGGCTAAATCTCTGGGGAACTTTTCCTCTCTGTTCTTAATTTTCTCACATAACTGAAATTAATACTGAATAAAATCGTGATTCATTAAGGAGGTAATAGCATATTTTTTTCCTACTTCAATAGTTATATAGTCCATAGTCGCATATATCATGGTATTCTCAGGAAAGTCTGGTCTTGACAAACAATCAGCAATACAAATGTACACAGAGTTGACGCCCCTCATTGCTGGAAGAAGAGATCCTACATTATTTTATAATCTGAGCTAAAGTTATTTTATTCCTTCAGAAAACATATGATTCCTACAAAAAACCCCACCACCTTATTTAATCCAAAGAAATGCATGAATGTGTTGTAGTTTATAATCCGTAAAGTGTTCACTTTAAAGCTATAAAGAAGATTAAAGACACACAAAATTAGAACTGCAAAGATGTAAATCAGTGACCTTAGAAATTAAGATTCTATTAGGACTTTTTCAGATTTATAATACATTATTAGCACTTTAGATTATGTTAACACATATTGTTAAAAGCAGTTGTGCATATGCATTCTAGTTCCCATTTATATTTTCAGAAAACACGGTTCAAAATACTTTTTTCCCCCCATTCCTCTTACCAAAAAAAGACTTTTGCTCATCTCTGCTGCATTGTGATAAGGGATAGACAAAACACTAATCAGGAAACAGAAATCTGGAGAATTTTGGATTCAACTGCTGTCTGAGATGTCTCAGGAAAGCAGGCTGACAAAATACTGAGCTCATTCGAGAAGCGAGACTCAATTGCGAGCAAAAAGTTCAGGAGTTGGGAGATTCATCTGGGATATCCCAGATTAGAGGATAAAATGGAAATTATAAGAGAGTTAGGTTAGTTCACGGAATGTGGATTTAAACGAGTCTGGTTGATATCTGGAAAGACATTTACTTTCCATATATGTCCTCTAAGAGGAAAAATAAACATCTTGATATATTTTGTGATTTTTACTAATAGTATTATTCTAAATTTATTATCTTCATTCTCCATTTAGACACTTTACATGCCCTACTAGCCTATTTCTGATTTCCTGAAAATGTTTCTTAATAGTACCTGTAGCTATCATTTAGGGAAATTAAGTTTTCAATAGATAGAAAATAATCATGGCTACTATTCACCTCTTTTGTTACTCATATTTGGATATCCTTTTCAGGATTAGATTCATAAAAACTATCAGGTGAGTTTGGAAAACTATGCATTACAGATTGGCGAGGGAGGTGAAGGAGAATTTCTCCTAAAAGTAATAAAAATTACTGAGACAGAATTTTTCAAGAACAAAACATGATCTGTTTTGTGACTCAGTAAAAAGCAAGAATTCTTTAGCAATGAGAACAGAATTAATATACTACAGAAAATAAACTTTGCCATGTGTAAATTTATATTACTTCTTCTAGGGGCTACACACAAATATATTTTAATTTCCATGACATTATCTTGTGGTCTTAATGTCCTCACTGCTTCCAAAGTTTTTACAGCTCACAGTCAGATCTTCTCTTAAACCTTGTTATTACTCTTCCATTTTGTACACACCTAGAACATTCACTCACTTTAGGAGGAAATCTTGCATATCAAAACTGAAAAAATAGATCTTCTAAATCCCTCTTTCAGTGTTTTTACCTCCATTCTTCTAGATGTCTCTCGAAGGGATATCTTCTAGATGTCCCTTATGCCCAAAGTCAGCTCAAGTCCTTCTTTTTAAGACCTCTTTTGTTCTGCTAGGGTAGAGAGAAATTTCAAGTGACCCACAAATTATTATACAAAATACTATTCTTATATTTAACCTTATTTGCTTTAAAACCAAAAGGTTTGGAGGGCCTCCCAACAGAACAAGTCTCCAGATGTTCTTAAGATGAAACACATATCTGTGACCTATCTTCTGTGTTCAGACAGCTAAAGTACATGTGCAACTGGAACTGTTCTCCTATTCAACAAGCATTCCTTTTTTTTTTCCTGTGATTCACTTTGCCAATTTCCTCCTTGTTAAAATACTTGTAGGATATGATTTCAGAGCCACACATCATCAAGTTTCAGAACAAAGCGCTGTAGGACATAACTCGGGAATAAAGTTCAAAATAAAGCCTGGCATTTTGAAAACTGGTGGTATGGTAGTTTTATAAAAAGAAAATAATGTCTTAATAATTAAAACAAATATTCTCTAGGATTCAGAGAACCTGATTCAGTTTTTATGATGTGAATGCAGGGATGTGTAGAGAAGCAAGATTCATGATGGGAACAGTTAAAAGCATACAGCAATTGGCAGGACTTTCATATGGACTTTACTATTATTATGTGGTTTCTACACAGTGCACAACTGCACATGCCCAGGCTTCCTCCTCCCCCTTTTGCCTGTGCCCTGTTCTGATTTGCCCCCCCATTTGTCTGTCTGATAGCCCACTCGATGTTCTGCCCCCTTCCCGTGGCGGGACGTTTAAGAATCGGGCACACACCTGAATAAACCAGTCTGCTTGCACCCGTCCTCGTGTCCTGTCCCCTTCCTCCCTTCGGACCGCGACAGGGATGGAAATGGGAAAATCTAATGATGTCTGCAGAATAACAGCACAGTAAAATCAGTGTTAGATCAAAATGTTACTCAAACCTGTGCTGCTTCTCATATCTTCTATGAAGCTTTTAGCATTGCACCCATGAGCCTGTTTTCAAGTTCCTCATATTAATGAAGTAGAGCAGAATGGAAGGCAATGTAGAAATGCAATTAACAGCAAGAAATGCTCATGCAGAGGAAATTGATGAAGAGACAAAAAATGAAAAAGCTGAATATTTGATCTCATTGAAATTTGGGGGTTTTTATATGACTTCCTATTCAATTCTGCCTCTAGAATAGTCTGTTTATGTTTTTCTTCTGGTTTGATTGCATGATGTTGCTCTAATGGAGATGAATAAAGTATCAAGAGGTTAATGAAAATGATGTGAACTATTAAAAGTACATTTTAGTGAGAGTAATCTAGCATAACACAGAAATACAATTCATGAATAATTTTCTTCAACACTGTGTATATGAAAGACAATATTAAACTGCTTATGGTGGCAGTGAGGATTTTTATTTACTAATACTCATATGAGAAATTGTTTAATAGGTCAGGTAAATTAAAAAAGAATAATGATTTCTCTCAAAAACAGCTTTTGTTTGGACTGGTATTCCAGTCCATCCAACATAGCCATGTCCTAAATTAAATTAATTGTGCAGCTTTATCATAACTCGTTAGTAAAAAGAGCACAGAAACACAAATCTGGAAAGGGAAAAATGTATGTTCCTATTCTTTCTGATGTAGGCAATTGTTACATATGTAGAATAATTTTAAGCTTATAATTTTGAAATTATATTTAAAGCATATATGTCTATTTCTAAAGCTTAGTTGAATGATATTTCAAATCTAGTTTAAATATCCAGTAAAAGACTTTGGTATAAGTAAGCTACTTTTGTCATTCTTGCCTAAGTCACCATCATCAGAAAATTACTTAAAAACTTGCAGGAAAAGGGGACGTTATTCATATTGATCATCATGCAGCTACACCATTAATTTTGGGTATTCTTAAAAGAGATTACATTCAATTTGTAGAGACTTAATGTGCTCGTTAAACCTCATCAAAGGAAGAAAACCGTCACCAGAAGTCATTTAAAAAATAAAGCCTACCCTGGAAAAAAAGAAATGCACATGTCTGTGTGAACTATATAAATAAATATCAACTGCTACCAGGAAAGCTTCCTACACAATCCCCCCACTAGATTCTCTTTACAGTCTTTCTCTCTTTGTCTTTCCTATTACTTAAAATCCTGGGGAGGTGAGGTAAGCAGCACCATCCACATTCCATGTATAGGGTGATAAAAGAGTCTCATTTCAGCCACTAACAAGACTTTTTATGTTAAAATTGTTGAATCTTTGGAAGCAGAATTAATCATTATTCTCTTAAATTCCAGATGGCTACCTTCCCATTAAGGTATTTTTCTTTATCACTATTATGCCACTACACGTACTGGCAGATAATGACTATTTACCTTTTTCCTTTTTTTTTCCCCTCCAACTAACATTTATATGATTTTAAGTGGTTCTGCTGATAAAAATCTAAATCAATGTCACCTCAACTAACAGGTACTCTAATGTTTATTCTCTCTAATTTAATCCAATGAAAAAAGAAACTAATCATGAAGACTTTTTCTTAAAGAGATAACCCCCTCCGAAGTCATGATACTGTTCTCCATGCAAACAATAGCATAGTTATCCCTTCTGATGTCTGTTTTCTCCTCCTAAGACAATTTCTGGCCTATTGCCAAATTTTATTTTGTTCTTCTTGTGGTCCAAGGGGCCAAAAAATATGTTGCACATCGTACTAAGTTATGTATTATTTCAGATCAGGAACAAAGGCCACCACAAACTGAATGCAAACCGTACTGTTCTAGAGGAAGATGACTTCAGCCATCCATGTCCACCTCCCAAAAAGTCCTTTTACTTCCAGACTAAGAGTCACAGGTCAGTGTTCTGCTATCGCCTCTCTCACCTGGAAGGCAAAGGGATTATACAAAGTTTCCTAAAATAAATAAATAAATAATTAGACAAATTACAGAAGAAGGCCTTGCAATACTATGTAATAGCACCACCTGGTGACTTCAGTCTTGATGGTTGGAGAAAATAGCAACGTACATTTTCAGCTGCATAAATACAGATGCCTCTTCTTCAACTGCTAATCTCAGCAATCTTTATTTTAAGTAAAAAAACTAATCTTCTCTTGTGTAAATTGACTTCAGATATAAACAAGATTGGAATATTGTAAAAATCAGATGAGAGTTTGTAATAATGATCATGTGCTTGTCTTCAAGAACCTTCCACATGCATGCACCTGGGGACAAGAAGACCTTTAGGAAAAAAATGGATACTTATGCTTAATGCTATGACATTTTCCCCACTTGATCTTTGAAAAGAATTCAAGTGATTTATCTGACATAAATTAAGTGCACTAAACAGAAGATCAGTAAATAAAAATATATCAAGGCAAGTACCAAGCTTCCACTTATTCCCTTGTGTTCCTTCAAATGAGTAAAACTCCGGGATATGTCCTTGTAACGACTTTAACTGGCAAATCTGCATGTGGAATTTTAAGAAGGTTCAAATGAGAGGAAGAATTGATTTAGTGCAGAAGAGCTTGGCCTTTTTACTAAAGAAAAGGGATGTTATAGGTTAAGTTCAGCAGGACGAGCAGCTTTTATCATCACTTATTTGTATTGCAGTAGCACCTTCACACCAAGCCAAAGACCAGGACAGATTGTGCTAGGTTAGCCATTAGTAAGAAGCAAACCTTGTCCAAATTACCTTATTAAGTAGGCATTCAGAGATTTAAAATCAAGGCACATATACAGCTCCCATGTTATGCAGATACAGCACATCAAAATGTATTTCTAACATTGTTTCTCTCTTAAAAATAAATTTGAACTAGGCTTTACAAGAGAGAAATGTTGAAAACAAATGACTGTAATTAGTAAGAGGGAACTATTCACTACAGAAATTCTGTGCTATGCAGAACAGAAAAGCAGAATTTCAGAATAACCCTGAACCTTTACCTGTCAAAATGCACAAAATACATTTGAAAGTACAAATAATATTGGAAAGTAGAAAGTGATATATGAAAGTACAAAATGATATATGAAAATATCATCAAAACAACGCCTGGTTCAGACAGTGTCTGGTTCAGGCAACAGAAGCATTCATTTTTCTTTATATTAAGTGAGAATACATAGGACTTTCTGATTAGGAGAATTCAGAACTTAATTTTTAACAAGATTTGAAAGTTTACAGAAATGAAACTTTTTGTACTAGAAAACTTCTCTTTGAAATATTGGTTTAAAAAAAAAAAAAAGGAACGTGATGAAAAAGTTTGTTAAAATGGTCTGTGAGAAGCTTTTATAGTATCATCTGCTAGGTTTTTACAAAACAGCAATGGTCATAGCAGTAAGACCTGAGCATAGTTACAGGATTGCTGCACAAGGACATTATATTCTGATTTCTGAAGAGAAATAACAATTAGGAAATAATGGCATCCCTCACGGCTTGTATGATTTTAACATTCAAAAAATGGGACACTTTCAGGTATGATCTCCTGGTACACTACACGCAGGGCTTCAAGAAGCACAGGAAAATCTCTCAGCATGAAAACAATGTTTGGGAGTATCAGATGGACACTAACAGCAGGAGAGGTTGATATTTAATATATATTACATGTAAAGACATCTTAATCTAGAACAATTTATGTCAGACTAGGGAATATCAGAAACATAATATGGCAAGCTGAAAATAGAGGTAACCTGCAAGGTTGTACCATTAACTTTTTCAGAGGCAAATATGAGAATCAGCAGCTACTATACATGAGATCCATGGTGCAACCATACAATTGGTGCTCACATACCTGAATCTTATATCCTCTAGTGTAAAAGCACAAAGGATGACTTGTTGAGGGAAATTAGCATTGGGATCCTCTAAAAAGTTCCTTATTCACCACAAAGCAAAATAAAACACCTTGCTGCAAATCATCTACTGCTGAAGGCAGGGGCTGCTGGTTTTGTAGCACAGCTAGATGAGGTTTGGATCAGAGATGTCTTTTTGCAGATCTTATGAACAGTTGGCTGGTTTGCAAGTCATTACCTTCTTTGAAGTTTCTGTTTCTGCAGATAAATTAAAATATTCCAAAATAACACATAAAATTATGAATAGTAATACAAATAATAGTGTGACCAGTATGAATAGATCAAAGCAAAAGGCAGCAACTGCTGCTTTTTCCTTTAATGAAATGATGAAAAGCTGTGAAAGACTGCTCAGCTGCAATGGACTACAGACCCAGAGTTCCTGTAGTGAGTGGCCCTTGAACAGTCAACAACCAAGGGACAAAGATGTTCCATGAGGAAAATCTCACTTTCATCTTATGTGAACTTTGCCCAGTTCCAGGGTACAGCTAATTCATGTAGTGTGTCTTTTCTGTAGAAAACAGAATTTTTATTTCTTTTTAAGAAAGAGGATTGTGTTGATTTAGTTGAATGCTACTGATGAAATCCGGAAGATTTAACCCTGCTCAGTTTCTTGGCAGCTCAAATCACTTCATGAGTGTCTCAGAGACAGGTACGTGGGTTCTGGTCTGCAGCTGCACAACTGGCAGCCTTGGCTTGCATGACCTCCCTGTGCTGTGGGACCTATACTGAACCTCTGAGGGGCTCAGAGCTGGATCTCATCCTTTATTCCCTAAGATTGCCAGGATCAAACGATGGAAAGAAAGAAAGGGTCTGTGAATGCATTTTTTATATTACTTATCTCGAGTGATTTTCTGTTAAAAAAAATTTAGCTCTTATTTATTTCTGTCAAATGAAAATACCAGGCTTAATACGTACCAGAGATTTTCGTATAAATAGCTTTATCAAACAAACAAGCTGGAAACTAAGAGTCCCTTTCAAGGAAACATAAATGCATTTCAAGTTCATAAACACTTGCTCATTGTAGAATACAATTTACTCCAGATACTAACCTAGAGTGTTTTTTGGTCAGGACTACTTCATTTCCTCATTTATGAAGTGGGGTTTTTTGTGCTCAGTATAATTTCAATTCTGAACTGTAGTTGTATTTTCATTTTCTGCTTTTAAGCTAATTTTTTTTTCTCCCATGTTTGTGAGCAAAACAGAAACCTATTAAGTCTTGCTTACCTTCTGAGTATATATGTGATTCTTTCTTATATGTAATATTTTCAGAAAATTGCATTGTGAGAGTTTTTGGTGGTTTTATTTTAACAACTCCGAATAACAACAATTGGGACCTGAAAATCTTAACATCACTCAGGTGCACCACACATTTTTTATATCGCTGATAAATTATATTTTACCCTGAGACTGTATTTTAGGAATGAGCTAGATCTTGAAGAATTCAAAATGTTCTAATGAATCTCTCATTTATTTTAGACTACTTTCCTCACTATGGAAAAATAATTGTTTATTTCTGGTTCTAATTTGACTGGTATCATCTCCCAAAAAGTGGATCATCTATAGACCTTGTTAAGTCCTTCCTTACACTGCCCCCCAACCCTTGACTTTTATAAACTTCATAAAGAAGTTTCCACTCATAAGGATATCATAATTTTGCTGATCAAGACTAAACATAACTCTTTGCAATACTAAACAGATCTAGTCATTCTAAATAGGCATTTTTTTTTCTCTTCAGGCTTTAAAGGTTTTTCCTGTAATTATTTTTTTTAATTTTACAGTCTCATTTCAAGACTGTGGATGTTAGACATTCATGAACTCTTTAGTAATTGTCTCATCTACCATGTAAAATGAAGCATCTTTATCTGGTGTCTTCCACTTGACATGCCTCTGTTTGTACTCCTAAAAATTAATTTCAGAGTTAGCTACATCTTATTTCATAATATATATATATAATTATTATACACTTACATGTATATATATAAGTACATAATTTCTTAAATTGCTTTTTTTTATAATGGTCCCTATCACACAAAAATGACTGCTTATATTTTTTAAGATATATGACTTGGTGTTTGATCCTATTATTTTATGGTTATATTACCCAATAATGTAGCTCAGTTGGTACATGGTTATTTTTATTCATTGTTCCATCAGTTTTGATGTGATGAATAAACATTACATGTAAATAATTTTATATTTTTTTTTTAAATCAATGTGGAAGATGCATATAATGGGACTAAGAATAGACTGTTGAAGGATCTAACTGGAAACACATTGTTGGAGGAAGATTTCCTGTTATAATCCTTATTGAAAATACAATTAAGGTAGGTTTATTGATATTCTATAGCAGGAATTTTTTGATCAAAATATCATGCAAGAGTAACACAAATCTCTAAATGTTTGCAGAGGTCAATATCAACGTTTACATCTGCCAACATATGAGATCATCAAAAAATTCTAACAAACGTGTTAAACAGAACTCACCTGTCCAAACCGTGACAGGTATTAATCACACTAATTTCCTTTACTTATTACACCTAAAAAGAGATGCTATCAATTCAAGCTATCTGTTCAATCTTGATCAAGATAATCATGTTCAAGCTTTTCTAATGTGTATTGGCACAACAGTGCTTTTGATTGCTCCTCTGGCATTTTCCTCAGTGATTCAAGCTTTGATAAATATCTAAATGATGTTTTAATGGCTTTAATCCACTTGGGAACAGTTTGCCTGTTCCCAAAGATTTTAGATGATAAGATTAAGTTGTTTAAACTTCTTTCAAGTTACTAATGGAATACAATGAATACAGAACTTGACTTGAAAATAACTGTTGTAAATTTGAAATCCAACTTAAGTGTGAAGAAAAGGCCAATGATCTTATTGAGTTTCAGACAGCATATGGACCAGCCTATGACATGCTTATTACATATAATCTGTATCATATTTTTCCCTATCTATTTTATTTTTATTTTCCTACTATGCTAATATTTATTTACTACCTATTTTTTTCCATTTGGGAAATACTGAATTTCACATTATGAAAGTTCAACACACATATGTATTAAAAGCTCTAGAGGGTTTTTGCTCATTATGAGGAATAAAGTATTTGGTTTTAATTTTTGTTATAAATTCCATTGTTTTGTTACATATTTCATTTTTATATATGCAGTGCTTATATTGCTGCATATTTTCTTCTAATATTCAATTCTATATTTTGGTTTTGTTCCACATGTCAATGAGAAAAATACAAATTTTGATGCAATTAAAATGAACACAAATCCTAGCTCGTAAATTGAAACAAATCCAAACTGAACTTTAAAAACTTTCAAACAAACAAGCAAACCAAGACACATTCTTTAATAGACAATTTCAATTTGCATATTTTTATACTCTCTGATTCAAGCTGAGATTGGAAGCAAAAGTGCTGAAATATCATTGTGAATATCCTAACAGTAGACTAGGAACCAACCAAAGGAAGAAGGGGAGTAAAAATAAAATCGAAATAAAATCTACAGACAGTACAGAATCAAACCTCTTTATTTATCCTCTTAGGTAGTTCGTGAATACCTCCAATGACAGTTTTTCTCTTTTCTTTATATCCACAATTACAAAAACAGCAAATCTGTAAGGCATGGGGTGCAAGAGCAGATGCTCTTGCAGTGGTCTGTACTGCTTGTGTAAAATCAGCTGAACTGATTGGAAATTGGAATTGCCCTGAACCTTACATTACGGTTAAATACTTTTCCACTGCAATCTTGTCATTTCACACTGTCTGAATCAGCTTAAATTAGCTCATGACAGGGGAGAAAGATTACAGTCTTATGACCATTCAGGCCAAGATTATGCTCATTTGGGACTCTCCACTCACCACGAATGTTAATCACATGGAATCTTGTTAACATCTACCCCGGTTAACTATCTAGTTTTCCTGAAAGCAGGACGAGTAGATACTAAAATTGTTCTGGAGTGCAGCATGATCAAATCGTCCTAAGGAGCACAGCTTAGACAGAGCAACTCTTCCAGGCTAAACAGTGATTGAAAAAAGGGCTAGTGTATTGGGTTTGAGTGGCCAGGTTTTGGTAGTGAGGGGGCTATAGGGGTGGCTTCTTTGAGAAGCTGCCAGAAGCTTCCACCATGTCCAGCAGAGGCAATGCCAGCCAGCTCCAAGATGGACATACTGTGGGCCAAGGCTGAGCCCATCAGAAGCGGTGGTAACGCCTCTGTGGTAACAGATTTAGGAAGGAGGGGGAAATTATTGCACGTATATAATTGTGGACAGAGAAGAGAGCAGTGAGAAAATGAGAGTGGAACAACCCTAGAGACATTGAGGTCAGTGGAGAAAGAGGAAGAAGAGGTGCTACAGCTGAGATTCCCCTGCAGCTGTGCCCCTGTAGCCCATGGAGGTCAACGGGGGTGCAGAGATCCTACTGCAGCCCATGGATGAGACCCATGAGGGAGCAGGTGCATGCCTCAAAGAAGGCTGTGAACCCATAGGAAGCCCATACTGGAGCAGGCTCCTGGGACCTGTGGAGAAAGGAGCCCACACTAGAGCAGGTTTCCTGGTAGGATTTGTGACCCTGTGGAGGACCCGCGCTGGAGCAGCCTGTACCTGAAGTACTGCACCCACATTGGAGCAATTCATGAAAAATTGTTGCCCCTGGGATAGACTTGCATTGGAGGAGTTTGTGGAGGACTGTCTGCCATGGAAGGGACCCCATGGTGGGGCAGGGAAAGGGCTTCTGTCCCTAAGCAATAGTAGAAATAACATGTGATGAACTGACCATAACTCCACTTTCTTGTCTCCTTGTGCCACTAAGGGGAAGAAAGTAGAGCCTGGGAAGGAAGGAGGGATGAAGGGAAGGTTTTTTTAAGGTTTGTTTTACTTCTCATTATCCTGCTCTGATTTTGATTATTAAGAAATGCAGTTAATTTCTCCAGGTTGGATCTGTTTTGCCCATGATGATAATCGGTTTGTGATTGCTTCCTGTCCCTATCTCAGCTCATGAACCTTTTGTTAGATTTTCTCTCCCCTGTCCACTTGCAGAGGGGAGTGATACAGTGGCTTTGATGGGCACCTGGTGTCCAGCCAGGATCAACCCTCCACAGCTAGAAAAATGTGTAGAGAGACAATACAAGAGACTTTCAGGTCACTATATGTATTTTTCACAGTAGCTGAGAGCTAAGCTGCTGAATGTCCTCCCACTTTCACTGATAATATTCTGTTTTTCATGGAATTGAGGTAGGCGTAGTGAGAAGGTGAGGTGAGTAGAGGAAGTAGAGACTTTTAGATTATTTTCTTTGAGATAGCCAAGAGGAGTCCTTCTGAGAAGGAACAGAGAAGGACCACACTTTGACCTGGGGGGAGACAGCTGTGCCACACATCCCTTCACTACAGCTCTCCCTCCCAGCACAGCCCCATCCAGTAGCATGTTGCCAAAAGATTTCAAAGTAAATGAAAAATGTTTAAATAAATCAATTACTTAAATTTCTATAATTAAATATTTTATATTATTTAATTATTTAGATGATTTTTTAAAAATGTCTGACTTTCATTAATCACACACAAAAGCCAGAAATGCCACTGGCATGGCAGAAGAACTGTTCACCAAAGAAAGGTAGTAAAGAATAGTTATTTCAGGCATATTTACTCACTAGAACAAAACCTGCAGAGTTAGGAGGTTTCATAAAACTAGTAACAAGAATAAAAAATGTAAATTGCCAAGCTCTCAGGATATGACTAAATTAATATCTTAACCATAATGGACAAAATTATTCACTAAATGTTAAATAACTCAGAAAATAAACAACCAATATGTAGATATACAGCACAGAAATAAATATACAGAATAAATACAGAATATCACAAAATCATCAAGAAACACCTATGAGTTTGGTAGACAGAAGAAACCAAGATTAGGACAGTTAATGAGTGTTCAGAGAGCTACCTGACAAATAAAAGCAAAATGAACTTGCTTCGGGGACATTTCTGAGCATTTGCAGTTTATTTAAAAAAAAAAATAAATCTAGTTTCTTCCCCAAACCCATCTGCCATATAATTAGATTCTGTGGTCATCACACACAGATTCTGTAAAATCAAAGTACAGATGGTGGTTTATTACAAAATAACATAGAAGGCTTAGAATAGATGATACATTTGGTCATTTTTGCACATAAACTCCCTGATTAAGTATGAAAAATGTGAACATTTGTTTATCTTGGAAAAACTGCTATTACTTGTCAAGCATGACCAATTAGGTATTTCTAAACTGTTATCCATATAATTAAGAAAAACAGCCATCTGTAAAGTCAGAAGTTTGCATCTCTGGTTTTTGTGTGTTTGGTCTGTGGTTGTTTCCCTCCATTCCCCCACCAGCTTACAAATACAATTTATCTAGTCTGTTTTACTCATAAAATAGTAAGAGAAAAACCACAGAGAATGCTGATTTCAACAGGTCTGTGGAAAATTTCCCTAATTTTTCCTTTCTTGTCTTCTTTTTTTTTGTTGTTTTCTCTCCTTTTAAAGGCAGATACAAACTGGAAATAAGGATAGAAAATGAAGTGGCTTTTAAGAAATATTTATATTTTTCAATCTCTGCTTCACTTAAGGGATGTACTAGACACAGATAACAACAAGAAAAAAAAAAGAAAACCTTTTTCTCACTGTTGTTTGATTGTTTGAGGTTTAAAAGTGAGAAAGAAAAAAATGCCATTTACCTCTAGATCCTGTATGGTTAAGGAAAATCATAGCCATCGAAATATAATGAGCAAGACTGACTGCAGTTTAAGTTGATATAAAACTGTTTGTAGAATGCAGGTGGGATCAATAAAGATATTTGGACCTTCTTAGCATGGCATTAGAATTAAGGTGTGGACTAGAGATGCTCTCTTTGTATACAGTTTTGCCAACTCAGAATTTTTCTGAAGAAACAGGAAAAAAGAGCAAACCAACTTGCATCTGAAGCTGTAGTTTTCCCAACTTTCCTAACTCTGTCCTTCTATGCCCAGTGTCTCTATGGTGTTCGTGGGTAACCTCTCCCTGCTTTCATCTTCTATGTGACAACATTTTGTGTTGAAGCTCAGCCTTCTGTTTCTCCCAGCAATTTATGATTCAAATTATAAACTAATTTTTATCACTTTTGCTTAAGATATTTTTGTAATTTTCTGGACAATTGAAACTTAGCAAGATAAAATGGTCCTGTTCTAAGACAATCCAAAAATCCTACACTTACCTCTAGAAATATATCTTCAGACATACAGGCAACCAAGAATACCACCAGTTGGTGTTATTGCAATTTAGAGTTGCAAGATGGTGACTCATTTTAACCTAATATAATGAAATATTAAAGAACCATCAGCTGAGAAGCCAAGAAATTGTTATTAGAAAAAGCAGTATTAATTGAGTTAGATTTCAAATGATGTCTGTCTACACAGGAAACTGGTTTTCAGAGCTCTGAACCAGTTACTTTCAGTGTTTAAAGGAGAGATAGCTTTGATACCTGGTTTCCTTATGCTTATATTCTCAGAGAAAAACTGATGTAGAGATGGCCTCCTGAGCAAAGGAGAACAAATACCAGAAATTATGTCTAACATGGAAAAAAATTATATATATATTCAGGATAGAATTACAAGAGTGCATACATTGGTGTGTCCAATGTGAGATGCATTTTTATTTTATCATCAGTCTTGTGCAGTTCAAAATTGAAGAACAGAAGCTGCAAGTTTACACAACATCTTCTTAAGAGAGAAAATTACGGTCATTGTACAACATCAGAACATGGTAATTTTTGTCATACACTGTCAAAAGCAATTTAGCTAGCACTATCCTCCCCAGGATTCTTATAAATAGTGTAAGAAAGTCTCAAATTCCTGTGCTTCATTAGCACAGACGGTTTCTATGATACCATGGAAGTTTGAAGGGAGATGTGCCTTTAAATATCCCCCCCCTTCTTGCTCAATAAATTGAAATACAGAGGTTAGCATTTACTATGTATTAAAAGCAGTTCATTAAACAATCCAGAGTAACAGCTTGGAGTTTAGTTGGTAGCTATTAGCAATACTGTCTGTGAAACAGCTGCTTGATTTAATTGGCAAACACTAGTTCCTTTCATTTACAGGCAGAATTGGAAACACTCTGCTTGCCAACAAGCTAAAGACTGTACCCATTCTAAAACAGATACCACTTAACCTGCCTTATAATTAATGCAGAAAAATCCCACCTTACAATCAGCTTAATCCCTATGCATTAAAAAAATTATTAACTGACAATCTTGACTAACAGAAATCACTTTTAAAGTGATTTGTTCCCATGCCTCGAGCTTCTGCTGTNCACAGAAAAAAAGGTTGAGTCAAATGTTGAAGATGGTAGCTTGGATGGGGTGCATCAATCATGAATTAGGCAACAGGACTGTGAGTGGTGACTGATGCAATTCTACTGAATGGTGAGACAAAAACCCCAAATTTCTTTGTGGGTTTACTAATGGTCTTTCTTCCATCCTGTCCTTAGCTGTTCTTACAACTCAATGTTTTCCTCACTAACGAAGTGTTTTCTCTCTGCTCTTGCAGACAGTGCTGTCATGGACACTGTGTAAAATTTTACCTCTACAGTGAAGAAATTCTCTATAAAACTTGAGCTAAAATACATAAACCTTTAAACTTCATTGGTGATTTTAGCATATTCGAGACAGAAAGACACATCTACAATTCTATTAGGAATAATAACTCTTGTCATCACTAAATAATGATGTAGAAAATTGTAAAGAAGCATTGTTTTAAAAGATGAAAGATCTTTTAACTTTACAATTAAATTTCCATTCTTTTAAGTAAATAAAAATGTACATATTGTTCTATGTCCATCACTATTGTGACCTTGAGAAACAAATAACAATTAGTATGTATGCAACTAACTAGGCAGCAGCTGCTAAATGTAAGAACATAAGAACAGAGCAAGGTTTTAGTGATACTTCACCATATAGAACTATCTAGATCACAATGAGCAGCTTCAGGACTTTCTGAGGTGGATGTCCCATTCACTCATCTTTAAGTCTTAAAATAGGCATATAAAATTAACACCAAACAACACCTTTCATACATTCTGTTCACTCTTGCCATAACAGGGTTTACTCTAAGACATAAATTACTTAAATCCAATTTTCTTGGAAGAGGAAAAGGTATTTGGAGCAAGTTATTTATGTATGTTCATAAAAGCAATGAATGTTTAAGGAACTGTCATGTTCACAACTCAGCAGAAATGCACGAAAAGTCTTTAGTCATTTAACACACTATTAATATAGAACATACATAAAGGAAATGTAGATGATACTTTTGTTATTACAATATATTTGAAGCGTGGCATCATCATTACAATATGCAGAGATAGTAAATTTGTGCTATCTTTGTACTACTGTGCAAGTAAAGAAATGTCCTGGTTCTTCACTAGATTAAGTCTAGAAGCAGTACAGAATAATTCTCACTATTATGAAAACTTCCTCACTCGAATATACACATACTAGAAATCTAAAGTTTAACCCCAAGTTTAACTCCCAGGACTTATTACATTGTAAATATCCTTCTTGAATTATGTTTAATTTCATGTCTTTAGTGTCCCAAGCTTTTTGTCCATTTCTGGGGTCAGTGTTTTTGACCTGCTTCCCACTAATAGCAGCCTCCACCTGGGATGTTATCAGCAGAGTCTGGCAGGATGGGAGCAGAATGGAAACTTCACATTTAAAATTGAAAATGGAATGCAATATTTTCTTTTGAACAGAACTTATCATGTAATTGTAGAAGCAAATTTCATCTGTGGCTTCTGTTAACTTCTGTATAGTTCCCAGTCTTCCATCTGACAGAACAGACAGCTAAATCTCCCTGCAGAGCTGACTACAATCTGAATATGTCAAAAAGACAACCAGGGACCATTTAAACATTGCATTTTCTTTTAAATAGCATTACACTCAAATGTACAAAGAGGCATCTGTCTGTCATTCCTTTCAACATCTCTACAGGCCTTAGCCTCACACATTTCAAGAATAGCACTGTCCTCCCTGAGGGCTATTATGTACTTCAAAATATACAAAGCAAGACCTAAGTCAGGAAAACAATAATTATTTTAACAAAAAAGGTTGTTTTTCCTCCCTCCAACATTTTAGACTACTTCAGTGAAAGGCAAGATCTAAAAATATTTTGTTGACATCATAATTAGTGCAATTAGATTCAATTTTCTTTTAATGCTATCCTGTCAAGCCATGCCTCTTCCTTTAGGAATTTCAGGCTACTGCCTACTCGTGCAGACATTTATTATGCTCCTCAGTAAGTTGAAGACTATTTGCAGAGAAAATTCTGATATTGATTACAAATATCGATTCAATAGATTCCAAATCAAGTATAACTTAAAAAAGAGCTCAAAATAAAACCAGTTTCCAGTGTGGCTGTGCTGATGGGCTACACAGCAGCTGCACCTTGCAACGAGGATGTTCAGTTCTAACTGAAAGCCTGCAGGGACCCATGAAAAATTACCAGGGTTTTCATTTAAACTGTAATTCTGCTGGACAGCCAGGTCACATAATGTGCTTCAAAGGCAGAATTAAAAAGAGGGAAAATAATTCAAATGCACGTAGAAGGACATGAAATATAAACCTTTTTGCTTTTTAATACGTGCAAGTTTAGCAAATGTTACGATGAATACGAGAATTATGGAATTTTTTTGAAAAGGATAAAAAATATTCCACCTTATGCCCAAATCTCTGACCTGTCATATACTGATGTTCCCAACAGTGTCACTGCAGAGCATATGGGTGTGTTTTTCTTGCATTATGAACTTCTCTAAAGTCCTACCACAGTCTTTAACAATATTTATTACAGATTTCATACCAATAGATGTTCATAACATTCCACTTCATTATAATAGTTTTGGAAATAAATCCAGGCTTTGTTATTTTGTGAATAAAGCAGGAAGTATCTTCCTGTCTTCTTCTATATATTCATATACTGACTGTCACATATATTATTAATTTTGAGTCTGGTCTTAGCCCCTGTCAGAGCCTTTGAAGTCAGAGGCGGACTGCACACCTGGCATGCATAGTCATGGTCAGATTAAAATATTAGAGGGCAAACGAAAGTCATATTAAAATTAAAAACCGTACAATTAATACTATTAAAATTAATAATCTTACATGTTAGGAAGCAGAACAGGAACTCAGGAGTTTAGGAGACAGAGAGAAGACCCACAGAGCTTAGAGTAGTGCCTGAGGTGGCACAAAAGGAAGAGGAATGAACATCTAGAAAATCTGGAATATATACTAGTCTTTAGATGGTATAATTTCCTATTAGCAAATAATGTGCAGAAACCCCTCTGAAAATACATGCCATATCTTCCTCTTATAACAGATTTTCATGAAGGGTGATAATTTGCAACTTCTACTGCTTATAGATCTCCTTAGCTGAATAGAAATAGGTCTGAACTCTTGACTTGACCCCTCTAAAGGGCAGCTGTATGGGCCTCTATTCTATCCCCCTGACAGCCATTTCGAGTTTCTTTCAATTCACTTTTTAACAAACATAGCAAGTTACATGCAAAAACTCTATTAGAAGATCATTAATCTGCAAAGTCAAGCACTGAAAAATGAAGAAATGCTAGAATTAACACTGAGTGTGCATTTTTAATTCCCTGTACCCCTCTGCCTGCATGCATCTTGATACAGTTTTTAATTACTTAATTGCATTTTCTCCAGGATGGACAGTGCTCGGGGGATGAATTAGGGCTACACAGTGAATGAAGCTGTCATCTGTGGGACTTTTGCCTCAGTTGATACAAAAATTGAAAGGTGGAAACTTAATGTACTTTCAGTCATTTACTAGGAGCACAGGTCTGATAAGTAACTTAGCATTCAGCCAGGCGTGATGTTGGTCACTATACTGATACGGACAACAGAGCATCTCACTGCAGTCTCTCATCTCCTTAATAAGAAAGAATGTAACAAGAGGATGAGATGAATGGATAACGATGAAAGAGAGAGAAAAAATAAGATGTAGACAGATGATAAGAACAATAATCGTAAGAACACTGTTATGTTTGTTTCCATGCAGATAGTCCAGATTTTTGTTTTGTCTGTAAGAAAATAAAAATACTGTTTTCTAGCACTATTTTGTTCAATTTTGCCATATATGTGAGTAAGTTGGGGTGGGGGTGGAGTAAAATAAGATATTTTAAAGGCAGATTTTGGTTTCTGAATACAAGTCTACACCTTCATACACAAGAACAGCAATGGCTCGGAGGGTAAATTCCATCTACTGTAACATGTGTTCTGAAATCAGAATCTTAACCTTTGCAAAGGTTCACATGAAACATTTACCTGCTGAATTAAACTAGATGCTATGGGAGTACCTCAAAAAGTTCAGCCTATAACAGTGCCTGTGAACCTCATTTTGCAAAACTGGCAGAAAGTCTGGTGGCAATGGGATTGTAATAGTTTTCCCTTTCAAAAGCCACTAATGCACCATGAAGACAGAGGCAGAGCTTCCAATATGTGGGTTGAAACCAAAATAGAAAGATCTCCCCAAGACATAGCTTTAACTTGAAGGAGAAATGAATGAACTTCAGACAAAGACTGGGGAGCTGAATTGATTGTAGCCTTGGAGAATTTGTTCAGTGGATTCTTAACTAGTACAGAGTAGAACAGTTTTGCTCCTTTAAAACAATTACTGAAATTCATAATGAAATAGAAGGATGTAGTTAATATGTCAAAGATATCCTTCCTGGGATTTACAGATGTGGAAAACAGGATAAAGACATGGGCAGTGATGGGGAAAAACCTACACATCTGTACTGATCTGTAATGCTGAGACAATGGAGATATTACAGATAATAGTATAAGCTCTTACTATGAAGAAAATGGGGGGGGGGTGAGGGAAAGAAGCCCAGTTTAGTTTTTGATTTACTGGGAAGTTAAGGATTTCTACAGAGTTATATTTTCTCCATTTGTAATGTGAGAGAAACAATCATTTATTTTATAAAAATAATTTTTAAAAATATTTTTAAATTGATGTTTTGCTTCAATTTAATATTTTTGCATCTGCCTAACAGATGCAAAGTACTTCCAGAACAAGAGGCAATCTCAGAACACACCAAAAAAAATCAATAATTTTCAAATTTTGGAACTAGAAGCTTAACTAAAATAACTTATTTTTCTTTTCCTAGGAAAACAAAACAAACTTCATTGACACTGAGATGCAGCTTTCATTTTTGTAGCGTCTGCATCTTTTCACAGAAAATTATGCATATTTATGTCTCTGCTCTGAGTATCGTGTTCTAAGCACGTCTCCAATATCTTCTGAATCTGCTATCCCGTGAAATCAAAATTTTGTTTCTTGTATTTACATCTCTAAGCATATCACTATCAAAATTTGTTCCCAGAACCAAATAGGAGACCCATAGAAAATGAATAACAAAATGAGGAAGAGACAGGCACCTCCCTCTAGAGAATGTGGTACCTTATCTGCTACACAGAGCACACGTACAACGGCCTGACATTGCTGTTCCCATCTGGAAATCAATACATATACACCTATATCATCAAGGACAGATGCTGGAAGCTCATCCCTCCTCACATTAGCCCTCATCAAGCTGCTTATGGCTGCAAAGATGCCAATCACTTTCTGAAAGGGAGATTCACTGCGTGCCCATAACAGCTCCACAGGGCAGGTCTGCCAATCAATACTGACATCTTGCCGTGCGTTTCACTTGACTCAGGGAATTTATGTTGATACATGGAGGAAGTTCACTAACCAAGCCTGCAAAGAAATGGGGTGGACTTGTTAAAATAGTGCCTCTTAAGAGTCCTATCACCTCAGCAAATGACATCTTTAATAACCCAGTAACGATGGATTATTTTATCAATTGAGAGTCGCCTGCCTCCTTAGGGTCAGTTTGAAGTTTGTTTATAGTCCTGTTTACTCAAGCCTAGATGCCATCTTTGGACTCAAAAAGCTTTAAAATATTCCTATTTTTTTCTAGTAAAAATAGAAGCATATGAAAGTAAAGGCCTAAATTTTGCATTCCTTAAGCCATAGTTAAATAATTAACTACATAACTGAGAAACTGAGGCTTGGCAAACATGACCTCGGAACTGAGCACACTTAAATAACAGAACAGCCTTATTTAGCAAAGAGTTTATGAAACAGCAAAACAGATGACAAACCTAATTTGCCACTGAAGGTCTTGCTGGCACTTATGCAAAGTGAAGAGAAAGTATTCCAAAAGCACAACATATCAGAAACTTGTAGAAGGCTATTTGCTTAGTGGTCACTTCCACAGTGTGGAAAAAACTGGGTTCCAGGTATTTCCATATGTTTTCTTCTTGCTGATTCAGAAATATTACCATCTTGTTTGTTACACAATAAGTAGCTGTTCATGTCACAGGCTATAAATAGAAAATGAGATAGAGATTTTAAAAAGAAAATACCCTGGGTTTATATTAATTCTCTTTTTAAATGCTGTAAAAGCAATAAGGTATAGAAAATTTAAGTGTACCCCAAGAAAAGGTTTATATAGAGAATATTTTTCAAACTCTTCTGCCATCTGTCACCTGACAATGATTAATTGTGTGTAGGATGTGATTAGGAATAATCAGTGCTTTTAAAACAATAGATAAAGAAAAAGCATTAACAACACAGCATTTCAATAGCATAGGTGTATTGACAACTATGGTTTCCAGGATTCCTTCTCAGGAACTCTGAGTTAGACTAAGAGAGCAGATATCACCTGCAGACTCTTTTTCCTAGGAAATTCATCTTTCTCCTTGTCTTCTAGAGGCACACAATGTATTTTTTCAATTGACTAAGGAACCAGCAGGATTCTACTCTTTGTCATAGAGCTCGTATCCCAAGAGAAAAAAGCTCAAGTGAATCTATTTTTCTTTTTTAATGATTCAAAAGAACGTGTTACAAGACCATCTGTTAGCTGCATTGACTATCCAGCCAGCATCTATTTTCAAAACTACTTGTTTGGCAATAGCTATCACAAATACTCTCCTTGTTAATGTTGCACGTCAAAAGCAAAGATGAAGGCAGCAGATAGCTCTGCTAAAAAAAAACCTCAATAACTGAATATTAAAAATATCAACTCTGAATGTTTGTGATGAACTAGATGTGCAGCATTCAAAAGACAACAACCACAAGCTCACTAACCTAGAGAGAGCTTTACGTAGTGATGGGCTCTCAGGCAAGGTGTGCTACACCATGATGTGTGTTGCTTTTCTCTCTCATTCAGAGTGTAGAAAATAACTTGAAAAAAATGAACAGTTTCAGTGTTATAGTACCAATTTCTAATAGAGTTGAGGCAAAAAACCCACACACTTTTTTCTTTTTGTAGGAATGAAGGCAATAACTATAGAAATCAATACACCTGATTTGTTTTTACACGTTACTTGTAAGTTGAGGGATGTTTTGACAAAAGGTTACCTAGATGATGTATTTTCAGGAGATCATTTTGAAGAATGTCTTAAAACCTTCCCATTCTAATAGTTAAAATTAAACTCTAAACCACAGTGACAGATAATGCCTTTTGCTGCATGTCTATGATAATGTTAAGCAGAGTATAGTACAGGGAAATACACTCTACATCCTACATATTTCATTAATGATGAATCTTTAACACATTTATTTTCTAAAACTCTGATATTACCATTTGAACTGCAGATATATTCACCTTCAGTTAATTTACAAATATAATATTCTTTTTGTCTGCTTTATTCTGCTTGATGTGTTTTCTTGATTTTAAGTAACATATTTTGCATTGCTTACCATGGCATCTTTCTAGATATTTTCATCATAAATTCACTATTTTGCACCCTTCAGACAAGCAGCACAAATACTCAGTGACAGCTACATATGCAATGTTGATGTTTTCTGTTTCTTATCTAAACTGTTTTCTGAGAAGGATACAACACAAAATTATTCCGTACAGTTAAACACATTGCTAAAACAACACAAGCAAAACAACCTCCAACAAATACATTCAGGATCTTCAGTGTCAACATGAAATTCTGTGAGCCCCTCTCTAGCTAAATGTATTTACAAAAAATGAGTATGTTCTCTCTCCCCTTCACACTTTGAAGGATTTGTCCATTTTATTTGTCAGTTCATCATTGTTTCCACCCTTTAGCCCCAAAAGATTCCAGTGTCAGAGCAGCACACTGACTTCTGGTGGTCAAAAACCAGAATTTAACTCTGTCTCCATGAGTCAGAACACACTTTAACTACACATTAGTCTGTAGCCTCATGATATTACGTTCAACAACAGAATTAGAATAACTACAGCAGGGGAGAAAAAAAAAGCGAGATCAAAAAAAGTTTATCAATGCTCAGTTTTTGAGATATGGATTGAATCCTGCAAATAGCTTCCATAATATCAGAAAAAAATTATAGACAACTCTGGCTATTTCTAATTTGGGAGATCCAGAATCACTGCCAGACACGTGCCTGTTCAGTCTTCCCTCACAGCTATACACTCATAGCTCCCAGGGTGTGGGCCCAATCGAATTGGAGTAGCTCTGCTATGTACTGCTCACTTACGTGGTGTATGTTTTGAGCTTTATTCTGTCTTTCACACGTTCTTGAAACCTCTATGTATTCAGCTGTTCTCCCAAACAGAGAAAGTCTTCAGGATTAATAGGCTCTGTTTCTCTAGAGGGTTTTCCTAATCCTAAAATGCTTTTCTTGAGGAAATCTTGAAAGGTGATAGGGTATATCAAAAAGCATTTATGCTGTTGTACTGGTTTTGGCTGGCATAGAGTTAATTTTCTTCATAATAGCTGATATGTGTCTGTGTTTTGCATTTGTGATCCAAAGAGTGTTGATAATGTAGAGATATTTTCATTAGTGCTGAGTAGGGCTTACCCAGAGTCAAGGACTTTTCTGCCTCTCACTCCACCCCAAGAAGGTTAGTGGGGCACAAGGACTGGGAGGCCACACAGCTGGGACAGCTGACCCCACCTGACCCAAGGGATATTCCATTCCAAAAAGTGTTATGCTCAGCATATAAACTGGAGAAGAATGAGGAAAAGTGGGATGTTCAGAGTGATGGCTTTTTGTCTCCCCAAGTCACTGCTACATGCGATGGAGCTCTGCTTTCCTGGGGATGGCTGAACAGCTGCCTGCCTGTAGGAAGTGATGAATGAATTCTTTGTTTTGTTTTGCCTGCATGTGCAGCTTTTGTTTTACCTGTTAACCTGTCTTTATCTCAACCCATGGGTTTCCTCACTTTTTGTCTTCTGATTCCTTCCTCCATCCCACTGCAGGGGGTTAGTGGGAGGCTGTGTAAGGTTCTGCTGCTGACTGGAGTTAAACCAAGACACCTGTGAATCACATGTAATGTCACCTTTTACTGCAATATAAAAAATTGCAGTAAAATAAAAATTCCTATTATCCAACTGCTTTGGAAAAAATCTGTTTCAGTCTTTACAGCTTGAATTTAATTTGTTTAAAAAATATACATGATTGCTTTTAAATAGTTAGTCTAAATTGGCACCACAAGCACTGAGAAGTAACAAAGATTTTCAAAAGGGTGAAGGTTCTGCATTTGTCAAAAGCTGCTTTATAATAACTTACAGATGAAAGATGCTGGATTCCTGTAATCTATAATCTGTACTATAGGATATAATGACCTTGGTTTACAGCATTCTAGTGTGCCTAGAGGAAACTAGAAATGGAAATACATTTCCTTGTTATTATTAGCTGAAAGTTGACTACCTGCATGATTAAAGAACAGCTTCTGACCTCCTTACAAGATGCTCCTACTGTGAAATGCATACATTTCTGTCTCTAATTTTGTAATTCTTTTTGCTTGCAAACCCACACATGAATCAAATTAATTGCTCCTATGTTAACACGTTTAAGAGATTTTCTTTTAAAATTATACAAAAATTGGATCCAAATTTTTGCAGATGGACATATGTTCAACATGTACTTTTATTACTTTACCATATCACACAGCATCAGTCAAGTTTGAGAGGGCATTTCTTGAAAACAGTCATTCATACTCATGCCCAAAACGTCAAATATTCTTTCCATCACTGAAACATTTATCCTGAAAACAGACACTCACAAGATCCACTCTTGTGTTTTATTGAACTATATTTGATTGTTAATAGTGCATTAGCTAGGGTTAATACTTTGCAGTATATTTAGCATGCAATAGTTTGCGTTGCTATTCAGACTTTCTCACCCCTTGAATACTGCTCTTTTTGTGGTGTAGGTGTTACACTGACGAGCGATGTCTAGAAGGAAATGCAATCAAATAAGAAAGCAAGATAATAGCACTGAGGTCTAACTTATAATAGGAATATCCCAGCAACGAGTAGAAATATAAGAATACAGCTATTTGAAAGGTAATGCTTTCTGCTTCTCCTCTTGGTGTGACTGCTGAAGTAAATACACAAGTGCAAGAACCCACATTTGTTGGCAAACCCACCACTATATGTTCATACTTGGAGAACCATGTAAATTTTGAGTAATTTTAAAAGTTAGTTTAGCTTAATAAACAACAAAAAAGAACAAGTAGAAAGGAGAAACAGGGGGGAAATGAAAGGAAACAGGAAAAGAGAGCAGCAGCTGTGTGAGGACACTCAATCCCAGAGAAGAGGGGTCCTTTCTTCCTTCACAAAGTTTGCCCAAAGTGAAAACATTGCAAATCACACCTCCTTGACCTAAAAGAACACCAACTTTTCCTAGGCCCTACACATTGAAAAGATTGAAGTTGTGCAGAACAAACTTTGCTTTTCGCAAATCTCTGCACACCAGTTATTATCTATTTGACAACCCAAAATAGCCTTTATTTGCCATGTCTAGGTACAGGGGCTGTATCAACAAAGTGTTTTGTTGATACATTTGCTGTCCTCTGAGAAACAGCTGTTTCAACTTCTTCCACTGACACACGAGCAATAGGTCAGGGGACAGCACGGAGTTTCTCACTCTAAAAGCCAGTAATGCACAGTCTGTGTCTTCAGTGGATGGAAGAGCTGCTGCAGAAGGCTACAAATTGCCCCCCACTCTCACAGCACTGGAACTGTGAATGGAGAGAAAGACATGGGCAAGGAACCAGTAACCTGCAATGAGCCTGTGACCTGGAATATTTAGCTGGGAAGAGTGTGAAGGAGAGAGAACTCAAACAAATTGAGACAGATGGAGTCTCATTCTATTTAGCAAAATAAATGTGTTTGAACGGAGTACAAAGGAGAAGCAAGGATGCCACGTGCAGTTATTTGACTGGCTTTGAATTGTCTTATCCAAAGAAATTGATGGGAAACAGCTTAGTAATAAAAGCAAAGAACTAAAACGAGTTCAGGGGATTTGATCCCCACTGACACTATTGATCCACTCCAATCTTGGACAAGTCATTTTAGTGTTGTATGTTCTGAAAGACAGCTACTAATAGGGCTAAAAAATTTCTGTGAAAAGTTTTGGAAAGCTTTATGGATCGATATTGGCTTTAAAACACTAATAAAAAGGAAATTTTGAAGAAAATTTCCTCACGATTCAGACACAGCAAATTATTTTCCAATGATTATCTATTCTGTTATGTCTTTTACAAATACACTCTTTCTCCATACCATGTACCTGAGAAAAGACCTTTTCTTTCATTAGTGAACTCAAATTTTCTAAGAGTTCTTTTGTTTTTTTTTTATCTTTCTTCTACATTTCTGTTTCTACTGCATCTGATTGCCAGACAACTGGATTAATTCTATCAATAAAATAAAATTTGCATCTTATAATACTGGCTCTTGTCTGAATACACCTGAAATATTTTAAATGCTTAACTACAACTCTTCTGAACTACCTGACATTTTAAGTCCCTTCTGTGTGATCTTGCAGCAACAAGATTAATTCATCCTTTCTCCTTGATTGATTGTTTTTGTTTTGCTCTAAACATAATGCTTCTCCAAATTTTGCTAAACATGTTATGAGACACATTTCAACACTTCCTTTCCCATTAATGACAATAGAGTTAAACACATTGCTTGCTTGTTTCTCTAGCAAGGGCTTCAAAATGACCCACAAACCTCATTTGGCCTACAGAGCTGTAAAATACTGCCCAGCATTGCTAAAATTTATGGTCCATCTCCTCCAAAATCCCTGTATAAAAATCATTCAGCCCTGTCAGGGAAACCCTTTCAATTTAATAACATTTAGGAAATACAGTGTAAGGCTTTTCATGAGCACTCTCTGTATGCATAGAGGGAAAAGAGGCTTCTGGGCTTTGTTCCACAAATATCCTGTCTGAGAGCCTCAAAAATCCAATTCCCTAGTCCAAACCCCCTCCCACATCTCAACCCTGTGTGAGATGGTTTTTCCAGACACTACACAAGACTCAAAATGGGGGAAAGGGAATATATATTACAATGACTGTACAAAATAAATACTACAATACATTATATACAATCTTAGCTATCTCTACCATGACATAAAAGTATTTACAATGGATCAAATCTCTTCTCCCTTCCAAATAAAAGTCCAGGAGGGAAGAAGGAAAAGATCCCATTCCACTCTGAGAGCAGCAATGTCTCTAAGGCAGCAGGTTCTCTGTCTCTCTCTTCCATGCAGCAGGTGTAGCTGGATCTCTGCCAGTACACATGAGGGGTATCCAAGCCCCTCGGCCACTCATCTTCAAGCAAGGGTCTTATCTTCCATGGACTGTGTAGCAGGGACAAAACTGGCTTCACCACGTCATATCATGGGGTGTAAGACCCCCATGAAGGTCCCTTCCTCAGGGGATTCACCCCTGAGTCAGAACATCTCGGGCAGCTTTCAGTTGAAGGCCTTTGCCTCAAGAGTTCTATCAGAGCTTCTGTGCTCTGATTTCAGGCTGCCAGCTTAGCTTGGCAGCAGTGGCAAGGGGGAGCCAAGGTCACCCCCTCCACATTCCTTTAATTGTCCTGGTCCAGCTTTCCAGGACGCCTGAGTTTTACCTCCTCTCTGCAGTGCTGTAGCACTTTAAGACTCTTTCAAGTAAGAGTCCATCATCCTCCTCTTTCTAGGAGGGGTCTCCAAGGAGTTTGGGGTTTGTTTTGTTCAGTTCTTACCCCAACTTTCTCTCTCTCTCTGTGTACAGCTTAGTTCTCTCTCTGCTGCTAGCTCTCTCTCGGCTCTCTCTCTCCTTCCAGGAGTTCTCTCTGTGTTGCTGCATGCCTTTGTTGCTGCTCGGTTCTTATCTCTTCTGGCTCTCTGCCACCGTTTCTTCGGTCAGTGCAGTCCTGCTGCTGCTCCTGCTGCTTCTTACAGTAGAGAAACTCCTTCAGCTCTCAGCCACAGGTACTCAGCCCAGCCTTATGCTGTTCCAAGTCCCTGTAGTCCCCCCCAGCTGGGGCTGGGGGGCCAGAGCCCCTCAGGGGGCTCCTGCCCTTTCTCCTCGTGGCCTCAGAAGATGACTTCTTCTTGTACCACAACTAACACTACCTTCTCTTCCGTTCTGCTTGTGATATGTTTATATTTCGCAAAAGCGCTCATTGGCTCAAATCTTCAAGGGTCACCACTCCCTGGGGTTTTACCATTTTATAACTTCAGGGGGAAAACTGTTTCCCCACACCACATATCCTCACCATATTTTAATGGCAGCTCTTTAATTATTTTATCCTTTGTCCATCTACTGGAAGTGCAGCAGTTTTGTTGTTTTTTATAGCAGGTTTTCTGTCCTTTGGTGGTAAGGAAACTGGTTTTTATTTATTTAAAATAAATAGTGTCAAATGCAGACAGTCTATAAGCCCGACTGTTATCTGTTTCTTTGTGTATTCTTCTGTATATTCTTTTCTGGAGAGATGGCAAACTAGCAGTTTTCTAAAACTATTACTTCTCTGAATTCTTACGTAAATTCTGTTATATGTACTCATACAATCAGAGCATTTTTCATTAATAAATCCTTAACTGCCTACAAATACAGTTCATTCTAATTGTGTATTTGTATTGCCCATGCAATTCTAAACTAATTATATTGCAACTAGATTAATCTCTTTCATACTTGCTAAACTCAATAATTGCTCTTGCAACAATCAATACACATTTAATTAATAGGAAAATAATTTGCTTATTAAATTAAAGTTACTTTCCCATGTTTTGCTGAGTATTTGCATTGAAATGCCATTTTTCATCTTCTGCAGTAAATTTAAATTTGGAGATAAGGAAGCTAAATCCCAAGGCTATTTTCCAGGTTTTGAAATCAGCAAGACTTTGGCACACACATGAAAATTAACAGTAGGCCAGGATATAAAACATTCAATCACACTTCTCAGATGCAAATCAGTCTGTCTCCATCTTCATCAGCAGTTCTGAAATCACTGTTACACTTAAGTCTATTTTGAGAGAAACCTTAGTTTTCAAAAGATCTCAATTTCTACAGATCTGTGAAACATGGAAAGGTATTTTTCTGGCCTCTATATCAAAGAAGTTGAGGTACCAAAGGAATTATAAATTTTCACTTGTAGTTCACAGCACACTAAAAACCCTAGCACTTGGTCATGAGGCAAAAATCTACAGGAACTCAGATTTCACCAGATTCTTTGCTCGGGGAATTATTCTTAATAAGGAAGCCACCAAATACAAGGCAAGTATGCATACTGGGAAGTATGCACAGTTTAAACAGAGGAGATTCAGACTACATATTAAAAAAAAAATCACTGTTATGGTGGTCAGGCACTGGAATAGGTTGCCCAGGGAGGTGATGGAGTCACCATCCCCAAAGGTGTTCAAAAAGGGTTTGGATCTGGCACTGGGTGATGTGGTTTAGGGGTTACAGTGGTACTGCTGGTTTGGTGGTTGAACTGGACAATCTTGAAGGTCTCTTCCAGTCTTGATTTTTATTTATTATTATTATTTTTATTTATTTATTTATTTATTTTGTGATGGAATGCAGCAAACTAAGGCTAAGTTACAGATCTGCAGTAACGATCTCCGATTAGCAGGTAGTTGTAGGAATCCATACAAGTCTCAGCATAACAGCAACCTGTGGGAACATTGATGTATCATTAAGAGATTCAATTTAAGCTTACTAACTTTGAAAAGTGATCATATATGCTCACATTTATTCACAAAGGAAGCAGCTGGTAACAGGAATTAGGAAACTGTGCGTTCATGAGCTTTGCCTGGATTGGTGTGTGGAACTTGTAGGTACACCCTTACAGAGGAAAGAGGTCACCAGCTTTGCTTCAGAATGTGACAAGTGAAAATATGTCTATAATTCAATATCCCAGTTTGATTATCATTATCTCTCTTTTTCCAGTATTGGTACAGATTTTGATATCAATACTGGAATTTTCCCCCAAATATTAGTTTCGAAATATTAAGTATCCTACCAATATTTCTCAAACTAGTGCTAGTCTGATGATTTACTTTATATGAAGTCTAGACATTTCAACAAGCAAATAATAGATAATTCAATTTTTGAAGTAATTTGGTTTTGTGAATCAATAACATGCATATACTATGCAAACTTAGCATTATTCTTCATCCTCTATTACCTGTTGCCATGGTTTAGAAATGGCACTCCCCAATTTAGTGCCCCCACCAAGTCTCTTAAAACCATGGGCTGCTCGCCACTTTCCTGCTTTCCCTCCCCCTCCCTCTGCAATGGGACAGAGAGGAGAACTGGAGGCACAAAAGGCAAAGATCATGAGTTGAGATAAGAACAATTTGCTGGAAACAGCAATGAGATAAGAAAACAGGAACAACACCAATGACAGAGGGTGCAAGAAAGGAAACAATTCACACAGAACCCCCCCAGCAACACCAGGCAGCTCCATTCACCACATTTACTCAACCAGAAGGAACTCCAACTCCCTGGAAGAGACTCCCATTCCCCTGCTCCAGGCAATGACCTGAAGTGGCAGAGAATGACCTCCAGGTCCTGGCCATGTCCTTTCCTGGCTACTGCAAAAATTAACCCTGTCCTGGCCAGAACCAGGACACCTATTTTAGACAAGAGACAGACTGAGCTTTCCTCAGTCTCTCTCTCTCAGCCACCACTCCATCTTTGGTTTTTCTGTCACTCTACCAAGGTATTTAACACTTTTTCCTTAGTATTCAGTCTCTCATATTGTGTTCCTGAATCTTCGGTAATTAAATCATCTGGAGTTATTACATAGTACAAAAATTCAGACTCATCTACTCCCTAAAGCATGAGAGCAAGATATATATGCCTTGAGAGGGTGTACTAATTTAAAAACTTAAGTAAGAGATTATTTAAGTATTTCTTGCTAGTTAAAAGAATTCAGTCAAAGAACAAATTATAGTGGAAGTGCATTTTAAAGTTTCACTTGAGGCAATAGAAATTTCTTTTGACTCTTAATTCACTGATTTTCAGTACAAGTTTTCCAGCTGAGCAGTCAGAAAGAAAGAAAATTTGTTGTTTCAAAATAAATTATTTCTAGACATCCCTTTGTAAAACATATTTAGCTTTTATGAAGTTTTGTTTAGGATGAAGTGATAACTTGGTATATATCATTTCAGGAAGGCATTCATCCACCAGGTCTATGAATACAGGTCTTTAGAAAACTATTATTGAAAGCTTCCTTAAATTTCAGTGAAAATGGAGCTGGAACAGACTTATGGGGAGCCTGTTTGAATGACACAGGTACTTTAAGTGCTGAAGAAATATGTTGAATGAGAACTGGTTTGCTCTCACTCCATAGCAGCAGCTGGTGTAAAACCTAATCTCTGATCAGCTCCACAGGCTTTCTGCCAGCACATCTCAGAGACAATTATATCTTTAGATACAAATGAAACAGGCTGCATTCTTGTCTTGTCCATTATTTACATAAGAAAAAAAAACTAGCCCTTGGTATTTTATTTGTTCTGTAAAGTTTTAAAACAGTACCACTTTTCATTTCCAAGAGATATGATAACATAGATCAAGTGACTGTTAAAAAGGCTCAGCACCCCATCAGGCCATGTGATGGGAAAACATGGATTTTTGAGGTGTGAGATTAAGATACTCAGCATAGGATCAAAGCCCTCTTTGGTTCTTATGACCAAGAAAGATCAGAAGAGAAGCTGTGGCAAGGAAGAAGCATTGCATTAAGCAAAGGTTCCTGATAGTAGGGACAAGTTTTCCAACTGACGTGAAACGCTTCTGCTCCTCCCTGGCTCTGGGATGCCACTCACAAAATAGAGTTGTCCTTTCATCTGCAAATGTTCTGAACAGTTCAGCTTTAATTGCATATGAATGTATACATACACACACACACTTATAACACCATACCTATTTTTTAGTTTTCTTTAATATCTCTGTTTCTGCATTTCCTCTTCTTGCTGAGATATTCCCATACAGTTGCTAAATAGCCTAAAATAAGAAGCAAAACAATCTACCTTCAGAAGCTCCTGAAGCTATCTTCAGACGTTCCCACTTTCAAATGGGAGAGAAATCTTGGGTTTATGCTCTTTGCCCCGGGTGAGTTTTCATAATGCACTATGACGTATCCTTCCAGGTTTCTTCTTAAGACAGACTTTGGAACTGAAGATCTGGCAGCTGCTACAATCAGTTCTCACTGACTGCAAAAGTAGACATCAACTGAAATGGTAAATACTGGCCTGTCAAGGTCAAGGCAAATTGGCCAAACAGGATGAGCTCAGGCAAAGCTCACAGAAAGAAGTTTGTGCAAGTCAAGAGACAAATAAATGCATGTGTTGTATCTCTGAACAACACAGCAAGTGTTAATTGCCATGAGGTGCTAGAGAGGCCCTTGTTTTCCCCAATAATATTGTTTAGAATAGTTAGAATTCTTAACTCTTTTATTTAATCTTTTTTGGATTTTTTTTGAATTAAGATTATTTTTATGAAGAGATAGTTCAGCTTTGAAAGCCTCATCTTTTTATACTCCATTTTTATTTTCTCAGATAGACATATTTTACCTGAGATTTACATAACAGTTATTTAAATTGTCTCTATTTATCATTCCTTCATGACTGATGAATGGTTCATCATCTCACAGGTAATGTCACTCAATATACTTGTATTATTAAATATTAATAATTATATACAGTATACTTTCTATAAACTCCTTTTAACAAAGTAAATGTTATGCATTAACACGAACCTCCTTAAACTCACTGATTATCTAGTGACTATTCCTTGCATTACTGAAACTTCCATAATTTTTTTTCTTATTTGTGGATTTCCTCTACTTACATGCACTAAGCATCTGCTTCTTCCATATTTTTTAAGCTGCTTATAGTCAGTGCTATTCAACAGCAATGATAAAAGCTCCAAAGAAAAATTCAGCCTAAGATTTTATAGATTATGAGCAGTTATGCCTAACATTAGAGGGCTCATATTTAAGGAAACACCCTCAATGACTGAAGTTATAACTCCATATACCCTTCACTAGTTCATTGTATTCTATACAGTTGTGCAAGACATTAGTCATTATCAGAAAGGAAATAGAAATTTATCCCCTGAAGTATTTGTCTTTTATTTGAAAACAGTGAACAGCATTATCTCACTTTCTTCAGAATTCATCACTTTCCTTGGACATTTCATAATGGATGTGAAAACATATTCTGTTGTTTGGTGATAGAATGTTTTATTAATAAAGCCAATCTTTAGATGCTCAGCTTTAAATATTAGTGATGTTGTCTGTGTACTGAGCTCTTTAACATGCAGTGAAGCTTAAAGATTCTTGAATATGAAGAAATTAAAGTAGATATACTTTAACAATATCTGGTATTTTGACTTATGAATTTTAGCCTGGAAGAGCTATAAATAATTTTTTTTAAAACTTGAATATGTTCAGTTAAGGCAGAGAAAGTAAAACAGAAACATCATGTCCAAGGCCAGGCCTTTTAATTAGTGTCTAAGGCTTCACACCTCACAGATCAAAAAGGACAAATACAATCACTTATACCATAAACAAATTGGTGTTGCTTACCTTAGGATATTATTAAATGCTGGCCCTCTCATAAATTAGGTGTGATGGAAGAAGTAAATTGTTAGATCCTCTTCTTGTGTATAGTTCTTATTAACTTCAGTATTGATTTTACACCAACTAAAGATAGGACCAAATGCTTTAAAATCGTGCATTACAGTTCAACTGTCAAAAAAGGTTCTTCTAAACAAAATAACATTTCACTTCAATCAGATGGACAAAGCTTTCTTTTATGCGGAACAAAAAAACCCCTCAATTAAAATGTTCGGAACTGTAGGCACCAACAAGTAAAGGGAAGCTTAAAGCTGTTTAAGTCTAGTTTTATCTCAAACAGGCATTCATTCTCCAGCAGCTCAGTTCTCACTGGTATTCCAGAAACAAATTGTGTCACCTTGATTTCAATGGAATGGCACCTTTCCAATCCATACAGGCGCAGTGATTATTTCCTCCTACCATCTAAGGGTTTTAAACTGAATAACTCAATTATCCAGAATTACAGGGTAACTTAGTCTGCAGACTTTCATTCAGCGTAAAAACAAACAAAAAGCACTCAGGAAAAGCACAGCTGTGGTAAAGCATCCTGACATATCAACAGCCTTGGAGTCAGCTCTAGCCTGGCACGGAGTTCCAGGTTGTAATGGGATGCACTTAAGTCTCTCTGATAGAAACAATAGCTACTGAATATCGAGTATTTACATACCTACAAGTTCCTTACAATACAATACTTTCTTTCCTTGGAATATCTATTGGTTTATTCAGCTGTTCAGTCTTGTTATCACTACAAAATAACTGAAAAGTATTCTTTTATAATAATAGTAGTAATATACCCGAATATCAAGCTGCACATAAATATGCAGGGCACAGCGGCCATTATAGCACAGGAATAAAATAAGGTACATGAAGCATATGCTAGGTATAAAACATGATGAATATGCAAAACAATATATATCATTCTCAGATTTCCTCTTTAGCTGTTTTGTAGCCTAACTCCAGGGATACAATAATGAATCCCTTCAGAACTGTTCAGAAAACTATGAACTATTCCCAGACTGAAAGTTCAGTATCAGATTTTCAGGGGTTTATGACTTTTTAAAACATTCATTGTCTGATTCTATAAGAGTTTATTGTTGGATTCAAAATCTGAAAAATCAGAATTCTGGTAGATGGAGGAAAACATTTATTTCCCTGCCAGACATTTGGCTTTTCCTTCTGTCTTCACATCAGTTGAAGGGAAAGAAAAAAACTTTTATAATTTTGTAATTGCATTAACAATTGAGTCTTTTGGAGAAAATACCAGAGATGGGTTTTGTTCCTTTTTGTGTGGGGATGGTGCTTGGTTGGTTTAGTTGTTTTCTTATGTGCTTCTATTTTCATCTTCTGCAACAAAAGCACATGTTTTTATCTACATTCAAAGTGTTTCTCAAATCTTAGGAAAAAAATCAAGGAAACATTTCCAAATTCTGCTCAGCTTCCTTAATTAAAATTCTTAAACCTAGATTAAGATCCCTATGAGAAACAGACATGGCTTTATGCATGGTAAACAAAAACCTCCTTCAGAATCAGCAGTCATGCTGCTATTACTGGCCTCCACAATTTGAACGAGGTCTTACCAGTATTGATGGATCACTCAGCAAAACCCCTTCTAGTTAAAAGCATTTGAAAGACACCCAAGGGGAGAAATAGCATTAAACCAGAGATGTATTTATTTATTGCCAGGCAGGGATGCCCTCAGAAAGAAGTAAATCAAAGATATCTCATGCAGTCTTAAGAAGGAAGAAGAGATGTTGGAATGACTAATTTTCCATGGCCCTTGAACCAAGAAAAACACTAGTTTGAAACAGAAAATCACAGTAAATCATTTACAAATGATCATCACTTCAGGATGCTTGGAGAATAATAGAGAAGTTAAGACATAAGCGTATTTTTAACAGTGACTGTACTAGAGTCTGTATTTAGACTCCACTCAAGAAAATCCTTAAAATCACTTACTTTACCTACATATTTAGGCACTTTTGGGATAAAGGCTAAAGTTTAATGCCAGTCACTACTACTGTGGAATGAGAAGTTAAGTGAAAATAAGCCCCTCTTATTTGCTAAACAAGATAAAATGTTTACCAAATTTGTTATATATTTTAGATTTTGTGTAAAAGGTGTTAACACAATCTGAACTGTAGGAGCAAGCACTTAAATAGAGAACTTATATAACTATGACCTTACCCAGACATTGCAGCAAAATACAGTATAATTGGTGGATTTCAACTAGGCCACATAGTACTTCTCAGGAAGACTTTGCTGAGCTCCCTGTGAAGTCATTGAAGTCTTCCCATTTATTTAGGTAGGAGATGGAATGCATCCATCTATAATAGCTTTGACCTTTTTTAAGATTGGAAACTGATATTGCACTAGAATAATCCACAGTCAAAGAATATCTATAAATCACTTTGTTTTTCCTGTAATGCAGCCCTCTTCTAGAAGGTAATGTTCCTGGATGAAAATGTAAATAGGAATTCCTTCTCCACTCAGAGTTAACAGTAAGAATTCACTCTTGTAACAGGACTGGTCAAACTCGAGATAGAAACCTTAGGTCTCACAAGATCCATATGGAAGCATGCTAAACACACATCACTGCCTGTAACCACTCTTGTTCAACTGACTCCATCATATCCAACTGCTTTTGGTTCAACGAGGAGGTCAGAGGACGACCGAGGGACTGGGTCTGGTTTCTGTACCAAATCAACATCAGTCCTGTCACAGCCTCTAAACATAGCACTGTTATGCCTCAGACTAAGCATAGTAATTATTCCAAAACATCAGAATTCTCTTCCAGATGGAAACCTCAGTTTCCAGTCGTTCTACACGTACATTAAAAACAGAGTTTTTCTTTAGTAGACTGATTGTCAGAGAAGACAAAGTCCCAGTAGCAGACAATCAGTCCAGAACAACTCTCAAAGTTTTGTGAAAAGCTTCAGCTTCACAAGCTGACTTAAGTGAAATAAAAAATCTCATGAAAATGTTAAAATTAAGACTGAACTCAAGAATTTAGAGCAATACTGATGTCAACATCAAAGAGTGTACTTGTCCCAGGTGCACAGCACAGATAGTGTACTTGACTGTGCCCAGCAGCCAAGTACTGTTGTGCTGCCTTAAAGACTACAGCTGGACAGAAGCTGCTTTTTCCTGGGTACCCTGGAATTACACAGCCATTGTTTCTTTCCTGGGGGAAACCAAGGGTCTGCTCCCATACACCACAGATCCAAGGAAATGAAAGGCAACAATGGGGAAAGGCAAAGAGAGACAGGAAAGGTGTCTGAACACAAACTAGGAACCAAAAGCAAACTAGGAACCACCAGTCTAGAAAGTTTTTAAATTATAGAATGAGTATAAACATGAAACTCAGGGTGCAGCAGGCAAATCAGCAACACTATAATGAGATTTACTTACAGCTATTTTCAACATGCTTTTCCAGAGCTGCAGTATGTTATTATAAAGCATAATCTTGTTTTGATCTCTGAGCTTTTCTCAGCCTCTCTGCAATTCCTTCAACTGTGTTAGAACTATTTTGCTTCTCTTCAGATCTGGTCCTAGAAAAGCAAATATAATATGTTATTCAATTTACACTGCTCATTCCTTATGTTGATTCCTTCTGCACCCACTTTCAAAACGTTACACTGATTTCCTCTAAATAGCAAATTCATTTTTACCCCATTTTTAACATAAGGCAACAAATCCTCAAACCAGGACTGGTTTCACAGATCTGTACAGATTGCCTGGCTGGTCATATTGAATGAAGTTTTTCAAATAGCTAAAGTAGTTTTTACGTGCAATTTTAAGTGCCTTAGATGTGCAGTGGTCAAAGTAGTCACACTGAGTTAAAAAAGAATCTCTAAGTGCATACTACCATAGTCCCTTTATAGAATGTTATGAATATCAATTTGCCATAAACTTCAGGGGCTTGCAAGATGTCACAAAAATCTCATCACGTTGACAGAAAAATTCTGTTGAGACCATGAGTTTGACTGTCACAATGAAATGAAGAAATGACTGTGACAGTTTAGAGTCCTACTCCTATTCTGTAAGTTTACTGCAACAGATCTACTGGAATAGACTTTCATGTAAACTATTCACTTTAACATCAAAGCTACTTTGAAATGACATGAAAGTCTATAAACCTACAAAATCAAAACTTTACAAATATTTGCTAATACCTTAGCTACTTTTTTTCTCTTATATATAAATTTTAATATATATTTTGTGATGAGAGTAAATATTATTTGCTGTTCAGTCTAACTAGAAAAAAATCTTCATCCATAATGAACTTATAATATTCATGTACCTTTACAGCACCCTTGTGTTCAGTTTCAAAACCTACAGAAAAGTAAATAGTCATATTCATATTAGAACAAATTATTTCAGATTATTTTAATTATAAAATTATATGTTTATGCTTTAATATATATGCTTATTTAATGAGATAGTTGCTGTCAACATTCACAGTTACCACTGAAGACAGTTCTGTTATGCAGGCAGGCACATTTTGATCTAAATTTCTACATTTGTAATAGGTTTTTCATATTCCCATACTGTCATGCTTCATCACTACAGTTCCATCATTGCCAGAGGAATTACAGGAGGACGAGTAGGTCTGTTCTTAGAGATTCCAGGGTTTTCAAAAACTTTTCTCTTTCCAGCTAGATTTCAGTTGACATTGATGTCATGGAGAACCTCATGGGGGCTAATGCAACAACGGGCTGCTCTCCAGCAAACAGACTTTCAAATTCCTCACTTCTCACTTCCACCAACGTGTGCACCTGTCAGAGACAGCTGCAGACAGAGTTCTGACACGGGGCTGATCAGTCAGGCAAGACTGGACACAAAGCAGCAGCACTCAGCTATTAAAGGCATTTCTTTGCTTCTGCTTTGTGCTGGTTTTACTGTGTCAAAATAAGGACGTATATAATACAATGAAGGCTATTTTACTCATGAAGAAAAAAAGGGAAAAAAAAGACAAGTGGTTGAAGTAAAGCAATGTCAGCCTTTACACCAAAAAACCCATCATGCTTTGTAAACAGAACCCTCAGAAGTAATATATATACATGACTCTGTATGGGAAAAAATGCTTACCTAGAAATACCAAGTTACCTAGGAACATGGGGGTAGAGCAAAGTCCTGCTGTTGGCACTTTCTTCAGTCCAGTGAAGCCCTTAAAGATGGTCTGATTCTCACAGCAGAATTTTGCTAGACCTGAGAATAAGATCCACAGAAAAAAAACATCTGTTAGGAGAGAAATGCCAACATTAGATATAATTTTTAAATAAACAAACTTTTTTTTCTACATTTTCTTAAGGAGAAACAAATCAGTAAGGCTTGCACAATGGTTCTAGAAATAGTTGTTGGATATAAGAGAGAAATTATGACCTCCCCAAGCAAATTACTGGCACTTCTCAGAAGAACAAATAGCTAAATTTTGCAGTTACAGCATTGCTTTGCATCTTGTATTCCTTCGCCTGTGCCCAAGACAAAAGGATTATCCAAAATGTCAAGTGTAAACAGATTTACCTTTATTTACATTCGCACCAAAATCATCTGAAAAGAGTGAATCGTCTGGAAGAGTGAAACTGCAAACTGGAATTGAAGAAAAACACCTTAGAACAATACTGTGGAATGATTAAATTCTGACAACTTTCTGTCTGCTAATCATTTTGAACTGGACTGTAGCTCTTAGAATTACAGAATAATGTTTATTAGCAAGTCTTCTGGGTCTTACTCTGCTTCAAATCATTAAAAGAGTTGTTAAACTTGGCTGGTAGATTGAACACATTTATGCCCCTTGTAGGTACTTAATATTTAGGTCCTAGAACAGGGTGCAGAGGTATAAATTTCTAAATTATATTTTCATTTTTTTAGCTGAGAAATTAATATTTGGAAGTCCTTAGTAATCATGGAATGCCATCTCTTGTTGTTCTTTGCTTTAAGGGTTGTTTTGTTGAGATTTTTTTTTAAATATGGTTTGCCTTAGCAATTCAACTCACACTTTCATATCTGCAAAACTAAAGTTCCAAAAAAGCTTGTTTATACACCTTAGCATGCAACCACATGTTTCAAGTAAGATTTGTGCTGTTTTTCTGCAAAGCTAATCTTCCAATTCTACTTGCAAAATGCCAAAGTATTTAAAAAGCAATAATTCACAAAAATGAACTCACCCGAGGTTAAGTTTTTGTTTTGAAATGTTACTCTCTGCTGTATATGTGTCTATTTTTGGTGTTCCCACTTTTATCATGTTCAGTATTAGGAACAGTTTTGGGAGGCTGTGTGGGTTTTTTTCTATTTCATTCATGAACTTGAGCCAACTCTCTCATACCAGGGAATTTCATCCTCCTACATTTATTGGATATGAACAAGTGATATAACTAGCAGATATGTAACTAGCAGAAAAATGTTCTGTTTTAAAGTACACTAGATGGAAGTGATACTTCATATAAAGACAAGGAGAACAACTCTCAGAAGTTGTTGACAAGGAGAGAGAAAAAAAAAGAAAAAAGCTTAATTGAGCTGTTGTCAACTTATGCTCTCAGACATAGTTTTCTTTACAGGCATAATTATTACTATGGTTTTGTTTACAAAGGCAGCTTCTGTCTCAGAGAGTTTAAAATCTGATTTGGGAAATGGGAAAATGGAATATAAATTAAAAAATATATTAACCAGTACACTGTTTCTTTCCATTGAAACTTGTTTCAGGGGTAAAGACCATTTGGATGATATGGAGTTGCATTCTCCAGGGGAAACAATGGGATTTACTTCTCTCATCTCAGGATTAGTATTATTATTATTATTATTACTAGCCAAAGTTTACAAGAAGAGGAATACCACATTTTTTTATAGTTCCTAGAGTTTAACCCTACAAGCCACAAGATGAGCAGTTACAGTGTCAATTGGAATAGAACATTCGCATTTTGTAGAAACAATGAATTTAATACCAGAACATTTTCTGGGCATCAGTGCCAGAGAGCCACATCTAATTAAATTAAAACAAGCCCCAGTCCAATTAACTACAATTTCTAGAGTTTAATGTACTTAATTTGCATATTAGTATTTTATATTTCTATTTTTTTATTTCATATTACTATATTTCAGCATTTTTTTCAGTTCCCCTGCATGTAAATTCTTTTGACATCAGCAGAAACAACTCTCAACGGCCCAGTGCTCATGTGCCTTTTTACATAGCAATTTAAAGGAACAGCACTTAAAGCCCACTGGCACAAAATTAATGTAATTTAATACAAAAGAAAGCAGTTCTCCTTTTTAAGAATATTTTTGTCTATATTTAAGTTTGGTTTGGGGATCAGAGCTTTCAGATCATTATTAGATACATGATTACAGAGCATTACAAATAGTGCAGATTTTTCCAAGACATAATTGACTGTATTCCAGGCGGCAAGAAAAAGTATTCGTGGATTTTGTGTGAAATATTAAAATGTTTGCTTACAATTCTTAGAAAAAAAAGGATTTTTTTACCTTTATATAAGCTCAAGCCTAAAATTTCAGGCAAGTTTATTTCTTTGCTTTTGGGTTTTTTGTTTTGAGGTTGGTTGCTTGTTTTGTTCTTGGGGGGAGTTTGTCTTGTATTCTGAGCTTTCAGGAAGTGCAAAATTTTCACAACTAAGTATCCTTAGCAAAGACAGATGGATGCTAGAAAAGGTTATTGATGTATAAAAAATTATCAAGATAATAGAACAGCACAAAGAATTTCCCTACAGATAGCTCTGACAACCTGTTAAATTTGTATTACTTATTTTAACTACAAGATTTCAGGGGAAAAAAAAAAGACAAAAAATTAGATAAACAGCCACATCTTTGTGTCTTCATAAGTTTCTGAGCTGGTTAAACCAATATTTTTTTTTCTTGAATAAAGCAGAAATTCTGAGAGTTTGGGATTTTTTTTGTTTTAATCAGAAAACATGATCTGTTGATATACAAAGTTCTCTTGGGAAAGCAATACTAGTTTCAAGACTTTTTGTGAGGTTTAGGGAATGAAGAATACAGAATTAGCATTTGACTCTTCCACATGTTAGGTGACTGACTGGATTATCAGAAAAATGATCTGAAGTGTGTCTATCTTATTTTTCTGCATAATTTCAACATGGGAATATTTTGAATCGGCTGAATGCAAAACATTTAATGCAGTGGGAAAATCTAGTTAGCTACAATTGTTCTGTGTTTTTTTCCCCTATTGTTTGCATGTTTTAATTTACTAGTAGTGAGCAAAGTTCTATTTTCAAAAATTGAGTTATCAGCTCTAAACATTCAACTAAAGAGCAGAAGACTCATAATGTATTTATCTTGTAGCTTTGGTAATAAAACAGCACCATTTATAAAATCCAAAATCAAAATAAGAAAGAGTAAGGGAAAAATAAATGGTTTCTTAACAAATTGGGCTTAAGCTAAACCCAAAAGAAGCCTTATTTCTACTGATTATTTTATTATTTCTTTTGTTTATATTACCATTTTAGAGGTTAGGACTTCAAGATTTTATGCAGTATTATATGTAAAGCTGACAATCTAACAAAACTAGTCAGAATTGCTAACATTAAGAATAAATGCTCTGTAAAAAAGGTCAAGCCTTTGGCAAAAATAATTATTTCCTTAATGCAGCACAAATAAAAGGAAAGGGATCACAAAGGAAAACAGAAGGGAAACACATATATAGAAAGGAAAACAAACACCAAAAAAATAGAAACTCTGGTCATATTATTGTTACAATTATAAATTCAAATTGAACCATTAACATTCTTTAGGCATCCTTGCATTATATTCCCAAATTACATTAAATAAACCTATAAAGTAGATGTCAAAAACTGTAAGACTTGCTGATTATGTTGTTTGGTATACTGTTACTTTTGCCTGATAAAAATGCTGTTACCAAAGCTGAAATAAATTAGGCAAGGGTTTTGGTCACTTTTTTGGTGACAATCACACATAGTATAACCTGTCCCACACCTGTATGCTCATTTTAATCACTATAATATCTGTCATGATCGACATCACAGCCAGTGAGAAAACCACCATTCTATAAGGCTATGCCCACTCAATTCTTTGGGCATTAATATCTTATTTCTCTGTATTTCATTTTGACAATTAGTACTTTAAGATGGAAATCTAATTTACCAACATTTAAAAGGCACGAGTAGTTCATTGGCCAAAAGAATTCACAGCCAACTAAATGGAAAATCCTGATTTACACTGTGTTTATATAAAAGAAAAATAAACAACTGATGTTACTGTGAAGAGGACTGGATTTCTAGAATAATTTTAAAAATGTTTCCATATAGTGGTAATTTCAAGTAAGACAATAAATCAGCTACTCTTGTGTTATATAAGTAATATATTTTTTAGACTAATTTTATTACTATTCTTCTTCATTTATTAGAACAATGATAGAATGAATATTACATCAACTAATTGGTGATTTTACATACACACCAGCCGTATTGACTGCCATAAGAAATAGGAATATTGACAGCCTATGAAAGAGGGAAAAATAGAGAGATATTTAATTGCCAGGTGGAACTTCAGAAATTTATACTTTTTATTTTTATAGCATGATCCAATTTTTAACCTAAAAATATAGTGCATATATCTGCAGTAGCCTTGGCTTTCTAGTACTTACTAGAGTAGATATCCTTTGTCCTACAGTGGTGTTGCTGAATTGCTGGTCTTTCTGGAGGATCACATTATTTAGGTGAGCAGCTCACAGCTTAACAGTAGAGTTTAGAAGATGGACTTTGGACATGAATTTTTGAAACATGAATAAGTTTGTTCTAGAGGTTCCTGAAGGCTTCAGGAAATAAATTATTGAGCTTAACGCTGGATAATGGGTAAGAGAGCAATATAATGGACCTCTACTATGTAATATGCAGGTGTCAAACTGTACGATCAAGTGACTGCTCAAAATAAGTTAATAAAATATGTGAAATTAAAGGGGCAAAAAAACCCCAGCAGTCTGTATGTTATATTTTCATTTTCATTTGCAAGGTCCTGGGGATATAAGGATGCATCATTTTTGCTAGAATAAGCCTAGAAGGGAACTCAAATATGCCTTGGGTACTCTGCAACTTTTTGCTGACAGGTTTAGAGCAGAGCCAAGGAAGTCTGCTACCTACTTTCTGCAGTTAAGTATGAAAGGATTTATGGTATTACCCTTAAGACATATAATGGCACACCAGCAAATTAATGACATGATTGTTCATGGTGCTGAGTCTCCTGGTCTAGGAGCAAAAGAGCACGTTGTGATGTATGGAACTTAAAGCCGAAGTTAGTCCGATTGCAGCAGCCCACGGGACAGCCCTTTGTCCATCATATAGTCCCAGTCCTTCATGGTCATGGCCAAGGTCTCATAGGGGAAATGGGATTCAAGCCATTCCAGCACTTTCTGATGCCTTGGGATGGACTCCAGTCACTCCAGGCCTGTCAGCTCTGGTTTCCCGATGTCCAAGGCAGCCCTGTGTCACAAAGCCCCGACAGCTCACCCCACGCTCTGCTGCCAGTGCAGGCCTTCCATGGCAGAGATGAGAAACTTTAGAAAAATCTTGGAGGCCTTAATTCTTAGAGCTTCACCAGACAGAAGAACTTGAAGAAAGACAGGTCTTAGACCTGCAGTAGCTTTGGTCTGCTGAGAGGAAATAAAATGCATCCTCTGAAATTTAAAACTGGACTCCATCTCCCCTTCTTGTCTTTCAATCCTTTTTTTGTATGCACACAACTGTCCTGCTTCCTACCACGAAAGGCTTAGTTTTCTTCCATCAACCGTCAAGTGGTGCGGCTGGGGAGATGTGGCCGGAACCTAATGTTATTTGGTACCCCCTGGCATCATTGCCAGTGCTGGTGGCAAGGGACTGGCTGACTTGCAAGAAGAAGGACATGGTTTCTTGTGGAAAAGATGGGGAAGGCATCCAATAGTGTTCAGTGAAAGCCTGGGTCGGCAGGAAGCATTTTGGCATTGGAATCACTCTCCCCTTTGTATGCTTTTGTCTAAATATTGTCACTCTTCTGGTTTGTTTTCTTCTCTCCCTGCTGTTTCCAGGAAAGTCTTCTTCTCCCAATCCGGGATCTTCACCTTTGGTGTCCCAAGTTTGAAATCAATCCCGCTGAAGGCAGAAGGGGGAGGAGAAAAGAGGGTGCAAGAGCAGCACTGCGGTTAAGGAGAATCTCGCTGAGGGCACTAAACTGGGGAGTACCATTTCTAAACCGCAGAAACCCAGTTAATTGGGCTAAACGGAAGCTTGGATTGAAACAGTCTGACAGCTGGATGCTCTCGGAGCAGCAGGCGGCCTCACACCCCAGAGCATGGGAAGCTGCTCCCAGACCCTGCGCCCAGCGCAGCTGTCCCATGGCAGATAGAAGAAACTACAGAAAACCATTCCATTTGATGGTTCTTATATCTTCAACAGATATAAGGACCAGAGGAAAGAGAGCTCTTCTACCTGCAGTAGCTGTCACTTGCATAGAGGTAAAAAAGAGGCCCTCAGGAATTGAAAACTGGACTTCATCTCAGTCTCTTGTATTTCAATCCCTTTGTTCATATGCACACAACTCAGGAATTTGGGTGAAACTGAAGGTTTTATTGAAGAAAAATTATAATCAATTCCTATCTATCTATCTATGGATCTATCTATGTATCTATCTATCTATCTATGTATTTATCTATCTTGTCTGTCTATCTATCTACCTATCTTATAACCTATCTAATCTATCTCTAGCATCTATCATCTATGGGCAAACTGCGCTCAAGCTGTGAAGCAGCCGAAGCCCTAAGGTGTCTTTCGGGGCCTCACAGGCTGGTCACAGGACTGACCGGGTAAGCCCAGTCCGGCAGGGTGCGCCTGGGGCAGGCGAATGGCTGAGGCGCCGTCCCTGCAGCCACGGCCGGGGTGCCTCCCTGTGCCGCGCTCTCGGGGCAGGGTCACCTCCAGGCACCTGCCTGGCGCTGTGAGCCCGGCGCTGCTGCTCCCGCTCTGGTGGGACACGGCTGCCAAGGAACAGCCTGCGCGCAGCCCNAGCCAGTGAGAAAACCACCATTCTATAAGGCTATGCCCACTCAATTCGTTGGGCATTAATATCTTATTTCTCTGTATTTCATTTTGACAATTAGTCAAAATTAGGGGCTGTGCGGGCAAGAGGCAAGCTCCTGCCTGCAGCGCCGGCGCCCAGGGCTCTTGCCGGGGCAGAGCGGGCAGAGCGTAGCCAGCCGGGCTGGTTGTGGCGGTGCCGGCCTGGCCTGGCTGCTGCTCTCCGGGACGGCTGGGCCAGGCCTGCCCCCACTGGGGCAGCGCTGGACTTTGGGACGTGGCTGGCTCGTCCTCGGTGTGATTGGGACCAATTGGAGCTAAAGGCACATTCTGTAGGTGTCTGATTTCCTCTTGTGCTGCCACTGTGCCCTCCTTCCCTTGGCCTTGACAGAGCCCTTGGTTGCTTTGTTCTTCCAGCACGTTTCAGGACGTCTGGATTTTGCTCTGCTCTTCTGGCGTCTCCAGGGGCACTGGATGTTCGAGGTCCTCTTAAATACAGTTCCTTTGTTGGGAGAAAATGAGTGAAGAAGGAAGTCAGCTTTCACTGAGCAATTTCTTTGTGCACAAATCATTAATTCACTGCTTGCTGACTTTCTATCTGTGGTGTAAAAGACACTTCTTCCACAGCTTACATTTGCAACCAAAAAAATTTGGTTCTCGCGGTATGCTCTGCCCCACCTCCTCATCAAACCACTTGCAACAGGCTGAAAAAAGGATATGTAATTGCAAACTTAATGCTATGGACTCAATCCTTTAGATACATCCTTCCTTGCAAGGCATTGTGAAGGAACTGCTGCATCCACAGGGCAACTGGCTTCTACATTCCCCTGCTTTCTGCTGAGTTTCTGCTGGTATTTAAAGTTCATGCATGTGTTTAAAAGAGATTTTTTTTTTTTACATTTTTACAACCTCTTACTTTGAGCACCATGTGTGTAAGCACAGTTCATAAATCAGACAACTTGATCTATTCAAGTTACATTCAGCCCAAGAGCCAACCCCAATGGGAAATACGAAATCGGGAGCATACTGGCTGCAGACAACAAGTTCAACAAGGCAGGTAGATAACAGTGACTCTACAAAAGGGGAAGCAGGCAGCATATTTTCATTTTGGTACTTTTAACAAGATTTGCATACCATTTAAATTACAATTAAACACCGTGTGTCCCAGGTGCTTTTGATAAGAAATCAAAAGGATTTCCTTATGCAGTATTTTAAGATAATTTATTTTCAAGCTTCCTGCCATTATGCTTGCTAGAGTCAAATACTTGCACTGTATAGTATGCAGAGAGGGTGCCTAAACTCTTCTGAAGTTCAGAAGGCAGCACCACACTATACTCCAGCTCTGCTTTTCTGGAAGTTCAAAGGAAATCTTGTGATTGGCATTAATTTCCAACACTGCTGAATTGTATCAGAATGATAATTGGAGATTCTAGTGCTTGAAATAAATACTTTGTCCCAATGAAGCTCTCATAAAATACTTAAATTCATGACTTTCCTAATGAGCATGTGGCCATAAGAGGCTGTATAATGATAAGGAACCTAATTGATCAAAGAATTTGTCTGTTTTACTGTGCACTTCTGTAATTATGTTTGATATGACCTATTCTCTCCATCTTCCCTATCAAATATAAAGAGCAGAATCTTATATAACAAAGTAAATCTATATTTAACAAAGTTCATAAATACGTGCTCTAAGTGAAAAAAAAAAAAATAAAAACCTGAAGCATCACACAAATCTGTTGAATTTAGCTGGTTACTCTCACTTAGAAACATGATTATGTGTCAGAAAAGTAGAATTAAGCATGTGTTTTCATGTATCTTGACTGAGAATAGGAATGAAAGTGAAAGGAGAAACTAGTGGAAAGAAGATTTCAGGAAAGATTTTCCCACCTTTAACATCCTCTTGGAATCAGGGCTTGTCATTATTGTTTCGTATATTTGTTTTTCTCACATGAACATGACTGAACTTCCCTATAGTTAGTAGCACTATCTAAATTTTTATGAATGATCAAGATACATGATTTTAACATTTAGTTGAGAAATAGAAATTAAAAATATCCTCTCTTTTTTCTGTAAAATTTTAAAATAGTTCATTAAAGTTTTGCCCTAAAACTAAGATGCTATAATAGTCCTTTTAGGTTCATATGTAACAGTAATAATGTCTAAGCAATGGCAAAGACAATAAAAAAGAGTTGCAAATTAATAAAAAAACAACAGAAAATGACAGGACTATAGAATTACCTTTTCAGATTTACATAGATGATTTCCCCACATGTTATATCCCCATATCTTGTTTCAAAACTGATTTAAAAGTATG
>NW_016690262.1:1452931-1454712 GCF_001604755.1 Lepidothrix coronata
AATTATTCTATGTCATGTTTTAATTAGTAATCTAGATTTCAGTAAAAACAGCAAGTAAGCATCATAATCCTTTCATTTCTAATGCATAGCTCAAGGAAGAAAAGATTTCTCTGGAGACTAAAAAATGTTTTGTTCAAGAGAAGGTTTATTTCCAATCAATTATATTGTGCTTTCACATGTGCTTCTCAAGGAAGTACCTAAAGATATTTGGTTCTCCAAAAAATCTCAAAAATTTCAGTGTAACCGTAATGATAGAAATCTGCTTTAATTTAAGCTTATCCATTTTGAGATATTCATAAGGATGTACTGAAAATATGTTGTCTTTTGAGCTTGAGATGAATGGTTATTTAGAAAACATTACAAAACGGAGTAAGGGTGAACTTTTTTTTCGATATTTATCTCAATTTTTTATTTTATTGTTATTGTTCACACTATGTAAGATAAGAAACAAGTTCTGTTCACCTTTTCTCCAGTTCTTGAAACACATCTTTTTGAATGGACTACAAGATCCAATTCTCTCTGCAAAGTAATCATATATTTAAACTAATTACTAATATAGTAAATATTTAGTAAATAGTAATATAGTCTTAAGCTATGCCAGAGGAGGTTTAGATATTAGGAAGAAATTCTTTACAGAGAGGGTAATCAGGCATTGGAATGGGCTGCCCAGGGAAGTGCTGGATTCTCCATCCCTGGAGGTTTTTCAGATGAGACTGGAGGTGGCACTCAGTGCCATGGTCGAGTAACCACGGCGGTGTTGGATCAAGGGTTGGACTTGATGATCTCAAAGGTCCCTTCCAATCCAGCTGATTCTATAATTCTATGCTAGACATTTCAGCCACTGCTTATTAGCAGTAAACATGTTATTCTACTGTTAACATTCATCCTTCTGTTGAGTAAATTACTAACTCTTGTAAGTAGTTTTTTCCTTGGTATTCTTTGTCTTAAATTCTGAATACTATGACTGAATGTCCATGTCTTGGAGATCAAAGTGAACACTGGCAGATATTATCAAATAGGAAACCCCCTCTTTGACATTTTCTGCCATAATATGAAAAACTTTTTACCTTTGCTTGACAAGGTGGAATAGAGCTCAGGAATGAATAGCAATGCAATGTCATTTCACATACTTTTATATCAGTGTTGTACTTGAGAGGAGGAGAAGTGGCATATATTTTTAAAAAATTAATTTATTTTCAATTTTCCTCTGTATTAAATCAACTTTTCCTCCTATGTCACCAAAAAGAGGAAAGGATCAAATCTGAGAGGCTGGGTATAGATTAGCACAACTAGGGAGATAACACAGTTTGAATGTGGGATACCAAGCACAAAGATCCCCAGGACAGTAGCAAAGTGGGGCACTTTGCCTTACGCACTACTGGAAAACAGCTTCAAAGAGAAATAAAGCTTAAAACGGTCTTATCTATCACACTTATCAACAGCTCTCTTCCTATGTAGTTTCTCAGCTCTAGAATTCATTCTGAAAGCTGGGAGATATTCACTCAAATTACTCAATGAGCCAGGTAACTGAAACATAAGGTGATTAGTTTAAGCTGGACCATTAAACTTTAGAATGTCCGGATTTGGGGAGCTGAATCACTCTCTTTGAAACTGTTTCCAGCAGCGTAACTCCAAGCCCTCATTAAGCCTTGCTTAATACTAAGCTACATGATTTTAATATTTATTTCTCACCTTCTTTCCCCTCCACCTCCCCGTCCGGTGTTTGGGGATGTAGTTGATAAGGGCAAAGTTAAGAAAGTAAGGTTGTGCTCTGGACAGTG
>NW_016690262.1:1455113-1531746 GCF_001604755.1 Lepidothrix coronata
TATAAAAGAAGAATTAGGGGGGTTTTTTCAAGAATTTTTTCTGACTCTACTTATTAGTTTGGTTGGGTTTGTTGTTTGGGGTTTTATTATCCTTTTTGAATGATCATTGCTGTTTTCCATATAGAAATCACAAGCCTCAGGTATTTGTAGAAGAAACAATACAAAGAGAAAAGCTGAGACTTTTCAAGCAATACAAAAAGACAATACAAATATGGTAAAACTGTTTTCACAAGTACAAGATAATTATGTGCTGTTTTAGGTGCTCCACTAAAAAAGCAAGTTAAAATCAGTCACCTCAGAGCTTCTCAGATACAAACATGTCAAGATATGGTGTCACATGCATCATGTCCTTTGTCTTGACAGTGCTCCTGAGCTGGCCTCAAAGCTCATTTTTTACATGTGAAGTTACCATTATTTTTCCCATGTCCACTGTCTAATACTTGTAGAGACATTCATTTCCCCTTGACACTTTTTTTTCCAGGTCACATTCTCTCACAAAGTCCTGCAACTCTTTACAGCTCATACCTGCATTTTCTACCAAAAAGAACCTTGTATTGTCAGCGACATTGTCATCCTACTCCTTAACCAATTTCTGTGCTTCCCCTGTATATCCTGAACTACACACAGCTCAGTATGGATTCCCGTGGAGAACTTCCCTTGGAAACATATAGTACATATGGAAAGAGTTGGCATGTTTTGTTGTAAAGGGAAGTGCTGCTTTAAAAGCCTCTTTTTAGCAAAGGACATCATTGATAGACTATTCCACAAAATTTCAGGGAATCCTTCACCAAAGAATTTAGCAAAAGTAAACAGTCTTAGTATCATTGCATGAATAAATACTGGCTTAAAAGACAGAATATTAAATGGGCATAAATATTTAACTCCTACAGTGGAGGCAGGTTTCCCTTTTTCTTCCTTTGTACAAAGAGTTAAAAGCAGGAATAAGCACTGAGCAATTGCTATAGATGCCTTACTTAAAAAAGTTATATTTAATTAAAAGTTATATTTTCCTTAGTTCTTGGCTAGATTCAAAGGCAGTCAGCTCCCATTTCGCTAACAAGAAAGATCATGTATTCATGGAGTTCAGTAGTAGATCTAGTAAGAAATTCTCATAAGGAATATTATTCCACTTGAAAAGGCCAGGCCACTGAAACTAAGTGTTCTGGAAGTGGGGACTTTTGAAGTAGCCTAGAGAAGGAGGAGAGAGTAAGATGGGAGGTTACAAACATGTAAAATTGTAACATTTGGTCCCTACAAAAGGACCTTTACACATAGGGATCTTCCTCTCAGAAGAAAGGATAATAGGAAAGAAAGGAAGAAAGAGACAGATATTACAAGAACATTTATACACAATAAATAACATCATAAAGAAACTGGGAGGAGACATGCTAGAGCTATTTAAATATAATTAAAAAAATGTTGTATTCTACTTAATTGTTCAGAATGTAAGTAATAGTCTGGAAAACTGAAATAATCAAAGCTAAATTCTCAACACAGGGTACCAACTGAGGCATCAGCCCATGAGGTATTAACAGACTACAGTTCCTATTCAAGTTCCTAGTCACAAATTTCCAAAGTTGCCATGCTCTTATTCTGAGACTCTTTCCAGACATTTTTAGGAAAAGAGACCATCTCTTGTTGCTGGTACACTGGTACAGAAATTCAACAAACATTGAAGCAACTCTGATCGAATCTAGAAGAGTTTGCCTCCTAGATAGTTTTATGAAGTTGTTCCTATGGAATTTAAATTGTACCAAAACATTTTGCATTTATGTTATTCAGGGAAGCACTACTCTGGAAAATGAAAAGATATCAGAGGGAGAGAGCTGTTAGAAAAAATATCGCCTTGAAAATAATAAAACCCCAATATTATTCAACAACATAATTTAAATAACAAGGTTTCCTCATGTAGACAAAGTTCAGGGTGACAATTCCTTTCCAGCTTTAACCTAGAACATGGAATTAAACTACACTTATTTTTTCTGCTAATCTCTCATCTAACCTGTAAAAATCTAACAGTGATTCTCTTCACTGACAGTATTTTAATGAAGGTTAACACCCCAAAACCACCTCACAACAAGAAATTACTACCAACTCTTAAATGAAGCTATTAAGCAATTTATTGAAATAAGTAAAGATTATTAAATCAAAATGAAAATGTTTTTATGATTCATATCTGTATTTTTTTTAACTTAGACATTATTCTTCCCCAAATTGAGTACAAGAGGTAAATACCCACATATTACCATTTATAATATGTGAAGTAGTTAGTGTGTGAACAAACCTGAGAGTTAACTAGAGTAGTTCTGAATAAATTATCACTATTCCATACAAATAAAACTGACACAGACTGCCTCAAGGGCAGTGACAGAAAGAATAATTTTCCAAAGGAAAGTCAAACACACAGTAATGAATTGACAGGCTAAAATTTCAATGTTTAAGCGTGATACACCTATTCTGTTGTCTTACATTATCCTCATGGATAACAGCATCTGAACTTTGAACTAAATGATCTCCCAACAGGGACAACAGTTAAAATATGCTTTTAGGTTTAGATTTCATCCATCTATACCAACACAGTCTGTTAATAATTTTCAAAATACTTATATAATTAATTTTTTATGGGGACAGCCACTTATTCATACCTTGTTAATAATCAAGATGGGGAATAATGAATATTCAAGTGTTTTAGCTCTTTTTCCACCTCTAAATTTCAAGTTAATAGTAGTGCACTGTGAAATACCTACAAATACTAGTGCTCTTATGAACATTTGAAATATTTATGACTGTGGACTACATCTAATAAATAAATAAAACTAAGTAATTTTCACAGTTTGCCCCAAATGTATCCAGTTATTTCTATGCATGACTTACAGTGTAGATTCTTCTTATTAAAAAACTGCAGCTTATGGAAAAATACAGATACATGGTGGCATAATGATAGGACTGAAGATTTACAAAATTTAGGGATTAAAACCCAACAGTTTTGGCTCACCTGGAGCTATTCACATGCTTATTATCAGTAGGTGACATCAGAAAAAGGGTTTTATTTAATGTACACTATTTTATTAAGCTATCTCAAACCAGAAATAATTATAATTAATTTCAAAGGAACTGTGTGTTACAGAATTCATGAAACCCAACTCTTTCCCAGTATCTGAGCAACTAGTAAGGAAAAAAGAAAATAGTTCAAGTTCTACCTTACCCCTCACTAATAAACTTCATTAATAAAAGGTAGTTTTTCTGTGTGCATTATCAGATTTCCCTACCCAACCTTACAAACTGAATGATATTTTACAATTTCTGTACTGTAAATTACATTTTTCCTCTAATGTCTTACAAAAACTCGTTTTTCTCAGTTTCCCAATGGTTAAGAAACTCCACCATAGGATGATCACGATTCTTTTTTTCTAATTTTAATACGTTGAATAATTGTGTGTTTACAACCATATGGGAGAAAAAATTACATATGTGCTTAGACATTCACTTCCAATGAAGCTGTCAGCCTGTCTAGCAAAGGTCACATCACTGATAGGAAATACCAGACAGCAGAGGAAGTCATTGCATGCATCAGTCATCTCATCAAAATAATAGTACAGATCGCAATATGTCCATTTTATTATTATTACATGTTTTAAGTTCAGTTGGCAACCTGCCTGGGTGGTGTTTTTTTTCCTTACTACATTTTCACAAGCTGAGAAAAAACAATCCTATTCTATTTCTATGTCTATTCCCTATTTTTCTATTTTTTACCAGTGAGATCATATTCTGCATGTTATTGTCGGGGAACTGTCTTTTAAACTGGAAAATATGTGCATAAAGAGAGTGGATTCGTGCCAAGCTCATACAACTCAGTTTAGTTTAAGGCAGCAACTCCCACAGCAGTAAGAGGTTCCAATGCTCTTGGAAAAGCTACAGAGATAGAATATATCCAGTAATAGGTTAGCAATGCTCAGCACAACTATTACACCTCTTTTTCTACTGACCTCAATCAGAAGTTTCTTGATTTTGCACATGGTCCATCTCTTTCAGCATTCAAACCCAGATGTTAACAGTAGAAATTAGACCTAAGCCAAAAGCTTTATAAGCACCAGTTTTTTCTTGTTTTGCTCTTAATAAAACATAGCTATAGCTTTTTAATCAAATAAGGATTTCCATATGCTCCAGTGATTGCCCACGTCTTTTACTGGCAAACAAAGAATGTTTTCCTATCCCCGTATTATGTTTCCATATTTAAATATGTACTCATCCAAATGATACAAATAGAAACAATGCATACTATTGTTTGCAGAGAGCTGATCTTCTGGGTGAATTATAATGAAGAATACAAAAAAATAAAGCAGTCTAAATACAAGTGAATACAATGCAGAGCTTAAAAAGACCCCAACAAAACATTTTACCATTTCAGTTCTAATTTAATACTGTATTTTATGTAGGTAATGAAAGAAAACACAAAGTTGATTATGTTTAATTACTGTAACATTGAACTGTCATTTTAAGGTAAAAGCTTATATAAAACTCCAGGGAAATGATTTGTCAGTTTAGTAAGGCCATCCCACCAATTTCTTTCACATTCGCGGTGCAAAAGTTTTCTCTTTCCTAAGTGTCTCTGTCAGCATTATTAAACTTGTGAAAATACAGAGCTTGCAAACGTTTGACATAGTAATGTACTCATCCTGATTTAGCTACCGTCTGCTACTCACTTTTCTACCTTTCCTGCAGTTTTGTCTTTCAGTAGGTGTATCTACAAGAATAATTCAAAAAAAGTGTGATTGATAGCTGATCACTGCTTTGGTGGTCTATGAGATAAAAAGAGCGCAGAAGTGTGCTCCTGAAAACCTTTTTTTCTGCTATCAGGGGGGTGGTGGATTCGCTGTCCCTGAAGGTTTTTAAGGAGAGACTGGATGTAGCACTCAGTGCCATGGTCTAGTAGGCAAGGTGGTGTTAGGTCAAAGGTTTGACTTGATCTCAGAGGTCTTTTCCAACCTAGCTGATTGTGGGAAGAGTTTACTCTTTATCTATATATACACACATACATATACATACAAGCACATACAAATGAAATACATTTATATAAACTCTAAATGTATAACTGCAAGCGCACTTTTAATTAAGGGATGTGAAGACTTTATGCATCCGTCAACTTCTAATTGATTTAATTTCTAGGCTTGTCTGCAGGAGTCATCTAAACTGAAAACTTTCAAAGGAAGGGTACCAGGCAAACTAGGTCATTTATTTGATCTAATATGCAATTTCCTACAAATTACTAAATTATTTTGAAGATCAAAACTTTCTGGGAATAACATGAACTACCTCATCTCATTCTCCACATTTGGCACCTGCCTTCCTTTATTTTTTCTTCTCACAGAAGTTTCTTGTCCTCCTTTGCTCCTCAGTTTTTACTGACCTTCAACACAGGGTGCATTAATTTCATTTATCCCCATAAGAATTTTATGTTTTGTTTAGAAGCTTGAACGAGTAAAACCGACTGACAGCAAGAAATCTCTAAATAACCTCCATGGGTTTTAATACATACAGTGACTTCTCTTACAGGGCCTTTTCCTCTGCACAGTTTTTTTTAAACAATTAACTCACACAATTTCCACACCAAATCAAAATGCATGAGGGGGTTTATCTTTCTTTAATCAGACTTAAACAATGTAGCAATGCGACAGTATATGGCTTATGACTATTTTACCTTGCTGATTGCTTAAAATCTTACTTCAAGGTAATGTTACACCCAGGGCAGTATAAATGCAAAGACTATGAACTTGTTCCTTTCCCTTTGAAAATGTGAAAAATTAATTCTTTTACGTGTGAGATGCCAGTCTCAATGTAACAGCAATGAGAAAAAGACACAGATTTTCCCCATAACTGCAACTTCTTACATCACCCAGTGAGGACTAGAGAGTATTTGCCTTGTCTAGAAGCTTATTTTGCTTCACAGGATCACGTAAAAACTAAAAGGAGGCAGATTTAGATTTGATGTTAGGAAGAAATTCTTTACTTTGAGGGTGGTAAGGCATCGGAACAGGTTGCATAGAGAAGCTGTGGATGCCCCATCCCTGGAAATGTTCAAGGCCAAGCTGGATGGAGCTTTGAGCAACCTGGTCTAGTGGAAGGCACCCTTGTCCACGGCAGTGGGGTTGGAAAGAGATGATATTTAATGTCCTTTCCAACCCAAGCCATTCTATGATAATAATTACATAATGAGTACATGAAATAACAGCATAAAAAATGATCTGATGGGGATGGAGCCAATGTTTAGTTATTTCTCTTCACACTGAATAACAGAATCTTCCATTTTTGACTTCTTGTGGAGGACTTATTTTACTACTTAAAACTGAAAGTCTTTTATTGCCAAGTTTTTAAATGAAATGAAACAGTTACCACAGCTAAAAATGTTGAGCCAGGCAATGTGATAGAGTCTGGAATCATTTCACTCTTTAAAATAAATTGGAATAAAGGAGATAACAGTGTTCAATCTTTGAGCCAAAGGTGTCATGGAACATAACAGCATGATATGCCCCTAGGTAGTCTGTGCTGTCATCTTGAACATCTGTGGAATATGGAGCTGCCTCATGGCATCAAACTTCACCTGACCCAATGCAATTTAGGATTTGTTTTCATATGTCAGGTATTAGGAGACTAGCATTACAAACAGTCTGATTCAAAGATTAAAACTAAATAAGTAAAGCTCATGGATATGTTGTCACTTGTGGAAATTGGAAGGATGTTGTTTTTAAAACATTCAGGGCAAGTTTCATGAGCAATTGTACAAGTCCAAACTATCCTGTAACAGTGCAGAGAAGTAAGACTAAAGTGGTTTATACCTTCTATAATTCCATACAACCTTTTCCAGTAAAGATTCCAATATTGTAATAAATTTACACATTGAGGTAGAACCAGTGTTTATGTGAACAGGTGCCATCATTCACAATGGCTCCTGTTTTGGTCAGGTATAACCAGGTTAAGGCTAAAACAGATGGAAGTTGTGTTTAATCATGACTGTAGCATAAAACATCCCTGAAGCAAAAAAAGAATCGACTTAGTAACTAATGGCTGTGTTCTGCTGTCACTAACAAGAGTCAAATCAATATTTAGCTACATGATGCAATTAGGTTCAGAAGACACTTCCTTCAACATAGGTTTTGTGCCCTAGTATTTCATAATTAAAATGTAAATGACTGACATTTACTGCATTCATAAATGTTGTCCAATTTTTCTAGATGGTCAAATTTTGCTAAAGCAGTTACTGTCATAATATACAATAGTATGCATAAAACCATCAAATTAGGATTATTATACACAAAGATAAAAAAAATAGATTATGTAAAAGATGGATTAAGGTATTTCACAATCATAAAGTTATAATATTTACAGAATAATATAAAACATTGAGTATGCTATTTAAAAATATACATGTAACATTAGTGACAGGCTACAGAGTAAAACAACTATTATAAAACTGACAGATAAGGAAGACTCACAAATAACGTTTCTACTGGGAATGGAGGAAAAGTATGGAAAACCCTCCAAGGCAAATGCAAAGACTGTTAAATGAAATCTGAACAGAAATCCAGCTTAGGGAAGGTATCCAAGAAGGAACCAAAACAGATTTGATCCATAGCAGAAGTAGAGAGGGACTTTTTAAAATTAAAATGTAAAGTGAACTTTTTGCAACAACAACATTAATAATAATACTAAAAATATAATTTTGGCTTTTATTTGTTTGTTTTGTTCTTCAGCCACATCAAAGCTATTCTGTCCAAAATGAGGATCCAATGGCAAATTGACACCACAATGGATTTTTTTCGTTAGGAATATACTTACTTTTATTATTTGAATTTGCTTTAAGCTAAATGAATATTAATATTTTATATGTTTATAAGTTTATGATTATTCTGGTAAAGAATGCTAGATTTCCAAACAGATCTTAAAAAACTTGAGAAAAAATATTTAAGATGTCAAATATAGACAAAATCCAAAATGCATTTGTATGCAAATAAATAATATATTTTAAACAATAACTAGGGGTTATAAAAATGAGACAGCACTGTTTCTAATTATTTCACTGCATCTCAAACAAATCCAACAATTAAATGTATAAATGTTTTATGTAAGATAAAGCTATTTGGCTAACAGCCTACCTAGTTTCATATTTATGTAACTTGCTTAGAGCTGTGACAGGTTTCAGTAAAAGCATGGTTGAAAATATACAGTGGCAAATTAATACTATTGGAATCAAATTCTGCCTTTCCATCTCCCTCTAGTGATGATAAAAATTGATGGAATCGAGATGAGCTGCTAGAATGTGGGCATGATGCCTGATCTCTCTATGTATGTTCTTGTGAGAACTGAATATACGGAAGTAACACCGAGATGGCCACAGTCCACAGCTGAGGAGTGAAGAGTAGATTTATTCCATTACCTCTGGGACACAAATATACTGCTAAGCTTAGTCCAAATTTAGGAGGAGCAGAGAGTGTGTAGGGGGGACCTTTTCAGGCCTCTACACAACAATGGGCCTGGCCCATGGCACCTCTCTTCCCACCACACTGAGAGGCCCAGGCCTCTAAAAGAATGTTTTATGTCTTTTTGCAACATCCTGTTACCTTCTGCAGAAACTCTGCTCCTCAAGGCAGACAGAAAAGAGCCCCAGAGCCACAACGATACATGAAATTTCCCACACTAAAAGTGTTCTTAGTATTCCCCAGCTGCAAGATTGGTCTTTGAGCGAAAACAATTTGAAAAACAACTTATTCTCTTCCTCCTCACCAATCTTCTGTTTTCAACCCCTTCCTCCAAGAAGTCATTATATCTGGGTTTGAGTAGTTGAGTAGTAGCGAGATAAAGAAATGGTTAATTTAACAAAGAATATTTCTTTGTAAAAATACTGTTTAAAAAAGCTAAAAGAAAAAACTAATAAGTATGAGATATTAGAGAACAATGAAAAGGAACAGATACATAGACTTTTAATGCTATTTATGTTGAATAATCTAACTTCCGCATTTAGAAAGTTGAATGCACAAACAAAAATTACTGCTTCTCTTAGCTGTGCTTGGCATCGTAGTCTAAACCATAAGCTGTGGTGGTTTTATGGGCATTTAATAGAAAAATGGTCATTTTATGCCCATTATAGTCACTATCATCCAAGGCTCAGCTGGTCCTATTATTAGAAAAGATAGATTAATAATCAACTTTTTAGTTCCCACTAGTAATCACCTGCCATCCAGATTTCACAGAAACAGCTTTCTCATCTGAAAAGTATTCTGAACCATGTCATGTGTCCCATGGTAGCCCCAGACTCTCTTTCTATTATTCTTATTGCTATTATTAAAAATTAATTTATCTTCTGCCCTTGGGAACCACAGATTAGAGCAGTTCCTTCAAACTCTAGCAATGTAATCTAGGCAGAATTTAAAGGTTTGCAGCCAGAGGATATTGGCAAAAAGCAGAGAAACCTGCTAGAAAACAAAGGACAATTTGACCACTTTAGTTGCTCCCATTCAAAGCCCAATGCACTAATGTAAATTACCATTGATATCACTTAATAAACTAGTCTGAATTGTGACAGCTGATGGCTTTGATTCATGATCACTGTCAAACCAAACAGCAGCAGCTGAAGTGAATGACCCTGCCTTTAGTAATAGCACATATTTGTCTTGCACAGTAAAACACAAATGCAACCAGATAAAAAATAATTTTCTAAAGATCTACATACCCATACAGGGCCGGGAGAAAATCAGACATTTATTTACTGTTTGGGGCACGAAAGGTTTAGTGCAAGAAGCCTGGGATCTGAGAGTTAGCTCTAGACTACCACGCAGTAAAGGAACTTTTTACTCAGATATTTTTCCATTCAAAAATAGAGTAATAATAAGCACATAGTCGTTGAGGAAAAGAATAAATTATTTCCAAATATTTTACTACTACATATTTGAAGAATATATAATAAAATATTTCTGAAAACAGCTTGACTTTCTCTCCCTGAAGTACCTGCATAATTCAGAACAGAGGAAGATGTCACAGCTATCCTATCCTTTCAGAAAAAATCTATATCCATCTGCCTATAATGAAGACCACTGAAGTTTTCAAATTACTGTTAGCGGGTTACTTTGCCTTTTTTTTTTTTTAAAGGGTATGACACATTTGTTTAAACAACAAGTGTATCCTGAAAACCTATTTTGCTTAATGACATCAACACTTGGAAGGACTGGTTGAACCAGTCCTTTTAGGTTCCTCTCTGCTCCTCCCAAGAACCAATACCTTTTTACTCAGGAGAGAATACAAAGTATTGTTACTTTCTCTAAACTTTAATATCCATGGTTAATCTAAGACCTATTCAGCTATTTTTATTACTTGTTGATATCCATGTCTGGTTGACTTTCGGGTGAGCTGCTGGACAAGTTCCAACAAAAATCCCTTGAATTTTGGCCAACGGAATGATTTCTAGGCTAGGGGCTGATTAAAATGTTCGAAACTGAAAGACAAATTTTATTATATGAGAGCTAATACTTTTTAAACTGATGGTTGCTTATACTCAGAACAAAGAGATGAAGGACTCTGGTAACGGAGTTAAGTAGCTGTGGGGACAGACTGATGAAGACCAAGTTAAATACAAAGTAAGAGGCAAAACATCTCAAAACTCTGCTTCCATCCCCATTGGAATGGGCAGTTATATCTCAACTGGTTAGAAAGAAATTCACAGAGATACTTTACATGAGGTTCGAACTTCTTGGCAATAAGATTGAGAAAACTGTTGAACAAAGAAGCAATTCTTCCCTAGCATATTACCATGGAATACTGCTGTACTTATATGCTGTGAATAAAAACACATTTGTGAATTAGATTCAGATGTTTGATGAGCTATTGCATAAAGGATGAGGAGGTAAAAAAAAATAGTTAAAAGGAGATAAAAATATAACACAGTCTCCAGCTCTCTCACACCATCACACTGAGAAATTACCTCCAAGGTTAGACTTATATACCACTCTGCCTGGTTATCTTATGGTGCCTACATTAGTTCATGACCTCTGACTTACAGACACTGAAGAGCTATTTTTAAGGTGTCAATAATATTTGTCATTGAGAAAAGTGCTTAGAGGAAACTTCATTAGAGATTAATTTCAAGCTCCATCCTTTATGTAATAACAAAAAGCTTCCTCTTAAAATTCAAAAACAATGGTATGAATATTGATAATACAAATTTTGCATCACCAGAAGAAAAACAAAGATAAAAAAAAAGCTAAGACGATAAACATATAAAATGTTAAAAATATTCCTTAGACCACCACCATTCACAGAATGGTGCCTTTACAAATAAGGCAGTTTGAATATCATGACAACATAAAATTTCCAAGGGAGACTTAAATGAAGAGCAGGTACCTTGATCAAAGTTAACAGTACTTATTGCACTCCCTTTATCCACAGAACAAGTCATCTCATCTCAAAGGCTGATCAGGTTGGTCAAGCACTATTTGCACTTGGTAAATTCATGCTGACTATTCCCAGCAGGAGTTATTTGAGACTTATGGCATAAAAGAAATACAGTGAAAGCTATAGATTTTGTCTGTGGCGCTCTGTTAAGTCCACAGGATACCATTTCATAGCATTTTTCAGTGTTGCCATATCATAGCACAGACGATCAAATCTGACTTAAGACTGCCTCAAAAATATTTCAAAGCATTAAAACAAACCTAACAAAAATAGAAATGTTAAGAATCTAGTGGAAAAATAGGTCATTAGTTTCTGACATGTAAAATAAAGAAAACAAGGATCCACAGAGGTACTGGTAGTTGTGTCACAGCAAATTTAAAAAGGTACATTTATCTTGAAGATATTGCTAATAAATCAGACAAGAGAGTAAACCTCTGCCATTTAGAACTTCCTTTTCCCTCTTTCCCCAATAATTTCATATATATGTATATGTGTGTGTGTGTGTGTGTATGTATATATATATGATGTCAATTAAAAAACCACATTTTCGTACAAATGGATTGTTATTTAATACAAAAAAAAATACAGAGTTCACCACTTATCAACTGTAGTATCTCAGCTTCAGATTTTAATAAATGAAATATATTTGCTTTTAAGAGGAATTAATTCAGATGTCTGCACTAGTCATGGGTTTTTTCTATAAGGACTTCTTTTTGAAAATTTTAGCAAATCATTTAAATGAAACAAATACATTTAATGAACTGGACCCATTTTCTAGTACAACATCTGCTTAAGCAACATTTTTATTTCAGTATCTTTAGTGATTGTAACACAGAGCTAATTAAAGAAAAACCCACAAAGAGTAGAAAACAGCAGGCTCACAAGCTTGTTGTAAAACAATAAAATAAACAACCCCCCCTACATTGGCTAATACCTATTTCTTAATGGTTCAGCTGCCTCATATTTATTCTCAGCTCTCAAGGGTATTCCAGATTGTTCTGACTTGGTTATCCCCATAATAATCCTTTGAATTTCCTTTTACTAAGACAAGGCTAATGCCTGGCAGGATGCTACAAGCTTTCTAGAAAAGAACATTATGAAACTTTAATTTATTGCTTTAAAATCTTTGTCTTAAATGTGGTAGCCTGCAATTCCATATCTGATATTCTAACATTGCCTTCCTGTGGGGAAAAAACAAAAGCAAGAACTTCTTTCACCTTTCTGAATCAAATCTCTATTTGTCCTAACTTGCATATCTATAATTTCTCAATAATTGAACAGTCATATTGCATTTTTATTACTGCACTACTTTTAAGTCAGTCAATTAGTCTGAAAGACATTTTATTTTAGAATTATTTACTTTCATTTTTATGGCCTTGTTCTTCTCATTGAGAAATTCCCATGTTAGCATGAGTATGAAGTGCTGTAATAAGTATGTGAAGCTGAAGAAGTCCTCTATATTCTTATATCATGTTTTTAAGGGACAAAACTACCTGCCAAGCAGAAGATGAACTATTATCCAAATGTTTGCATTTCTGTCATATACTACAGAAAAAACCTGTGCATTATGATTGACAAAAATCATTCTTTAACATATGATCTTTCAAGTAAATTCTAGCTTAGCAGTCCTAGGAACAGTCACAGATGCTCTGCACCATTCTGATTCTCTGACAACCAGGAGGAAATGAGTTTCTTACAGCCTGATGAACTCAGTTTAAAACTTGTCTTCCACATGAAAGCTAACAAACTGTCTACATCTGCCAGCAACTCCAGCTCAACCAGACCACTGGAATTCTTTCATCCAATTACTTCATGAACACTAACATTCATTTATCTAGTCCCTTTCAACATTTGTCTTTCTAGACAGCCTTTCTAGAGAAGCTCCTTTCCAAGCATTCATTAGTTCAGAAGAGGCACTCTGGACATAGGAAAGCACAAATCCTTGTGGCAGAGATACAACTGCAGATTAGGCAAGCAGCAGAAGGAAAGGCCTTTGTAATATTGGTCAAACTAGCTTTATCAAAGACATTTTCCTCTGCTCTCTGTTACAGCATTCCCCACGAGAAAGGAGGAGAATACTGGAGGAGGAGGACACCCTTCGGAACTGGCACAGGCGACTTCAGGTGCCTGCTTGCGTCAATGTGGCACCTGCTGGTTTAGTTCCCTGCCAGCAAAACATCAGGTTTTTCTTTTTCTCCAAGACCTTCCAAACAGCATCTCCTCTCTGCAGATTTCAGAAGATAATCTGGAATCTCCATATAAAAATGCAACATACAATATTAATCAAAGTGCATTTACTACGGTGAAGCAAAAATTTGTTCTATGCTTTTAGGACGACAACCAAAACCAAGACAAGCAGAAAGTCTTTGGATTGCTTTTGGCAACTTGAATACTTTAGAGCGTCTTCATTATTTTTTAGTAGATAATTTGTTAAATATGGAACATGCTTCTTAAAAGGCAGAAGAAAAAGAAAAAAACAGCCCAATCAAAGCTAAGGAGCATATTCATTTCAACCCGAAAGCTTTTATCACACACCTGTGCTTTTATAAACAGTCAGCAAAACAAACTTTGCCAACAATATGAATTTCTTATAAATATGTATTACTCATTCCTGAATTTTGATTTTATATTTGAATATATTTTAACCCTACCCGCACAACCATCAAGAAGTAGAGAGACTATAATCACTGTCACCTTAATGGCAGAAAAGCAATTTAAACATCTGCTGACCTTTGGGGAGCACCAGTTCTCTCATGTTAGGATTGCAGACAGGGCTATGGTAGTTGTGGAAAACACCTTAAGTATTGTATGAAATTACATGTTTAGCATGTTAACCCATGAATAAGAATAAAGGTAAGATATAAAAAGATATCTATTAATAACAACACATTCTCTCTGCAGATATCCAACACATTCTAATTAACTTTGATGATTTATTGACCTATTTTTATAGATGTAGTAATTGAGTGAACAAGCAAAGGCTGAGCTCAAGGACATCTAGGACCCTGTAGTAGGCCAGAGTCAAACATTCATCCCCTCACTCCCTGCTTTACTCTTTAAGCAGATTATCTTCTAAATATGCAGCATTAAGATAAGTCTTCCACTTTTCTTCCACTTCAAACACTTATGAGTGTTTTGATATGTGAGAAATACGAGGTAAAGTATGGCTAAGCTCTTCCCACCTTTCAAAATTAAGGGATTGCCTGGAGTCAGCATTGTCCCCTTCACATGGGCCCTTCCAGCACAGATGTTCCTCCCTCTGGGATCTGATTTGCAAGACTGAGGTACAAAGGACATGTGCTAAAAGAAAAACAAGAGGGGAAAAAGTTTATTTTATATGTTACATTATATTTTGCATTGTATGAATATATGACTACATAACTTATAAATTAGATGTATTTATATATCTAATATCTAAGTAGATATAACTTCCTCATCAACAAGCAAGTCAGTCCCTTTGAATTTTAAACTAAGCAGCAAAGAGTCTGCTATAAATTATTCTGCAAAGCCACTGTAAATTAATTCAAGCTAGAAGGGTCATCTCATGTGCATCAAAAATATGACTTTTTACTCCATTGCGTCACAGGGTAATTCAGGGTTGTAGGGCAATAAGTAAGTGACAAAAGATTTCAATTAATTAATTGTGGGTTTTTAAAAGGTTCATAAGGGAAAGGGCAGGAGAGATTAATTGATTTATTGTACAACAATGCTGCTGTTACTAATTAAATCTTCCATTAATCTTATGAAAATGGGAGACAACCACGTCTTTTTTATTTTACCTCTTGCATTCATTGATAAAAGTAGTAGTATAAATTTGTGTTTATGTTCCCCTGTTCCTAAGATTTACAAGAGCCTAGTAGACCCATTCTGCTTCCTTTTCATTTTACTAACAACACGAAGAGTAGGGGTAAAATGGAGCAATATATATATAAAAAATAGACTCTCTTTCTTTGAAAGGAAAGCATATTTCCAGTTCTGCAGACATTTCCACTGACTCCAGTGAGGGCTCTGCAATTTCTGGCAGATTCCTTTCTCTTCAATCCTGATTTGTGCTGTCACTGAATACTCTATCTCCTGATCATAGCTGTCCTCTTTTTCAACTTGCTAATTGACAGCCTTGAACACGAAAATCCATCCAAACTAGATCACTGGGGTAGCAGGCACTGTTAACCAAAAGTACAGCCCTGAAGTGGAAAGAAAAAGAGCCAAGAGAGCTCTAGAAGTCTGTTTTCCACGTTCTGAGTCAAAGTTTTCAGACACTTGTGTTGACTCTTCCCAGTAAGATGATGTTTTTCTACCTGAATTCTCAAGGCTGTGGCAGTACCCCCGCAAATATTCTCCCAATATGGTCTGCCACTTCTTCAGAATCACTCTAATTATCCTTTATTTAATTTTGACTGTTAGATGAGTTACTGTTTTATAAAGCCAGGCAAATGCCCATGGCAGAAGGGTTGGAACTAGATGATCTTTGAGATCCCTTCCAACCCAAACTATTCTACGATTCTAAGAATGCAAGAAAAGTAAACAAAAAGAATTTGGAAATATAATGAAAAAAAAGCATATTTCAAGTGGTAAATAACCTGACATATCAAAGAAATTCCTAGAAAAATGAGATTCTTTTCTCTACTTGTGGGCACTAATATAACAACCACAGCACAAAAAAATAGAAAGCTGTCAAAATAATGGCCTAGGTCAGTGCAATTACAGGAAAAAAAAGCTTTAAATTGTTAGAAATAATGGTACAAATGATGTTTGAAAATGGAATGGGCTAAGTTATCAGTCTAGAAGAATGATCTTTGACTTACTAGTTGCATCTCAAGAAAGGCTCAAGTATCTTTACTTCAATAATAAAATAAGATTCTACTCTTCACTTTAAAATAACCATCTTCAACTGGAAGGAAAATTTTCTCCACAGGTTAGATTTCTCAAATAACTGCAAAGATTCCTTGAAATAATTGTTATTTACACATACAAATAAAAAGACTGAACAAACACAAGAAGTCCCTCCTAAGGAGGCATCATAACATAAAATAAATGGGTGAGCTAAAGCAGCAGTAGTAATTTTCATTTATGGAAAAAGTTCACAGTAGTTGTAAATGCAACTATTAACTGATTTCATTCCTAATAAACTTGTTTTTATTAGGCTGTATAAATAATTAGGACTGGTAGGACATCAAGCTTTTATGTTACTTAGCTGATGCTGTTTAATCTTGTTAAAAACAGAGAGTGAATACTCCACACTAAAACTGTTGTAATGTACTAGCCACCTACCTCGCTGCCTTGGACATCATGAATTTTGTTATTTATTATAAGTAAGTAAATATATATCCCTATAATATACCCATTATTTAATTTTGTCACCTTTCTAAGAAAATTTAGTTAATATTGTTTCCCAACTTTTGGCACATAATGAATGATTGGATGGAGTTATTTCATTCACACTTGGGGTTTTTATTTATATATAGTATAAAAGGATGTTATTTAATAGAAACTGCAATCAGTCAGTCTGATTCTGTTCTCTGCTATGGCCTTTGTCTCACTTGCAGCTCTACAAACCTCTATTTTTTGTAACAAATGATTTTACAGATATTGCATAAATTATGTCTCTTTCTCCCCATAGAAATAAAGATATTTTAAAGGAAGTACTATTGAAACCTGAAGATGATATTTTCAAAAATAGTAAAATATTAATTTCATCAGTCATTGATGGGATCTGAGCAAGCAAAATGGACTTCTCTTTTCTTAATGGATTTAGAGAGAGTGCATTTTGTCAAGCTGTTAATTAGATCTTAGGAGACAGGCAATTCATTAAAGCTTTGTGTGTTCTAAATGTTGTTTTTTTTAAAAGGCTATTTACACATGTTGCTTTCACAATTAAATTCTAGTAGAAGTACAATTTTAAATAGAAGACATCATTCAGACTTTATGTGTGACAAATACTAGTGCTCTTGTGAGAGGGTTAGGATTCAGAGGAACTCAGTATTGTTTCCTTTGTATCAAGTTTTAGAGCCTTTATCCTTGAAGATTGTCTTTGAGTAGTTAATTAGTTTTGTCAGTCAACTGCCTCAAATTGAATTGCCAACTTTTTTTTTTTTATTTTAATTTTAAATCTCAGATCCTTCTGACTAAACTGGTGGGGAAAGGACACACTAAAAGCATAGAGTTAGCTGTGGGCATATAAATACAATACAATTAGAGCACAGAAAAGATTTCCAGGATTTCTTCTAATGTGCATATCTGAACAATATTAAAGGATCAAAGCTCTGTCTATCATTCCAGTCCATATCTTTTTTACCCATTTAAGATTAAATATTCCATCATTCGCTGAATGCACTAGAGAGTCATATTGAAGTTTTTCATTAATTGTGTGTTATTAAAAGTTTTCTGAAGAACTTGTTGAGATATTTGACAAAACATAATAAATCTCTTTGCAAAGTTAGGGGGAGTTGATAAAATACATTTCTAAAATATGAAAATGAGCATGAATATATTCAATTGATAGTAACTTTGAACAGAAATCAGCAAAAATTATGTATTACATGTGCTGCCAACAGAAGCAATATAAGTGATTTTCAGTCAGGTACTTTTCCAACTTTGAAGAAGTTGTATTCTTTATGGATCTGTTTGGTGGAATGCTACACCTGAACCAGGATAATCTAATAAGGAATTTTTATCAAATATACTATGAAGTTTTTATTTCTAAGTAAAGTCTTCAGCAATCAGCTTTCAAATCCATTGCTCTTTTGCACAATAATTTATCCTTACCTTGAATCATCTGTGCTCAATTTCCTGTTTTTAAAAAGCAATACTTTCTTAAAAAAATGTTATTAAATTTCTTTTAAAGAATCCACAATATGACAGTCATATTAAATTCTGAGATACAAATATGATGGATGGTTACCCTTAAAGATTACTTAAAAATGGACAAAATTTCGCCTTTTAAGTACAAGCCTAACAGAAGCCTGGGTATTACAAATCGGAGAAAGGAATACCTGGAACTGAATTATATATATTTTTTTTAAAGTCTCTAGGCAAGATGAATGATTTTTTTAAAGTTGTTAAATAGCAATGAATTTTCTGTACTTTAAATATCTACATACTGCGGTAAAGACAGCAATGAAATTTAAAAAGTTTGGTTTTAATTTGTTTATGCTTTCAAATGAGATTGAAGTAAAACAGAAAAATTACAAAAACAAACAAACCAACAGAACAACCCCCCAAACAAAAACAAACAAACAAACAAACCGCCAGAAAAAAACACAAAACAAAAAAACCAAAAGACTTGAAAGTTTCTTTCATAAGTGAAAGAGCATCCATGGCTCCATTTGAGCTCTCTTTAGTTCCCTTTTCAAAAGCTCATGGTTATCCAGCTCATTTCAATGGGAATAGACTGCCTGAATGTTCCAGTAGGAACCAAATGGCAAGTTATTTGGAAATACTTAACTGGTATTTTAACACTTGACCCAAGTGTTAAAAATTATGGCAATCTGAAAAAGCTTTGAGTTATACCACAGCAGAATTTATCCTAATTGTTTCCCATTAATAATCAAGTCCCAAAGACAACTACTGGAAAACTGTCTTTTCCTTTTGGGTTAGTGACAGTTTTATCACTTCCAATTACTCTGTCAATGAGTAATAACTTAAGAGAACTTAAAACAAAATGTTATCTCTGGTGAAGAATTTTATTATGCCATTAATCATAAGAAATTAAGAAGTATGCAAACCAATGAGTTTCACTGCATAAAACATGGTCCTGCTTGTGCTGTTATTAAATGTTTGCACAGTTTAGCAGGATATACCACCTTTTGGGAACAACAGAAAAATCTGCACAAGTCTCTCCTGAAATTCACATGCAAATGTCACTCTTTTGGTACTTTCTTTTGCTACTTTTAGCACTGCTAGTCACGTTAATATTCAGCCTGAGGAAACTCTGGAACAGCAGGGAGAGCTTGTCCTCTAACCTTCCTTTCCTCTCATGTCACACAACACAGGTTCATTTTTTCTTAAAAAAAAAAATAAATTCATCAAAGCATGTAAAATTGTGTAATTTATGTATAATACATTTTATCACAGTATATCTCTAGTTAAATATTGATATTGTACCATAAAAGGCTTTCTAGGGAATATTCATCCATAACTATTCCACTGCTTGGCCTGTACCATATCTAGTAACCCACAAAAAATTTTCAAGCATCGCTGCAAAATGCAGCTAGAAATGTGTGGATGAAAATCATTGAGCTGAAATGATTTCAAAGAATAATAATGTGTATTCTGCTCCTTCTCACCCCTTTTCTTCATCCAGCAGTTTAAAACAAAGAGAAAGCAAGCTATCAAGGGGAGTAAAGAAGGCTCTGAGAAATAATTGTCAATGAAACCAGGGCAAGAAGAAATGCAAAAAGGTTATTATTACATTAGGGGGCAATCTATAAAAGTTTCTTGCGCAGCACTGCTTCTTATTTTTCTGGATGTCAAAAATAAAAATATTTTAATAAACATTAGAAAAAAATTCATAGAATACATTTTTTTTATATTCTGTGTGCATCTTCTGCTTAAGTAACTTCATATCAGACAACCTAGGCAAGTAAGCCGATTCGAGACATAAAGATGCCAAGGATCAATATAAATTTAAGATTTCTTTTCATGTGGGAAGATCTTTAGTGGATTCAAACACTTTGCAAATATAGACAAAAGGTGATACTTGATCCCAATTTCAGCATAATCACCAGATATAAGAAAGAAACAGAGAACAACTTGAAAACTGAAGAAATAAGGCACTTCCATGAATTATATTCTATATTTAAGGTAATTTATACAATTTTTTAAAAGGTAAAGACATAAAAGAAATTTCTACGATCTGGCAGAAAAAAGTAAGGTATAAAATCATTGATTCCTATTAGAAATTAGGAACTGAAAATAAAACATGCACTGGTTGCTCATTGCACTTTCTAAATGCATTCAAGTAATCTATGTTTAATCCCCAAGTTTTACATACAAATATTTCTTTCTTAAGACCTCAGGAGCACCCACAGACTAAAGGCTCTGCAAACATGTAAAAGAATAACTATGAAAGACTAATTTTATTTCTTCTTTTCCTTCAGCTAAACTAACACTATCAGTTTTAAGGGCACCAGAGTTTCAGCTGCAGCAATAGGATATTTGTTTGCTGCTAAAATGCAAAAGGTTTCAATCTGAAAACATACTTATAAACAGAAAATTGCTATAGAGGGTAACTAGACCAATGTGCAGAGCAGCTGAGGATTTTCCAAGAGCAGAACATGTTGAATATTCCACCCTTCCCAACCTTAACCTACCAAAGGTATCAGGGTTTTTCCACACCTTTCAGATCTTTAGTCTGGCTTTCCAAATCTTTCTATATATGTTATATTTCATTCTTATTCTTCTAAAGGCAGGTTCTGCAAGCATCTGATTTGCTTTCTGCTTTAACTATCCTATCTATTAAAGTACTTGTGAAACTGCATCAGCATTACCTTCTGGTCTAGAATGGTATCTAGTGCTACATTTCCACACCCCCCTCCAGTTTCTCCTTATTCCTCTTTCTTAAATGCTGCCCTTCAAATATTTAGCAAATAATGAGAACATAAGTAGCAAGAGGCATCTTAATCTGCTCTTCAGACTGCTAATTACTTCAGGCTAAATGTTTTCTGAGCCATGTATGGGTATTCTGGTGAAGTTCCATGACTAACAGTATCAGATGTCAGGGTAGATGATTCTGGGACTATGAGATATTATATTACACAAGCATGGAAGAATCAAATTGAGAAGGTCACGTACTTTTTCAATATATGCAATATCTATATATAAAAATAAAATAAATGAAGAGTAATATAAAGTTCCTTGCTTTATAGTAAAGTATGCCTCTTATTTTTTAAGTTCCACACTATGTCACTTATATCATTGAACTGTCATTGAGAGATGTTTCCCTATTTTCCCGCATCCCATTCAGATCAGTTATCAATAAACTTAATACACTAAAACTAGACTGATAGTATAACTAGCACTCCAAGACAAGCTGATCTCACAGCTTCTCTCAGCAAATTAAAGCAGCACAAAAATAAGCCAGAAATTTGCAATTTAAAATACTGCTGTAGGGAGAATGAAAAAATCCTTTAATTTCTTGCTTTCACTTGGGGTTACTGGCATGATCTTAAATGACATCATATTCAACACAGTGTAATGTGATACGGCAGAAGATGACCCTAAGTAATCCAAAGAAGGAAATAAATCTGACTTTTGCCCTGAGGACAGGACCCAGGCTGATCATTTTAGGACATTCACACATAGGATCACAGAAGGGTTGAGTTTGGAAAGGACCTTTGGAGGTCATCTGGTCCAACTCCCCTGTTCAAATGGCATCACCCCAGAACACCCTTGTACAGGACCATTTGATGGCATTTGAATATCTCCAAGGAAAGAGCTTTCATAGCCTCTCCGGGCAAGCTATGCCAGAGTTTGGTCACACTCACAGTGAAAAAATCTTTTCTGATGTCTGGAAGGAACCTCCTGCAGCATCTCAAGTTTGTGCCCGTTCCCTCTTTCACTGTCACCTTCAGGTACTTGTACATGTTGGTGAGATTCCACGAGCATCTTATGCTCTGGGTTAACCAGTCCCAGCTCTCTGTCTTTATATGAGAGATGCTCCAGTCCCTAGGAGTCCTTTGCTGGGCACTCTCCAGTATGTCCCCACCTCTCTCGTATTTGAGTGTTACTGGGATGAACTTTACATTTTTACTCTGTACTGATGGCTTTGGGCTGCAAAAAACAGATCAGAAGAGTTATTTCCCTGTGTCTCATTCCACACACTTGTAATCTGCAGCTTCACAAATCCAAAGTGAGCAAGACCTTGGCTACAAAGTGCTTCTCTCAATTTTGCATGAAATTTTCATCTATATGCTGCCCATATTACTTTGTAAGTCAGGGGTGTTTTATTGCAATAATGACCTCTGAATCACACATTAAAGGTCTGGAAGGTTTTGTTTAGTATTCATAATACTTCACAAACACACACATATATATTTTAAGCTTCAGAAATAGCCTATATTTGAAACAGCAGTGCAGATACTAAGTCAAATGGCATATGCCTTATATCTGATTAAAATAATTTTGCAAAGATAGGGACAATAAAAAAAATTAGGAGAACTGGTATAAGGCCACAAACTGAGTTTGTCTGGCTGGTAATTGGACATAATTTAATTTTAGCAACTGAAACCAGTGCAACTTGATTTGCACAACATGCTGTCCATGAATTCACTGACTTTGTAGATTCCAAAAGGGTCACTTAACATACAATGAGCCACTGAGCATAAGACTACAAGACAAACTCCTCCTGGCAATGCAGGTCAAGATCAACTTTATAACAAAGTATGCCACTTCACCTCCCAGTCACAGAAGTGCTCTTTCTTGATAAGAATGTTGTTAGATAATTACATTTACTGGGACCAACCATGAAGCAGAAATTCTTCTGGCACTAAATCAGCCTAGTACGTGAAGATCTTTGTTGTATTATGAAATATATGAAATACCAAATCACCAATAGGAGAACAAAGAAGAAACTGCTAGTTCTTATGTCAGGTATTTCTGCAATAATCTTACACACTTCCTCACCTACCTATAATTGCAATGAGATAGGAATCTGCAAAAATAATGTACAGATATGATGCTGTTGGCAACAATTTCACACAAAGTACTGATTGCTCAAAATTTGTCACTGAGGTCAACAGCAACAAAAATGTATCACACTAGAGATATAACCTTCTTAAATACAAGGACTTCTGTCAGGAAAATGAAGAACAGTGATAGTATGTCTCCAACCCCCAGGATACCAGATGAGAGTGTGAGCAAGCACCAGATAAAAGCTGAAAGGCAACATTAAAATTAACCTAGACAAATAACATCTCTTATCTGGAAGAGTAGAAAAGACAGGGCAACTAATATACTTTTCTAATGATCCACTTTTGGAGGGGTGTGCCTTTCCAAAATATATTTCATCCAGAAAGTGACTTTATTTTCACATAGCTACAGATGCCTGGGCTTTAATAAATGCAGATGATATACATTGCCTCTAGCTGAACCTTACGAAACCACTGTTAATTTCATTTGCATTATGAGCTACTCACTTGTTCCATATGTCCACATGATACCTCTGAAAGCTCTGAGGTCTTCATTTTTCTGTCAGAGGCTGTAAAAATTACTTAATGTGCTTTTTCTTCCAACATAAAAAAAAAGTCTATATGCAAATTCATGGTTTATTCAAATTCATAAATCCAAGTACAGAGATTTGCTGGTACTAGTAGAGCAAGAGGCAAGTGTTCTGCACTGATTTTTTTTTTTTTAATTGCCTGGCCTCAAAATTGGCATTACTAATACCTCAACATCTGTTTTTTTGATTTATAGTAGGAAGTAAAAAATAAAAAAATCTTTTTCTGCAATCCTACTGTTTGCAATTTTGTTAAAATTTCTTAAAAAAAACCCTCCATCTTGAAATGAACAGGGTACAATCAAAAAGGGAAAAATACTCCAAGTCTACAACAAGCACATCTCAGCAGCCAACTACATGTCTTACCTTCAGCTACCATCTTAGTATTATGACCTGAATATGGGACGGTACCTGGTCTTGAGGGAAAAAATGGGAAAAACAGTTTTACGAAACTAGAATATTATACAGAAGGTAAGGGTGGGGCTTTCCAGGTGTGAAAGGATGACAGGTTACCTGCGATGAGGGAAACAACAGGGAACTCTCTGTGCTTCAGAGCAAATGGGACCAGGCAAAGACTGCAGCTGAAAAGCCATCTAAAGTTGGATCAGGGGAAATACCTGTGGGTTAGGGAACCGTTTAACCGGTTTGGCTTCTCAAAGTGTTTTTCTGACTTTAAGAGCAACTCTGAAAACTGTTCTGCAGACTTTGGCATTGGTCAGGTGGTCTGTTTTGGTTCATAGTAGTCAGATTCAAAATGTTTGTGAAACTGGATAAGTAAAATGGATAATTGTCTTGTTTCTGTATCAGTTGAATTTTTAATTAATTTGTGATTTCACAGTCAATCACTGCATTCATTTATGTGTCTCTAATCATTACTTCAAGGCAGTACACAACTTACCAGGCAAGCTTTACAGTTTACCATAGTTTTTTTATTTGAAAAACCCCAAAAGTAACAAAACCAACACCCAAGTTGCATCTTAGAGGAAAACCAGCTTGACGTTCTAAACTCAGATGAATTTTCAATGAAAAAATCCCGCTACAAAACAATAGAAAATACTAATGAATCAATGCAAAATAAAAAATTGGAATGCTTCTGGTTTGTGACAGAAGCATCTTCTCATTTTCTTTTTCTCATTTTTATAGGCATTTTATTTCTTGTTTTGTAATCTTCAAAGACCTTTCAAAATATCTATCTTGTCATAAGAAAAAGAAACAGAATTAACACTTGTTAAAATCTGACTGCTATGAGTCATTGCTAAACACCTACTTAATATGAATGTTAAACTTCATATATTCCAACTAACACATACCTATACTTTTATATTTTTTCATTTTTGCATATAAGGATAACATTATAAAATCTCTTCACTTTCTGATATACAATAAAATTCTGATTTTCCTGGGCCTATAGCAAATTGTTTTATACTAGACAAGGCCAAAATGCACATAAATGGACTATGAAACACAGAGGTATCTGACTCTGTGGAAAAGATATTTGATGAGGACAAACTCTAAATAGAAAAAGAAGTTCTCTTTTTGCAACAGCCCATGATTTCAAGACATTTTCAGATTCTGCCTCTCGGATAACACAAACTGAAATTTACACTAAAAAAATAGAGTAAACTCAAGTGTGACTGCATCTATTTAGGAACATTCATCAGATGAATCCCGTGGGGTACTAACATGTTATTAATTTTTATTATCATCAAACTTCCTCTTAAATTAAACAATAAATTTTGACAGTTAGAAAAAATTTAGTTTCTATATTAACCTGTTACTAAAGTGACGTGTTGCACAGAGTTACAAGAAATTAAAAATATAAACAAGTGAGATAATTTTGACTTTCTAAATGTTTATCTACCAATTTTTTTATATTGTCATAGCCAATAGGTGCATCAGCCATCTGTCCTAAATAACACTACAAAAATCTTCCCACATAAACATTAATTATAAATTGCTTACCTCCCCTTTGTATGTCTCAGGAATAGACCATTATTCTACCACTACCTATTATTGAATTAGTGATTTTCCTGGTCTACCTTACCACTCTGGCTATAAATCAAAACTAAAAATATGCTAAGATGTACTTGGAAAAAAATTATATTCACTGACACTTGGACAGAGTTGAATTGAAAATTTTTTATTTTTATCTTTATAAAAATTTGAGGTACAGTAAACTCTGACAGTGGGGATACTCTATGTTAGACAGAAAAATCCACCTTGAATTTGACCCTTCTCAGCTTCTTTCATCCTCTTCTTGTTTTCAAAAGTAGAGGGAAATTTTTGTGTTTCTAATATAACATTATAGTGCAATTTCATAGTACACCGATTCAGGTTAAAATGATTTACCAAAAGGAGAAATCAGTAAAGTTATGAAAGAAACATATTCAAATAGTCAGGCTGTCAAGAGGAGAGAGGAATGAACGATTTTAGAATACAAAAGTAGTTTTTTGTAACATTTCAGGAATGTTTTTATTATTATTGTTTTCGCCAACATGTTTTAGCAAAATCCATTCAAATTCATTAACTGTTTTGTATTTTCAGAAGTGGGAGCTTTAGCAAATAAAGAAAAACAAACCACACATTTCTTAGAGGCCAAGCCAGGAGTTTGCTAGTTGCTATTCCACTTTAGACTCTCAATTTGTGCAGGACTTCATTTTAAGACCTTAAAAAGTATAAGGCTTTAAGAAAACAGTATAAAATTAAAAGGCTTCTCTATAGAACTGTGGAGGGAGGGGTAAGTAACTAGAAATGTGGAAATGTACGAAAAAGAGTGCATTTCTAGCGTGATATAGAAATACTGGCAAGGATGGAGGAAAAGAGATTTAAAGAACAAAACTACTGAAAAGGGAAAGAAAAACAATTCAGACAAAATATGGGCTTTTCTGCACAGAGCAAGAAATTTCATTTGCAGGCTCCACTTGAAGTTGCAAACCAATCTTTCACTACAAGAGCTTTTTTTTGTTTTTCTTTTTGAGAAAAAAGAAAGTCAAGATTTAGACAGTTACACAGTAGTTCAATGGATATGAAAACGTGCCAGCAATTTAATCCATTCCACATTCAGAAGCTCCTGAAGTTTGAGAGCACATTTGGTCACATCTATATTTAAATTTGTTAAACTTAGTCATAATTTCTAAACATACTCTCTGTAAGTCTTTTTTTTCTTGAAAGAAACATTTGCTGTAGAATAATGAATATGAATTATGCAAAGAAAGTCTTTAAAGAAATACTTCTTGCATATTTTAAGCCTGTTAAAAAGTTGATTTTGAAAGACATTGACATCCAGAGAGATTCATTTCTTTTTATAATAAGAAAAATCATCACAAAATTGTAGTTCAGAACATGTCAGTTAAGTTACTGGCAGGGAAATTTGTAGTACAGCTTTTCTTTTAAATTTTTGTGAGGCTAGAAACCTTACCCTATTCATACTGTAGAAAGTAAAAATACTGTTAATTCATTGCCTTAACTTAAATAAAGAATAAAAAAAAAGCTTAACATTACCTACCTGAGAAAACTTTTCACATTCAAGAAAGAAGTTAACTTAGAAAAGTGATTTAGCCATGGAAAATGGAAGCCTGCTGCCAAACTCGGGGTTCAGCACCACCAAATTCTGCAGCATCTCCTACAGGAACTAGTGGCAACTCCAAGCTAAGCTCTTCCTCAAGAGTTCAGTTAGAAAAGAGTGAGACAGAAATGAGCAAAGATATGCCAACTCCTTACACCTTTTAATCCCAAAACAAAACAATCCTGCTATGCCTAAACATTCATTTTGCTTCCTTTGTCATATTAAATCCTTCCCTGGATGGGGATGTGAGCACTGATCCAGAAGCTAGCTTTAGATTGATGACCTATTTCTTCTTCTAAATTTTCTTTGGAGGCTAAAACTACCATCAAGTCTTAAAATCTGTCCCAAATTCTCCTTCTAAATTTAGCTATAAAATAATCCTGGTTTTATAGTTTGGACCCTCTTATTAAATCTGATCTTATTAAATCTAACCCTTAGCAGGGTTAGCAATTTCCAGCAGCTTTTCTGAATCAAGAACTAACCTTAGTTAGCTTAACTTAGCTTCCTAGAAATTCACCCCTAAATAAAAATTCAACCTTAACATTGCTTAATCTTAGTGCAGGGGTTGTATTTTGCAGGACCTGACTAAAATTGTAGGATATGTTAGTACTTCTGGAATGCTTTTTTGCATCCAGGTCCAGGTCTTTCTCTGACCTATACAATTACTTAACCCCCTGACTGTTGTTCACCCATGTTGGTAGATTCTTTTTGACTTACTCTGTTCATGTGTTTGGTTGTGGAGGGTTTTTTTCATCCCTTTCTTTTTAACACCAAGCATTGACTCTTGCAAACTTAAATTCAGTTAACACACAGCAGAACTTCTCTTAGACTTAGTTGTCATCTGGACAGAAACACAAACTTGAAGTTAACCACAAAATAGCAACCATTGCCAGAAGCAGACCTAGAACCTTAGTTGACTCATTTTATCTCTTCAGATGAGCATCTAAACCCACCTTCTGACAAAATCTCTGCAAAGGTGAGCTGGTAAACATGCTGACAGAGACTTAACCAAAGCCCAGAGATATCCCTGATAAGCTCAGCTAAAACCTCCTTGATGGGGAGTATTTGGTAGAACAAAGAAACCCTGATAACAAACTGACCTCCCTGGAAAGCAGCAGGACTTAAGCAGCAATTTATGTCCTATACTCACTTATGTATCTACGCCAAAAAGGTATTAAAAAAATAACTCACTACCTACCCAAAAGAAGCCTCTCTGTACAAGATCTCCCAGACAGACAGGACCCTGGTCAGAGACCTCTGGCTGTCCCTGGTATACCTGATGTGGATAATCTATAAGTGGGGCTTTCCCATCACTGATCAGACCAGCTCCAGGGAGCAGCTTAGTGCTCAAGGGCCAATAAAGCCAGGAACTCTTGTGAGCAACAAGGAACATACAACAACAGGAAAAGAAGGCAGTTCCCTGGATTTTTTTTCCATTCTTTTCTAACCTCATACTTTATGACTCAGTCTGCCTCAATATCCCAAATACTTGGCACTTAATAAAAGAATGAGCTATTCTCTTGTTATCTGATTTTTTTTCAATTTTTTTAATGGCTGTAACAAAAAATCTCCACAAGGCAGTTCTCCTTTTGTTCTCTTCTTCCAGTCTACAAGGCTAGAAGTTAGCTAGAAGAGTTTTTTTACAGATGCCATTGAGCACACAGAAAAGTGACACTTGTCTCCCAGAAGTACTGCAAGTCAAGTTTTAATCCACTTTCTTTTTTACATTATCTTGAGAGACACTTTCATCCCATCAACTCTGCTGGTTTTGTACATGTTGAGATCCTTCAGACTACAAATGAATTTGAATTTTTAAAGCGTAAAATACATGGATATAGAACTACATTAGAGGCACGTTTTCAGTGTTGCAAAAGTTTTGGTCTGCAGTCATACATGGGAACTTTGAAAACTGAAGTTTATTTTTATAATTTCATAGATAAAAATTATTATCATGAACTTTTTTATCTTAAGAATCTTTAGGTATCAATATGCATTTTGATACTGACCCATGTCTCATGATTTTGAACACTTAACATGTAATAAAGCTTCAATAAAATTAAAAGCTAATAAGAAACATCCTCTTTGTGCATTAGGCCTTCCTGTTATCACTGTATGTCACTGCACAGGTTGTTATTCATGAATATTTTGAGGTTGGTAAACTCAATATTGGGTTTTACTTCTGAAGCAACTGAAGTTTACACACCAGAAACATAATTCCAGATAAACATACACAGAATTGGATAAACAAATAAAATACTCGTCTAACAATTTACAAGCTTTTCCTGCACAGGAGGAAAGAAATCATTCTATCCTTTTTCTTTCAAAACTTTATCTTTTCTCAGATATGCTTTTTTCATGCAGATCTGTGCAAAATGGAGCTTTTTCATTAGCATCACTAGCTTGTGTCATATTACCATTTACAGTTTTTTCCACTGTAGAAAAACTGTCTTCAGGATTAAACAGTTCAGGAGCTATTTTTTCTTTAGAGAAGTGGGTCCTACAGGTCAAATCTTAGTCATATAATAAGCACAGAAACTTAAATTCTTCAAAGGTCATTTACTTAGAAGGTAAAAGGACCATGATTTACTAAAGGGAAATAAGACCAAAATGAAAAAAACTAAAATATTTATACTATCCTGCTGATTCTGCTGACAGTTTTTCCAAGCAAATCAGTCATCATAAAAACCATTCATAAGGTTTTCCTAAGCAGCCCAGATTTTGAGGAATGTGTAACACTGATCATCTTATTTCTCCACCTTGGAAAAGTGACTGTCATTTGTGACAACCAGTTGTCATTAGCCACTAGTCAGACACAGTATTTTACCATAACCTATAATTGGTAGTTGAACTAAGCAGTTGGAAACTGTTCAGATTGGAGCACTTGCTCAGATCTGCTGTGAATCAAGGACACGTCATTTCCTCTGCACCCATGTGTCTGACTGTCCAAGTAGCTGTAGGATGCCCTGAAATAATGGGATCCTGCTTCTGCAAACATACCTGCTGATTCTTAATTTATAAATTCACTGACCTCATTGAAGCTAATCACAAACATACAGGTGGGCATAAAGGTGTCTGAAGAACTGGGAATATTTGGCTTGGAAAAAAGGGACTTTTTATTATAGACAAGTTAAAGCAATTAAGATTCCTAATAACATTTAGAAAGCACAGTAAGAGATGAAAAACAGAGAATCCTAATAGTCTTTAGAAAATAAACACAGGTATATCCAGTATTAGTTCCATTTTGACCATAGCAGATGAACTACATGATTCCTACATGTACTTTAGTTAATAAAAAGAGAATAATTATTTTAAGTGTAAATTATTAATATGAAGATTATTAAAGTATGTTGAAAACTGCAAATTTCTATAATAGCGCATAAACAAGGATAACTCAAAATTTGAGTCATTCCATATTGATATTCTTTATATCAAAGAAATCTATATATTTAAATACTTTAAAATTATGGCATCTATGTCCAGAAATACAAGTAAGCTTAAGTAACCACTTGTCTATCTCTTCAGAACTAGCTGCAAAAGTACAATATCGGGAATAAATTACCCATAAATATAAGTCATAGCTATTTTAAAGATCTTGGGAAAGACACTGACATGTTGAAGTGAGCCCAGAAGAGACCACAAGATGATTAGAGGGGTGAATCACCTCTCCTATGAAGACAGGTGCAGAGAGTTGGGGTTTTCTGCATCTTCCATATAGCATCTTCCAGAACCTGAAGGGACTAAAGAGAGCTGGAGAGGGACATTTTACAATGGCATGTAGTGACAGGACAAGTGAGGGGATGGCTTTAAACTGAAAGAGGGCAGGTTTAGATTAGATATTAGGAAAACATTCTTCACTGGAAGGGTGGTGAGGCCCTAGAACAACACCAGGGTTCTCAGAGAAGCTGTGGATGTCCCATCTCTGGGAGTGTTCAAGGCCAGGATGAATGGGGCTTTGAGCAACCTGGTCTAGTGGAAGGTGTCTCTGCCCGAGGCAGGGGGGGTTGGAATTAAAAGATCTTTAAAGTCCCTTTCAACCCCAACCATTCTATGATTCTATGAAAGCACCAAAAAATCTCAGGAGAGACCAGCTATCACCAGTGTACTCTCACTCTCTCCCAGATAATCACAGGGAAGAACAACTGTGTTCTGGTTTTAGAAGAAGAGAAAACCAACAAACCACCACCCAAAAGCCACTGTAACCCTGGAAATACTTTTATTAATAGCCCATACATGAAGTGACACTGCTTTTTTTCCCCCTCCACCAATTCTATTTCTGCTACATCAGCTGACAAGATTATCAAGTTTCTGCAAAGTGATTTGGTGCTCACAACAAGTAACTTTACTATGCTGTATTTTTATGTTTTAGTATGATAAATGAAAGAGAATAACATGAAATACACTAGTCCCTGAAGAGGAAAGGCATCAACTTCTTAGATATAGCCAAATATACTAGTGTTCATCTATACTAGTGTTCATCTACTTCAAATTAAGCTGGTATCTAAAAGTTTAGTGTAGCCACCAGAAAACTCTTATTCTTGCAAACATAAAGATTATTTTCTTATGTCCTGCTGTAAAGTCCTCCTTCTTTTTCTGTCTGAGCCAAACAGTGTCTTTTAAAAGCTATGTCTTTAAAAGCTGGACACAGTAGGAAAGCTAATTATAAGGGAATCTTGGATGTCTTTATCTGGCGTCACATACACCTTGCATTTATAAAAGTAAAAGTTCCTAAAAAGCAGAGTTATAAATTTCTAGCTTTAATAAGGGCTTAAGTCAGAATCTACTGTGGTAAATACACAAAGAGGACAATTAATATTAGATCTCATTTCATAGAAATGTAACACATAGGGAAAAGACTAAAGAGGTACTTACAGAACAATAAAAAGGTGATCTGTTCCCAACTTTTTTATTCCTTGAACAGATAATTGAGTAAATAACCATAGCTTTTACATAATAATGTAACATGTGAAGACAGTGCATAATATGTCAATAGGGGAAATATTTTTGGGGGGCATCTAGTGGGTTAATTCATTATAAATAACAAAAAGTACACATTTAACTTCAAGACAATATGTATTGATCACAGTAATAAGCATTTCTAAAGGCACCTTAATTAGCTAGTAAGATTGCAAAGTAGTCTGCTGCCCTTTTATACTTCTACATAAACTTCCTACTGAAGGAAGAATGATTTACATGATGCTGGCTGCAGGAACCAGACTCCATGCTCACCTACTTCAGTAACTGAAGGCATTTCTTTCTTTTTCACATAATCAGATTCCAGCACAACATCACTTTGTGATGTAAATAAAACAAAATGTATTCATGTGGCAACATAATGCAACTTGAAACTTGGAAACAATGTTCAATATTTAATATGAGAAATATTAAATTTTGCAATCAAGCAAAATGGCAGAGGTGTGGAGACACTAAATTGAACAGTGCAAAGTTATTTTTATTAAACATTTTTACTTTTTCATGATTTTTCCTACAAAAAATAACCTTATTTTTTTTCCCCCAAAACCCACATTGCAAGCAAACATATTTAGGGAGAGTATATACAAGTAGATGAGTTTCTGAAGGACTTTGATGTTTCTGGTATTTCCTGTTTCATGACCCATGTCCACTTCCACTAGAAAGAAGGACATTCAGGGATGAGCTCCAATCTTTTCAGTAATTGGCATTCATGAGTGCAGGTTCAGATGGATTACTGGTAGTAAGACAGCTAACATTAAATGTCAAATTAACATGAAATATAAGGACAGCAATATGTTGAAGTTTGTGTACTATACACTGGAATTAAAAGACCATTCAAAATTGATCCTCCACTGCTAATATATTGTGCTTAAGTCAGTATAAAATTTTATTTCTTTCATGTCAAAAATTAAATTTTACAAATGTTAACCAAAGATCTGCTGCTGAGTAAAATATTGCACACAACAGTAAATACGGACAGAAAGACTTATTACACAACAGGTATCACTGAACATATCAGGAACCAAATATCATGAACATGCAAGGAAAAATGCAGAACATATCTCCTATTCCCCCTCCTCAAGCTACTTGTTAAATACACGGCATTTACCAGTGCAGAGTAATCAATATCAGTAAATTAGTCTCACGATCTATCAATAAGCTGTTCGTTGCATTAAAGCACAAAATACTTCCCTTAGAGCTTCTGTAGACTGAAGAGATACTGTGAGGAAAGTCTTCTGAAGGAATGCAAGGAGAGAACCACTGGAAGACACTGTTTGCATTTTTGGTTTTGTTGTTATTTTGAGATGGGAGAGAACTTCTGTTTGTGGCAAATCGTGAATTGCGAGAGATGGAAAAGGTTTTCAACAAAGTTGTTTTGCCAGGAACAAAAGTTCTGGATAAATGTTTTGAAAAAGAGTAAAAGTTCTGAACCAGGAAAGAAGCTACTCAGTGAGTAAAAGTCCAAACTAGATTAGAAGCACCGGCTCCCACTTTCTACACACAAAATCAAATTTAACAGATGGAAGCAAAGAATATCCCATGCTGGAGGCAAATATCACTATCATGAGGCTACTTAAGTTGCTTGGGATAGTGTAAGGCTTATTCTCTGACCCAACTACTCTCTCTCCCAGTTAATTTCTCTTTCACTGTCAATTAAAATAATATTTCTAAGATAAAAAAAAAAAGCCCACTAAAAATTGAAATCTAAAAAAATACTTTAATGGAAAAAAATATTTCCTCTAGGTAAAGAATATCATTTTTGTCATGGGTACAAAAGCTGATAAAAGACACATGCAAAACTTAATTGCTCAAATATTAATGGCAACAAATCCCTGAAATTTGTAAGCATCAGTTTTCCAGAGAAGATAATTTTCCAGTTTGCTTACTGCAAATTTCCTTTCTGTCTTAGGCTGGACATACATATGCTATAGTGTATCTATGAAAAATGTTGTGGTTTCCTTTCCCTTTTTTGAAATAAATGATTTCTTTTGTCATATATTTTTAATCTGGAAAAAAAATGCAAAGTACTGCAAAAAGTATTTCCAAACATTGCAAAATAAACATTTCATAATTGACAAGAATGTCAGAAGGAAACATTTTCATGTTTATTATTTTTTGGCTGATTTTAAGTACTTGTATGCTAAAAATTTAAAAAATATTTTGAAATTATATTGCAAGATTAATTCTAAATTACTATTTCATTCCATGTTCTCTTTCTTATGGTTTTCTTGTTTATGTCATAGGTAATTTGGATTGAAGGTTGTTTTCAAAAGTAATAAAACCTGTTTTCAGCAACATCCATTATGGGCTTATTATCAATGTGGGTTCTGCTCAAGATTAATTTCTATGAAAATCCCCACTGATATTACTGATGTTTGTAACTTCTCTTTTAAGCATGTAACTTTTGTTCTTATTACTTATCTTCTCTTTACAACTTTTTCTTTTGTTTTATTTTGCACACTTTAGTGACATAGCAAAACACAGGAATAAGATCCTGCATCACCTATTAACGTGTTATGGCTCTCAGAGGTCTGATCTACTGTGAAAACACAGAACATATACGGTAAATGATTTCTCAGGAAAACATTTTGCATTTGAAAGCAGCATCGAAAATAGGAAGCATTACAACAGCAATAGTTTAGAGAAAGTAGCTCACAGATAGAAAACAGGCAAAACACATTCTGTGGTGCAATAAGCAAGATGTCAAGAACCACAGAAAGAATGTAAAAGGCACGATTACAGTACAATGTATAAAGAGACTCAGTACTGAGAGATGATATTACTTGCCTAATAGATGGTATTACCTTGCTGGAAATCTGACAGAGTATAGAAATATCAGATAAGATTGTTTAAATTCAATAAACCAGCTGCAAATTAAACTAGACTATGTTGACTGTGTAATCACTAGAGATGGCACCGTGCCAAATGCATCAAAAGTGCAAGCTATTACAAATAAATCTGCAGTAGAAAAGTAACTGGAATAATTAGCTGGGAATTTTCAAATACTTAGCCAAATTCTTTCCAAGCCTTGTTCAAGCTAAAAAAAAAACCCACCAGCTGTTTCAACCTCTGAAGACAGGAATCCCATAACAACCGTGACTGTTGTCACAACAAAGATTATTTTTGTCTGATAAAAGTGTTGTCCTAGGTCATTTAGGAGTTTCCATATAAAATAAAGGATTTTTCGATACCTGATAGAAATATGTGGTAGTTTCAACATTTGTATCAGGGCAATAAGACAACAGCAAACCAGGAGAAGAGAAGAAAATATATTCCTTGGACCTTCATGACAATTGTGGGTGTCTTGTGTTCAGTATTGCAGTTTAAGAGAACAAAACACCAGAAATATTGATCAGAAAACTGCTTTATTAAAACACATGTGGGCATATCAACTGAGGGTGGGAATAAAAATTACAGATTTTGATAAATGGGGAAATGTACTCCTAGAAAGGAAATAGCAATTCCAGGTGCATTGACAAATTACATTTAGTGTCAGGATTTCACGGAATACAGCACTGATAAGTATCATACATTCTCTATTGACTCAACAATGGCTTATTTCAAGCAACCATAAAAACAAATAAAGATGCCAATTGCAATTTCCATTAAAGTCTGACCAGTATATTAACTACCAAGGGGTTTAACAAAGAAAAGCATTGTAGACAGTGACTTGAACTACTGCAGCAACAGAAGGATGTATGATCTGAAGTATGTGGCGTTGCACTGGAAGGAAGGAAAATTGTAAAAGAACCTTAAAATACTTGACAAATACGTTTAGAATGTTATTATGAAGCTATGAAAGAATAAGTTTATATTTCAAAACAGATTTGGTTCTGTTCCTTTAGCAACACATCTAAGAAGATAACAACTAAGATATATCCCACCAAGATGTCACTTGTTCTCAAAAATTCTGAAGTGAAAAAAAAGTGAAATTAGGCTTATGGAGCAGAAAATATGTTCACAGAAGGGAGGATCACACCAGCTACTATTTGAAATGTGGAAGACTGATCAATCTTATACTCCTTTTCCCCATCCCCCAAAGGGAGTTGCAGAATAAATTTACCTACTCATTACTTAAAAAGACATTCAGAATTTATAATAAAACTCAACATGCAAAGAAAAAAAAACAACCAAATTAGTATATGTCCAATGAAAATGTAAGAAAAACACCACATCCAGCCCATTCTCATTTGATTTTCCAAACAAAAAAACACATGAAATTCCAAAAATTTTGAGAAAAATCTCAAGAATATGATATCATTTTTGAAGTCGGTGTTTTATTACTGAGACTGAGTAATATAGGGTTTGCACAGATGTTAATGAACAGAAGGCAAAAAGCAGCTTTAACTCAGGGACAGACAATGGAAGTTCTGCCAGATGTCTTGGCACAAGGTTTGGACTTATATTTATTGCTAAAGGCTCTTAAAGTTTTGTTAAGGCATCCCTTCTTAATCCAGTATAAACACAAAGGAATAAAGATAAATAATATGAAGTTCACATTATGCAGACAGTGTAAAAGAGGAGAAAAAATATTTCCCAAAGCCTCTAGGAAGATTCTATTGCAGGAGTAGATGCATGTTCAAGGAGTAGAAATAGTATACCCAGCTAATCTAAACAGTAAAGCTCCAAATGAAACAGCCCAACTATACCAAATCAAATCAGCAGTTTAACTGTTCCTCCCATCAGGGCTGCATCAGATGTGATCCTCTGCAGAACTGCTAAAGGCAACAAACAAAAAGACACAGCAATTCCAATGTGTAAGTGTACCTGAAACCTTGCTGACAATTTTACTAGCCTTAAATTAAGCCAACACATTTTCTTATCAATAGTCAGCAATGCAGTTTTTCAAGATAAACGCCAAGTTAGGCTTTTCCTTATTCATACCTTCAACAAAGAACTGTCACAGTTTGGATAAATTTTCATTGATATATTTCTTTTAACTTTGGCCATTTTTCATTCTCATTATACCCTTCTCATTTCATGAGGGTACTTTCATACCACAATTGCATTGTTTAATATCAGATGAACAGTAAGCATTAAACTTAATAAGTTTAAGTATTAAACTTAAACAGTAAGTATTAAACTTTAATAAGTTTAATACTCACCATGCACCATACCAGGTGCCTACCTTAATTTCTTCATATGCATATTAAAACAGTAATCTCAGCATGGAAACACACGCTAAAGCAGTTTGTCAAATGCTGTTACAACTCTGTGTGAGACTTACAAAAGTTTCCATTTCTTCTCATGATCCATATTTTCTTTCAATACAGTGCATATAGTCAATAAAACTCAGTCCCTACTGGACATCAGTAGCTAAAACACATGGTTTTACTTCTTTGATAAACAAAACAAAATATTCCTTTCTGAAAGTATTTCCCACAAATCCTAACTTGAACTATAATTTACACAGTCCCTTTTTGTGTCATGTAATGTGTACACATGTAAACACACACATATGTTTAGAGACACACTTCAGAAGTCTCTTGAGTAAATGAGATCTAGAATTAATATTACGAGAATCATAACTGATTGAATAAATATATATATATAAATCTATCATTTAGTAAACTCTCCTTCTTTTAAGGGCTTCTTTATTTTACTTCTAAACAATTATATGGGAATTTCATTTATGTGATATAAGAAAGGAGAACACAAAAAAATATATTTCTACTTCTGTTAATATGAAAAGCAATGAAATATTCAAGCACAAAAACTGGTTTTAAGAATTTCAATACCTATTATTTGTGATTTAGGTGGCCTTTAAGACCTGAGAAAGCCAGATCTTCAGAGCAAGGTAACTGCAGGAGATGTAATTGTTTACTGAGGTATATTGTTCAAGGTATTGCAACATCTGAACAAACTAGACAATAACAGAACACATCTGCTGAAAAACTTAGAAGGTTTTTTCCTGAAAGTCTTCAAAAGCAAAGGTTACAAGCCCAGCAAATTTCTCGCTGAGTGAACAGATAGATATAATAAGTATGACAATAGGTATGACAGAAAGGATGTTAACATTTACAGAAAGTCAGGAGAGTGGTTTTTTTTTATTTTTTATTCACTTCCTCAGTTCAGCAAAGGGACAACTCGCTTTACATTGCTCTGTGAAAAATATAAATATAAAAATTAATTTAGACAGACCATGGGCTTCTTGTAGACTCCATAATCATACCATACGTGTTACCTTTGCTGGTAATTAATGTAGCTATTTTATCATACAGATTTTATAAATTGTTTAAACTCCATTTGTTTTCTGATTTTAATTGCACTCAACTAGCTTACCAGGAATGTTATACTGGAATTGTTTGTTCTCCATTTATCCCAAACACTGCAAACTCTGAACTGGACTGAGGAATTAAACTGTAGTTCAGAATCCAATCCTAGATTATTTTTCAAGCATTTTCAAAATGATTATGTGTGTGTGCACACACATGTGGGCATACATACATCTGTGAAGCTGAGTTTATATAATGAGACACCAATTTTCATGAGGTATCATGTTGAACACCAAAGTGAACTCCTGCCAGCATCAGAAAGCACATTTGCACAGACAAACAATTACACATTTTTCCCAAACACGTACGTATTGCTTTAACTTGAATCCTCTCCTAAGTAGCTTTAGTTTGTATTAAATAAAAAAAAAAAAAAAAGAAAAAGAAAGAGGATTAATATATAATTCCTTTCCCTCTTGTTTATACTCCTTTACTTGCCAGATTCAAGGAGTGCACTAGGAAGTTTAGACCAAGGCTGTTGTATTAGGGTAGACACAGCCTCAGGCACTGCTACTCATTATGTTGATCTAAGTCACAGTGTGCCATAATGATGGCTTGGAAAATCCATCCCCTTTGAAGTGCACAACCTGAGGTTATATTTAACGGGATCCATTCTAATGTACTCAGCCTCCACTTGGTATTGGTTTTCTTAGGAGGTGGAGATTTTCACTAGGGGAGAAATAACACTGAAAAGGAACAAGAGGCTAAAACAACCTAGTTCATAAGCAGAAAAAGTATGCTATCACTTATACGCATGTCAGGTGCTTAGGAGAGCTGGTTTAATAACTTAGCAAAATAGGGTGTGTTGCATATATTAGTATTTTCCAGGTTTCAGCTTTGAACCTGATGTGAGACCTGGCCTAAAATGATTAATTAGGATTCTTTTAGGCAGTTTTCTTAGACATTCTGAGCTACATCAGTTTTCTACAAATGCACAAAATACTGCTATACACGTGTGAGATAGGAAGATAAAACAGTGTTCTGCCTAAAGATACACTGATTTCAGGTAAATCACTGAATATACCCACCATACTTTTTTTTTCTTTAAATTATTTTGCTTTTCTGCTTCCATTCACAGTCCTGTCATGTTTCCTCTCCTGACTACTTTTTAATTCTCATAACATCCCATCTTCTTTAAAAAATGTCTTCGAGGTCAGTCATTTCAAAGAAATGCTTCCTTTCAGACCCATCATGCATTTTTAGAAACACTGTCATGATCTATGACTACTGTACCCTAGAATATTTATTCTAAGAAGAGTTAAACTTGAAACATGCTAGCATTAAAATCCATAAACATTAATTTTAAGGATAGCAGCAAAAAAGTATTTGTAAAAATTCTAAAGCAAGTCACCTCAATGAAACAATTTATTATCATGGATAAATTTATTATAATCATGTGTGCTTAGACTACCTGAACACTAATCTCACTGTCTGCTATCCCCCACCCCTGATATGACTTCCCCCCCCTTTTTTCCCCCATTATTTTAGAATTCCATTTTCCTAAATCTTTGACAACATAATTTTGGAGTCTTGGACCAGTGCAAATCAGTGCCTGATGATTTTTTTTTTTCATTTTACATGTATGAAAATAGTACTTATTCCAGTAAAGCACAAAAGTTATACAGTAGTAATTTTAGCAAAATTCAATACATCCAAAATTGAATATTAGTGTCTCTCAATTAGAGAGATGTGGATTTGATGGATGGACCACTGAGTGGATAAAGAACTGGCTTGATATCTGCACACAGAGCTGTGGTCAAGAGCTCATTTTCCATGTGGAGCCCAGTGACCAGGGGTGTCCCTCAGGTGTTGGTACTGGGGTGGATCCTGTTCAACATCTTTGTTGGTGACATGGACAGTGGGATCAAGGGCACCTCAGCAAATTTGCTGACAACACCAAGCTGTGTGATGGAGTCACTCACTGGAGGGAAGGGATGCTATCCAGAGGGACCTTGATGCACTTGAGAGGTGGGTCAATGCAAACCTTGAACTTCAACAAAACAGAGTACAAGGTCCTACACCTGGGTTGTGGCAATGCCAGGCACCCTGACAGGTTGGACAGAGAAGTGATTGAGAGCAGCCCTGCAGAGAAGGACTTGGGAGTGATGGTTGATGAAAAACTCAACGTGAGCTGGCAGTGTGCACTCATAGCCCAGAAAGCCAACGAAATCCTGGGCTGCATCAAAAGGACAGTGGGCAGCAGGTGAAAGAAGATGACTCTTCCCCTCTATTCTGCTCTTGTGAGACCCCAGCTGGAGTACTGAACCCAGTTCTATTACCTCCAAGAAGGACATGGAACTGTTGGAACAAGTCCATTAGAGAGCCACGAAGCTGATAAGAGGACTGGAGCACCTCCCCTATGAAGACAGGCTGAGAAAGTTGGGGCTGTTCAGCCTGGAGAAGAAAATGTTATGTGGAGATCTCACAGCAACCTTAAAATATCTGAAAGGGGCCTACCAGGAAGCCAGAGAGGGACTCTTCATCAGGCAAGGGACAAGGAGTAACAGGTACAAATTAAAACAGGGGAAATTTAGGCTGGACATTAGGAAGAAATTTTTTACTGTGAGGGTGGTGAAGCGCTGAAACAGATTGTCCAGAGAGACTGTGGATGCCTCAACCCTAGGAGTGCTCAAAGCCAGGTTGGATAAGGACTTGTGAAACCTGGTCTAGTGGGAGGTGCCCCTGCCCATGGCAGGGAGGACTGGGACTAGATGATCTTTAAGATCCCTTCCAACCCTTAACACTCTATGATTTTGTGACTATTTAAATTACTTAAAAAAAAGGTTCTGCTCTGTACTTTTACTTCTCTGGCATTACTTTGGGGAATTCTATCAAACAATTTTTTAAATTATGGTTCAATCTGATTTGCCTTGAAATTTAACACAAGAAAGAAAACAAAAAGTGCACACAAATTACCTGCTTTAGGAATAAGCTCTTCCATTAATACAGATAGCCAAGATTTCCATTTATGTTAAGAGAGATTACACAAATGCTGTTAAAGAAAATCAGCCTTAGAATTCTTAATACGCTTTTCTTAGGAGAATACAAACCTTGGGATAATTGCCTTCCAATGAACTGGAATATTTTTTTAATTCTGATATAGGAGGAAACAAACTGGAGTTCTGATTTATTGTGTTACATTACTTTCAAAAATAATAAAAAAAAGGAAATTCAATTTGTATAAATAAAATATTAATATTATTATACTTTTATTTAATCTGATATTAGACAGTCTGCAAGCACCTTCCCAGAATATCAATCTTAGACTAATCTAAAAGAAAACTTTAAAATAAAAACTAAATAAACAAAAAAAAAAACCTAAGTTGTTGTTAACTAGTGCATTTACATAACAGAAAACCTACATGAGAAGAATATGGTATAGTTTTGTCACCTCCTCTGAGTTAAAACATGACACTTGCCATTTTCTCACATTTCCCTTTCCTTTCTTTCATTTGTATTTTCTTTAAAGGTGAATGTGAGGTAAGAATGAAAAAAGGCACCAGAGTGGAAAAAAGAAAATTGAAAGTAGACAGGAGAATTTTTTTTCTAAACTTGATAAAATGAGGAAGGGCAGCAAACCCAGAGACAAAAGGAATTTTTCTCATTGCTTCCCTACATCACTGTGATAAAGTACAGTCCATGACTCTGTTCTTCCCTTTCCTCCTACCTTGGGAAGTGCAGACTCACTCTCTTCTGTACATAGGGCAGAACAAAAATTTCAGCTTGTTTTGAGGCATTTAAAATAATAGAAGTAAAAAATACTCTGTGGTTTTCAACAACATTCCAACAAACTGTAAAACCAACAGACACAACCAACCCTTAGCCTGCATTGCTATCTGCCTTTAATTAAGCCAGTACACAGAATTTTCCCTTTCATGGCAAAGGATGTGAGACCCTTTAAATTAGTTACCTCTATTGTATTAATAACCTGTGTCTAAAAGGTGTGCAATGCCACCTATTGATTCAGATCAAATAAAGCAGTAGAGGCTACAGTAATGGCATAACTCTTCAATATAGAAATCAAATATATGTAGTTCTAGAGGGAGCAAACTTCATACCTTATCCTTTTTTTCAATTTGTCATGTCAAAATGAATACATAAGTATTTATACATTAGAAAACAAAAAAAAGGTAGTCTCAAGAAACAGGATTCCAAAAAAAAAGAAAAGAGAAAAAGCTATGTTTGATAGGCTTTTGTAGACAGTCTTTCATGTCCAAGACGAAGGCACTCAGAGGTCCAGATAATCACAGTCAACAGAATTACATAGACTAAAAGTGGGTAAATTCTTAACTTGCTGAAAAGCATGATGTAAGCTAGAATGTAAATAGTGTTTTGTCTTATGGTTTGGTTTGTTGAAGATTTTTTTCCCCATCAGGATATACTATTTGTTAATTTAGCTGACAAAAAATTTAGTTTACCAAGGTTAGGCCATTTTATGGAAACCTATGAGGTAAGACATACTTGAAGGAAGCTTGTTAACAGTAGACTGTCAGAAACCTGAAACTGAAAAATGTGCCTCGAAAGCAACAGTAAGCAGGAGGGGCACAGTATTTCTCTTCCCAGTTACCCAATATAATTTTCTTTCAGCTTCCTGACATTTCATTCAAATGAAAAACTGATGAAGCCATATGTATTTAGTTACCTCCAAAAATTTTCAGAAATATATCTTCAACTGTTTCAGTAGAGGCTGTTTTCATATTCATTCATAGTGCTCTCTATTGAACATCTTTCCTCAAAATAGCCCAGCCCCAGCAGATTGACAGCATTCTTTTACATCTACTCTCCTATTCTGACAACACTTATTCTGTGTCTCCTTCTTCTGTATCACCATTTCTGAAACAAATTTGCATTCTTCAGGCCATATGTTGTCAAATTCCATTTCACAGCTTTGTTCACACATTCTTTTCCTATTTCAACACTACAAGCTGAATAGTTTTCCTCCCCTTCCTCATTTCCTCTCCTTTTCTTCCCTGTTTGCTCAGAGTTGCCAGCACCCTGTTCAACAGGGTTTAATTTTTGGTTCCTACAATAGCAGTCTTATCTATTTCACTTTCTTATGTCTACAGGACATTTCACAGAATAACTTTATTACTGAATCCTAGAAAACTTTCAGTGTTGTACCACTAGTGATAATGCTTGAAACAAGTTTCTGTTCTGCTGCTCTCAAAAACATGGATACCTGAGCAGTGACAATGAAAGACAGTGAACAGATTATTATTGATGTAATAATTTCAACAAGCTGCAGCCACTGCAGGTAACTTTATTATTAGATGTTTTGTCTTAGGAAGGATTCCTATATTTTTCCCTAAAAATACAAGAAAATTTCCATTTATCTCCAAGATTTTGCCCATTCATACGAAATTATCCTTAAGATAAGGCATACAAGTCTAGGTGCCTTCCATTTGAAGGAAGCCAACATGAGCTTCAGGCAACTCAGAGCTTCCACAGGAGCTTTACAAAGTGTAGAACTGACTCTCCATGACCAGACAAAGCCTCCCACCAACCAGCCACACCTGGCTACATTCACAAGTAACTGCTCTGAAACAGCAAGAGAAAGTAAGGAGTTCCTCTAGATCTCTTTGGACATAATATTTTCCACCAACTTGAAAGATCTTTGTACAAAGCATAAGAAAGAAACTTAGGAACGTGTCATAAAAATGATAATTCACTTTCATAACTGTTTATATGAGTGCTCAAACGGAACTGAAACACAATCTTAGCAAATATTCATATGTTCATGAAATGCTACAGGAACAGGGTGTGAAACAGGTAGTAAACAACCAGTATTTTTGCTATAGCATTTTGTTTCTTTTATTGCATTGCACATTTAACGGGGTCTGGAAGACTCGGGAAAAATCACATTAGCCATCTTACTATTAGCAATATTGTAGCCTAAAAAATGTAACTGAGGAATTCCTGTGTAATTTTTCCTATTTTTCTAAAGCAGAGCAAACAAGTCTCTATAGCACCGTAGAAGCCAACTTTATCCCATCATAGAGGCTTTTTGTGACTCCAAGTGTGAGTAACAAGCAGGAAAAGACCACTTAGGGATTAATTTAGAGAGTTATAAAAGGTTTTTAATGAAACAAGAAAATCAATGAGGCTTCAGTGTGCAAGTTTCACAGAATGCCTACACCTCCAAGAATGCACTTAAGTTGACATATTCCTTAGAAAGGATGCTGATATATAACTACCATTTCTGATATTCTGGAAAGGGTAAAACAAAATATCAAAACTGCCCAATTCCTTTTGAGTTTGTCAGAATTCCCAAGAGAAAAATATTTTATACATTTTTGTACTAACTGAATTATGTGAAATTCTCTTTGAATTACAAAAAAGGGATAGAAGGATTTTAGGGGCAGAAAAACAGCAGTAATGAAAAATTTGCTTTTTTTACATGTGTTCTTTCTATAAAATATATATTACATAAAAAAGAGTATTTAGTTTTTTTCCATGTATTCCAATTTCTAATATACAGTAAGAATTTGTGTATAAATAAAAAAGGCAAAATACATATTGATGGTATATATCTCTTAATTATATACATGATAGAGGAAGCTATTAGAAAAGCCCTTAGAAATGAAAAATAAGTTTTCACTACACTCCTCATTTATTCTTTGTACTAAAAGAGCCTAGTTTTCCACTTGTGTCTATAGAATTACAGAATTAAAGGGTTTTTTTCATAGAAAAGACATAGATCTAACTTCATTATTCTTTTCCATTTGTTCCTTAGTTTAGCCATCTTCAAATATGCATGTCACACTCAGTCTAATCATTTATGTGTCAGCTTTTTGACTTCTAAATTCTAATAGAATTAAATTTAACAAACAATTTTAATTTTTTTTAATCTAAACTGGAATTTTATTCCAGCAGGCCAGAGAGGCAATAGTTTTTCAGCCAGTCCATTGTGTTTCACTTGTCCTTGAACAAGTCACTAATATTTTTTCCAATACAATACTCTGTCCTTTATTATAGTGAAAAACATGGAACAGTGCTAAGGATTGTTAAATACTTTGCACTGTCAGGATTAACTCTATACAAGTGCTTAATGCTACAAAACAATGGGAGGAAATATATGTTTAATTCATTGCCTCTGATAGGATGAGAAGCTTATGATTGCTTGAAAAGCAAAGATGATCTTAAGGGCAACGTGCATCTAAACAAAGCAATGCAAATAATCTTTATAACAGAGATGGACATTCTACCTACTCTCTTCCCTCCCCATTTGCAGAGGGAAAAAAAGGAAAGAAAACACTTGACTATCTCCTCAGGCACTGTTTTGACTTCAGCAGCTGATCTAGACCTTCATTAGTTATTTTCCTTAAAGCAATTCTCATAATTTCTCCTTGAAGAAAAAAAAGTATTGGCTTATTTTACACTTAACTTCCACTTATTGCACTGGTCATTTCCATAATCATAAACCACCCTGATCACTGGCTGTCTTTTGTGACATAGCAATAATATGAAAGAGTCTCAAGGTTGCCTTAGGCAACAATCTAGGGATATTAGCATACATCAGGTACCCTGGGCTCACCACTTTAGAAATATGCAGCAATATCAGTTGAAGAAAAGCAATAGGCAGTTATGAGATAACTTCTCCCCAGGGAAGGTTTTATTCCAGCTTTCAATAGATACTGGTTTGTGCCCTAGAAAAAAAAGAATTATATTCTTTTTAAAATTCCATATATATTGTCTCCTTTATAATTTTTTGTTTATTACTAGAACTCTAAGATCTTGTTATTCAAATAAATAAATGGATCTGTTGTGAAAAGGCTAAGGTGCCAGTAATAGTGAGCTTGTCAAAGGGCTTCTAGAGTCGTACTATAACGTATATACTATAATATCACTATACTGTGATGATTGCATGAATTTCCCCAGTTCTCTTTTGGAAGGTAATACTTTTCATAAGACCTTAAAAGATAAGACCACAAGAGTGTCCAATCATCCTCATTAAAATGCTGAAAATTCAAAACCATTCAATACTGAAATCCAACATTATAATCAGTAATGAAATATTAGCACTGCAAAGTTACCATAGGTAGTATTGCAACATCTGAAGGAAGTGTCTTTCTAATAGATGATTAGATGGATCCCTGAAATAGGTAAGATAGGGAAATAATAGGTACTGTTAATATAGCATTAAGGGTCAGGGAAGGTAAAAATCATTAATGCATCAGTTAATTGGTTTCATAAATTTTCGTATAAAAAGCTAATCCTTGAGCTTTCTGAGGCTGTTAAGATATAGAAATTCAGACTACAGCCCACAAAAGTTACACAGTTTTATCTTGTATTACTACTACTGGGAAGGAAATAACATCATTAAGGACAGCTTAAAAGTTGGAACACTATTCAAGCAATCCAGATTTTATTCTTGCTTTTGCAACTCCCACTGTACTTTACTTCGTTACCTCACTGTGAATTTTCCTCTTCTAAACACTGACATGTCTTTATATTTTAACTGTTAGGATATGGGAAATGTAAGGGTACATATATATTAGGAGCACAAGAATAACTCATTTATCAGTATAAAAACCAGAGGCAATAAGAGGCCAAGTAATAAATCACAGATCGATGTACAAATCCCAAAAACATGAGATAGATTATAAAGACTACAACCAAGAGCACCACTGATGGCTGTTTGCTGAAGGAACCAGCTAGTGTTTGTTACTGAGAGGGAGGTGGGGAGCAAAATGGTGTTATTAAGCATCTCATGAGATAGTGTGTTTGAGTGAATTTGTGAGATCATGCAAAACACTATGGGATTAAGGTGATCCTGGAAACTTCTTATGGGGTGCTTAGGAGAAGGAGCAGGGACGGGAAAAAGAGCAGTGATAGTGAATGTGTTAGGCAAGCTTAGGAAAATGGAGAGAAGGAAGATAAAGGGAAAATGATACACCTAAAGAAGATGCTGGTCAGCACACCTAGCTGGCCAAGCCCTGTACCTGCCCAACTCAGTCTATACCATCTGTCAAGCTTTGATCCTAGCAAATTCTATACCAGCTACCCCAGTTCTGTGTATGCAGGTGCATGGGATTCACCAGAGCAAACTTCAACTGGACTAGCCAGAAGGAGACCAGCAGCTGGAAAGACTGAGGGATTGAGGTGGAGGCTGAGTAAGTAGGGCCAGCGTTTCCCTATGGTTTCTAGAGTCTGAAGGTCAAAGAGGTTGAAGAAAAGAGGAGAGGGATAGTCAGTGAGGGGGGTGTGTGTGCAGGTGTGTGCTTCCAGAGGTGCTACCACCATCACTGATGGGGATGGGCTTGGCCTTGGCCAGTGTTGAGTCCATCTTGGAGCCAACTGGCATTGGCTCCTTCAGGCACAGGGGAAGCTTCTGGCAGCTCCTCCCAGAAGCCACCCCTGCAGCTTCCTAAACCTTGCTATGCAAACCCAGTAGAGTAAGATTGAGTTTTCTCAGATGTCACTCTTTGAGAAGAGCATTTATTGATTTGTTTTTAACTACTGGGACAGGAACTGCCAAGAGTCTTTTTGTCTCTATGTATATCACTTGTGCTTTTCCTTACCCTCCATAAGAACACTTAAAAAGTACTTTAAAAATAAAAAAAAGACAACAACAAGCGTAGTCAACTCAGAATCACTTAACATTTCCTGACACTACCATGCAAAACAATTATTCTCTGGATTGTAAAATATGCACAGCCCTTGACTACTCTGTGAGTTTCTTACACAAGTATAATTACTTCAGGGAGATTGAGTACGTGGAACTAATTGACGTTTAACATTTAAGATACGTAATGCAATTTTATGCCTGTTTAAAAGTGTCAAAAGTAATTCATAATATTTGAAGAAATTTCACTGTTGATAGAATCAATAGCTACACAAGGGAAATTACCCCAAATAAGAGTGCTACATTTAATATAAAACAAACATTTAATATAAAAGGTAAACATATTTCCTGTTTCTGCATGTGCAACCACTAAAAACCCAAATAATATAATAGCAATAGAATCAACTTTATATGATAAAATACCTTTCTAAAAATACTTCAAGCATTATGCAAGAGGTTACACCAGATCCAATTCTGAAATTTCATTGTATAAGAAATTCCAGCATTTGTTAGGATGAAATAGAATTTTTATTTTTTTTTTAATAATTATGAAATGGAGCCATTTTGGATAAGTTTGTGTATTTTTTATGAAAACATTAAGACCATTTTTATTATGTCTAGTTTTGTTTTGAGCTGAAATCTGTGAATCTTTCTCAGGTCCAAAGTCAATCCTATACAATGACTGTTCATGAGCTTTTGTAATGGGAGTGTTTCCATTGATTTCTAGGAGGCTAAGTTTTACTCTAACGATGTGAGTTTCTCAAGTTTTTTAATAGTCAGCTCTTATGAACAGCCTTGAAAAGTAAAAGAGCAGAGATTTAGCATCATGATTATTCCAACATTTAGAGTTGTCTTGTGAGAGTTGTTTCAGAGAGCTCAGCAGCTTGCAAAATTAAACTCGACAGGACACAGCGAATGATAAAACATGGATATAGAAGTAATATGGGATTTTTTGATTTGCTTTGACTCTGGGTCAAAGTGTGTTTACACAAATGAAGACCTCTGATTTATTATTTGTAAACATAAGAAATCTACATTTACATCAGTGTAGTGCTTCAAATTTCAGCTTCAACAGACAAGGGAGCCTAGGTAGTGAATGAGACAGGGAGCCAGAGTTTCCCACGCCTGTTCACCATGATCTTTGAGACTTCAGCAAATGAATGAGGAAGGTATTCACTCACTCATTAAACAGTGAAAATAAAAATAAATATTGAACAGCTGCATCATTAGCTGTGTGCCATTCAATCTCCATGCTAAATGAGGCAAAGATCCCATGGAAATAACATTGTGTCACATAATTAATAACCATATTGTAATGTTTATGCACGTGTACTAGAAATAGTATGGCACAGGTGAATTTATCTTTGACTTCTTTTTTGAATTCTTCATTCATTTTCAATATTGGTATTACTTTTCCTGCAGAGCTTAGATTGCTTTAAGTTTTGACTACATCTAAATGATACCCTAGGAAAGCACAGAATTATTTTCAATGCTTGAACTGCTGTACAAAATACTCACAGAATTTCATGTTTCTGTGATCGAGGAAATGTAAAATTTGTGAGATACTCGACAACTCAACCTACTCTTCAGATATATACAATTCACAAATTTAAGCTATAATTAAATTTATATAAAACCATATTTCTTAATATAGGCATACCATCCCATCAAACCTGACAATTTTTTCTCCTTTTCTGTTAACTCTCACCACCCCAAAAAAGAGTAAGAAATTTAAAAACTTAGTCAACATTGTAAGTTTTTCTGCCCAACCTTTTCTTCTTCTGCTCTTTCTCCATTAACAGTTTTATAAGCATATAGCAGGCTCAATACTTGTCTTGAAAATTAATGTATTAACTCCTATTGGTTTCTCCAAAGGATAAGTAATACTGAAGTGGTTGTGTAAGTTCTCTGTCCATTGCAAGACTTCTGGGAGTAGGGGTTACAAGTGTTGCAGCCGTCTCTTCTTGATGTGAGCTGATTTTATACAACAAATTTCAGAAGAAGAAATGCAAAAACCTTCAGAAAAAAAAAAAACAACCTATTTCAGAGTCATGGAAATTGAGCTACAGCATATACTATATTGAAGAAATATTTTTAATAAGGTTAAGAAGTATTTTTAGTATTATTTCAAGTGAAGACAGCTTTTAGCAGGCTGCTAACATCTATAAAGTCTTCCTTAAATTAGTACCTGTCATACAGAATTTTGTGTCTTTCAGTTGTTTGTGTCTTTCTGATAGGTTGGTGGGGTTTTTGTTGTTTGGGGTTTAGGGGTTTTTTTCTAAGTTTGGCACACTGAAGTAAGAATTGAAATAAGTCAACTGTTTATAGTTACTATATAAAATTAAAAGATTCCAAGTGTATGTTAGCAGAAATGTGTCCTCAGCCAATATAACTAATTGAAGTCTTATTCAACAGCTCTGACTACAGACCTTACCATCAGCAGACAATTTCTGAATATATTTTGGATAAGAGTGAAAAACTCACCACTGAAAATACATGGATGCTCTGACATTTATTTTTAGTCATGAAATGGTCTCAAGTGATTCATTGGCTAATATCAAATTAGCTCTGCTAATGGTTTCTGACAGAGATATTCAAACATATATTCAGAAATATATCTTGTCAACCAGTGTGAAGAGAAATCTTAAAGCAACAGCAGCAGCTTTTCATGTTAGCACCTAGCAGAAAGCAGAAGCATACCTATGCCAAAACTGGAAAGCCTGTAAAATCTAATCTTCAGTTAATAAAGCTGGGTGCAGCTAGCAATTAGGCTTGCTAGAATAGTTTATGACTTCTTTATGTTGCAATGACCCATTTGAACATTATTTCAGATGAAAATAGAGGCCTACCTATCTCTACCTTTTCCTCTATGCCCTTCTAGTTTGTCAGGACTTTAGTGTTACTTTTGATTTGTTCTTCTAACTGATGACAGTCTCTTGTGGAGACAGTCTGAAGTTTGTAAAGGGACTGACAACCTTTCTCTCCTAACTTCCAGTTTTTAAAATTCTGGCTCATGAGGAGTGGGGAAATAACATCCATCTTACCTGAAAGAAATTAATTTCTAAGATTCATACAAGTGGTAGTCCCATCTTAAAAATAGTACCATTACAACAAATATTCAAGCTTAACAGCCTTAGTTAAGGCTTTAATGCGACATAACAGACAGTTTATCTTCAAATCCAAGCAGTGGGTCTCTCAGTACCAGACTTTATGGACTTCCAATAAAAAAATCACTAAGGAAGTTCATCCTGTTGGTAAGAAACATCACTTATTCCTGACTGAGCAAAGGAGTTTGTCCTTTGAGAGCCTAATTCTGAAAGTTTTAGAAAAAAAATTTTTGTACCTTGCAAAACATTTTGAGACAGTGAAAAATAAGTCTTTTCCAATATCTATCATTGATATGAAATGGTGAGAGAGAAGCTGGCATCAAAGTACTGCCAGATAGCAAAATAATGCAGGCTTGCAGCGCTGTGAGCAAAAGTCTTTAGACGTGTAATCTAAAAGTTCTTCTAAAGAATTAAGGCAAAGGCCTTTACACACAGAAGAGATAGTAAAACCAAATATGAGAGAAATTAAAAAAGAAGTAAAAATGCCAACAAAAAGGCACACACAGAAACTTTTATATTCCAAGGTAAAACTGCCTCCAATATTTGGCATAAAAATGCTATACTGGCATTTAAATTGACATTAAGTTAAGACTTCCCCATTTTTACATTTTAAGAGCATTATTTATTGTCACAACAAATAAAAGGGCTTCTGTGTTACAATCTCATTTTCTAAGAAGGAAATAACACAACATTGTGCACCTACTTTTCAAAGTGCAGGTAACAATTCAAAACACTTCAATGTACAAAACAAAACAGAGACAAACCCATAATCTGCTTTAAACCAGTTTAAAGGTCTTCTTCCCTCATACATATACAAAGACTGCAGTTTTTGAGGGCTAAGTGGGGAGCTGTTTGATTTGCTTTCAAGACCAATTTTTTGACTACAGATTAAAAAACAGAAAACCTCGTCACTGCTGCCAAGGATAAAGCCCATTTTTCCTGTAAGATCTTCAGCTGCTACCTCTGAAGTATAATCTGTCTGTGACTGCTAACATCAGGAAGCATTGATATTTTAAATATTTTTAAATGTTTATTATCTGAGCTCTGCAGAACAATACCTCTGTCAATGACACCAAGCAAAACAGTTCTGAAACATCACTAACAGCAGCAAATTTCCTCAAAAAGTGTTTTATCTGAAACAGCAGAACCCTTAAGTATCATTAAAACAAAGAACTTCAAGGCAGCCTGTTACCACTGCTCCTTTCCCAGTAAGTTTTCAATGTATCACACAAAGCAGTATAAATAAGTGGAATCTATAATAGTGTCCCTTAGCCGGTCATTTTCATGCCAGATCTGTAACTTGTTAACTAAAGGGATTGCAGCAATATTTATTGACTTGATGAAACAGTTAATAGCTTCTGAAACTTCTCCTATGCATCAAGAAAGCTTTTCAGGTTTTTTTTTTAATAGTCTGAGGCAGTAAGTGTAAATGTAAGTAAATGTATCTTGTTTGTCTTGAGCACCCAATTATATTGCCATAAAACAAAGAAGGAAAACATTGCAGCTTCAGAGTTTCAGGTGAATTAAAAAAAAAAAAATCACAAAAACAAACAGCTAAATAAACTTGTTCTGCTTCAGACAGTAAGTCATCCAATAGATTTTTGCAGTAACTGTCATAAATTGGTAACCAAAATATTTCTGTTACACCTGTTGTTTTGTTCTTCTGTGGCTGAAATGATTGCTGTTTTATACTATTGATCAGTGGTTTATGTAGGTAATATAAAATGTTTAATGAAATTTGCAAACAGATCTAAAGGAGCTGAGAACTTGAGATGCTCAACCCTGACTCCATCCATGGAACCTGCGTTGTTTAAGAATTTGGATTTCAGCTGAAAATCTTGAAGCAAAACTACTCAAAGAAATTGCTGTAAAGAACTAAAGCATCAGCCACCACTAACAATACTTTCTCATCATTCTCATAACTTCTCATTGTGACAAGAAAAACATTATTAATTAAAGCTAAAAATGTTGCATTATGTGGGAGGCCACAGAAAGTTTTAGATCTTTTGGGATATAATTATGTTTTGCTAATAAGCATTTCAGATTATTTCAGAGAAAACATATATATGCCATATTTTCCACTTGATTTTGCAGAATTTTCTGAGGCTAATTAGAACGCTGCTGGAAGGGAAGACCCAATTTTTCTTATGTCTTGAAATGCATAAAAAGCATAAAACCCACATTGCATGTTGTATTGTTTTCATTTGTTTTCGTTTCTTTTTCTGTTTGGAGTTTTGGGGGGGTTAGGTTGTAGGGGTTTTTTAGTGCATCAAATCTATGGTTTTTTATACAAGGTGACATTCACCAAATTATAAACAAACTTTCAAGTCCCTTGTTAATAAAAGAATTGTTATTCATTTAATTCCTGGTCCTTCTGAAACATTCTGCAATAATATTAAAAATCAAAGTAGAAAAATTTGTGGACATTATTACAGAAAATGGTCTAGGGTCTGCAGACCCAGTTTAAAAAAAAAAAAAAAAAAGATAAACATGAACAATGTTTAGCAATAATAATTAACAGCTTTGACCTCTTAACTCTTTTCAACAGGACAGAAAACAGATCTGTTGTTTTCTCATGAACAACCTCAACATATGAATACATTTTTACACTTGAATTTCCATTAGAGGCCTGGTAATGGAACTGAGGTAATTTGTGTGGACTGTAAATAGCAGGCCTTCAGGTCATTTACTGCTCCAGTCAAGTACTGCTCTAGTCAGGCTTGCTAAGCCTGAATTCTCCACCACTTTCCCTTCTTTACATTTGTAAGGACTTTCAGAGCACAATTGACTGTCTCAAAACACCGAAGGAACTTGCCCTAAGATAAGCCACCACAAAGGGAACTTGAGATAAGCACAGACAGAAGACATTTACAGCTGGAAGAGGCTAATTCCAGGCCCAGCTGGGGAGAGGTTTGGTTTAGCACATCCTAGTTAATGCAAGTAGCTAAAACGTCTAAAGAAATTTTTAAAAACTAGCTCTCTGCTTACCTACTCAGCCATTTCTTGGCTTCTAAATGCCTCGTGGTTCAGTCTCATCCGTGCTTAGGTTTTGCCTTTTCTTCTCCTGGGTTCATCTTTGGCTTGAAGATAAAAGCTGATAAAACAATATTGCTACTTCTATTACTTTCTCCTCTCTCATTTTAAAGGTGGATTTCATTCATGCGGAACACTTGTTTCTTTAATAAATGTTTATACCTACAGTAGTTACCAAATTCAGATGTCTTTAAATTTTATCCAAAAGTATTAATACCTCCAGATATCCATGACTTTTAACATCTATTACATACCTGTAAGTGATTCCAACTGCTGGACACAAAACTATCAATAAAAAAATGCAATGATATAATTGAATATGTATTTAGAGGCAGAAATAAGAAATCATTTGTAACTGACTGACTGTTAAAAAAAAAAAGACTGTATTGAGGCATGAGAAAGAGACTGCTCACTCTTACATGAAAAGCAAATAAAAGGCAATGGATCCAAAGTATACACGATTTTCCTAGTGACTGAGCACACATCCCAGTGACTTGACAATGTAAATGTACTTAATGGTGATATCACTCTGTAAATATTTGTTGACGATAACTGGAGGAACGAAGAAAAAACATAGCATTTCCAACACTACTGATCATATTCGTAGATTTTATGTTGTAGCAAAAGTGCTGACTCTTTTGTTTTCCTGGGGAGGGTTTTTAAACCACAGAATTTCATTTTCTACATTGTGTTCCTTTTTACTATTGGCCTTCTGGTCTAGACATGATGGGGAAGCCTCTCCATCATTTTCTCTTTGTCCCAGGCCTGGGGAGGGACCAGGCAATATCTCTTTGCATTTGTTGGTTTGAATTGTTTTCTTCTGTATCTTTGTAGTTACTGTTATTTCCTTTAGTAATTTCCTGTAGTAAATTGTTATTTTACTTATATTTCTCTGTATTGCCTCTTCATTACTGGAGGGGGCAGGGGGGGGAAATTACTAATTTGGAGTTCTAGTTCTCCAGTAATTTTCCAAACTACCACAATGTGCAAATTTACTTCATTCAGTCAAATTTTTAAGCTTTCAATTTGCTTTTCCTTAACATTCACAATTTAAGCCCCTTTTCATAGCTCAAAGTAAAATGAGGGATTATCATGCGATTATATGCAGAGATGAAATGTAGATCTTAATTCATTATTATATTAGCATGATCATAGTTTTTGTTTGTGGGTGTGTTTTTTAAAGGAAAACACAAGATACTTTGGCTGGTTAGCACCTAAAGAATAACATTTAAAAATCAAATTAACAAGAAAAACAGTTCTCCTATGGGAGTAAAAATAATTTGCATTGAGCTACTGAAATTTGGAACATATGACTTTGTTGCCCATTTATAGAATTTTTCACACTATTTATACACAGGTAAACAAAAAGCACACTGCAATTTTTTTCAGTGAAGCAAGTCCTTTATTATATTTAAATCTGTTTGCAAACCTTTAAATGTGAATACTGTAAGAGACAAAACTGTCTCACTCACATAAAGACCTTGTTCCAGATTTCCTGAGCATCAATGAACTGAATCATAACGTACTAATCTAGTGAAGAGAAGTGAGCCATGGCAAACCATGAAAAAGGCTGATTCTCATGAACTTCCCTCTGTACCATTTTGCTCTGAAGGTTTCCAAGCATCAACCACACACACCCACACGCAAAACTAATGTCCAATAAACAGCAGTGAGTTTATGCAGAACTTTTAGTCTTGTTTTAAAGAAAAAGTGTTTGCAAAGCAATTGGCTTAGTCTCACTCTCTTGCATGTTGAAAGAATCCATGGCATTGAAGGTTGTCTCCATTCCCTGTGAGAGAGTTCTTTTTAAATCCACCAGCCCCCTGGGTCCCACTGGATGACTCCAGAGTGCTGGCAGGTACTGTTGAAGATGGATGGCAGAGCAAAGAACGGGGCAAATACTACTCACTGGCACTATAAATGTTCTTCAGAAGTTCCCTGCTATCACCTTTATAAATGCATAAGTGCAGCTTCAAAGTTTTGGACCATACATGTTCCATCCCTGGCAGTGTTCAAGGCCAGCTTGGACGGAGCTTTGAGCAACCTGGTCCAGTGGAAGGTGCTCCTGTCCCCGGCAGCAGCGTTGGAACGAGATGATCTTTAAGGTTCCTTCCAACACAAAGAATTCTATAATTTTATCGTATATGTTTTAGGACACCACACATCAAAAGACAAACCAAAAAATTGTCTGAGATATACATATATCCAGGATATAGTTCTTCCCAGAGCTGTTCATTAAAAAAAAATGGGAAAAAAAATCAATGCAGTAAAACTCTAGGTTTAATATATTAAATAGGTTACAAGAATGTTGCATAAGATTTATATGGGGGTTTTTAGTGATAGTAAAATTATTTTTAATTAGGACAAAATGTAGGAGGAAGACAAACAAACTCAAATCCCTATATAAATTATTTTCTGCAGTTGTGCTCTGTTCAGTATTAAAATCTCTTTTTAAGTAAGCTCAAGGGTAATCTGAGATGCTATCCACTTTTGGAGTACTGCAATGACCTACTGAAAAAAAAAAATGTACACCCCATGGTCTCATCCAGAACTTCATTTTCTCTTCATTTCTGTGGATTGGTATCTGGGAACCTCTGACCCTCTTCAGTTATTCATTGAAAAAAATGCTTGGGACTGATAGCTGAACTTTGCATTCACGTCAAGATTCAAGATTCAAAGTTAAGCTCAAGCATGAAAGGCAACCAAAATGGCCAAATCAATGGATAATTATGCTCCCATATTGAAAGAGACTCACAATACTTCATGATAAATTAAACTCCCCTGTAAAGCCCAAGTAGGATTGTTTATCCAATGGATGATTTGTCCCTAAAGAAGGGCAATAGGAACAGAGTTAAAACAGAAGACTACCCTGTGTTTATCAAATATTCTTATCTTGCACACAACCTTTCTAACAAATCCCCATACTTAATATGCTGACATGTTATCAGTCAAAGGATTGTGGCTAATAAAAACTGCAGTTCAAAATAAATTATTTCTCTCTCTGAAGAATTATAGCCAGAGTTGTGTTTTGGGGTTTTCTTTTCCTTCTTTCACATTAGAAAAAGCCATGATTCATCACTGAAAGTTCAGTGAGGCATCTAATCTGAATTTTAAGGCTTAAGATTAATTTTTGTAGTATTTACTTCTTTATAATCTTTTAAGAAGCAATGAAAAGGGAAGGAAATAAGGAAGAGATTTGTTGGGGGCGTTGGTTGTTTGGTTCGGTTTTGGGGGGTGCTTGGGTTTTGTTTGATTTGGTTTTGTGGAATTTTTTTTTGTTGTTTATGTGTTTGTTTAATTTTTTTGGTTGGTTTTAAAGACAAAAGTCCTCCTTTCCGCCTGAATCTTCGATACTTGAGTTATTCCTTTTCCTCAGGTACTTCCTCATGCCCTCCTTTTCTTTTTCTTTTATTTGACTATAAAAATTACAGAAAGAGATTACAATCCTTTAGCAACTAATTGCCTATTAGAGGCTCCTGTGTATGTACTCAGACAAATGTTTTCAATAACTCTGTTTTTTTAAATTGCATAGAGCAATCTTTCAAAATAAAGGAGACCTTAAAATTTAATAATTGTTATTTAAAGAATAATTCACAGAGTTAAAAGCACAGGAAGAATTAATGGCTTTTAAGGACTATTAAGTAAAGGGAAACTCAAATCTTTCATAACTCTAAAACCTTTCTCCCATAACTATACTCAACACTAAGAATATTATTGTTATGAATACCTTCACATAATATTCCGTTTGTCTCCTTGTAATTTCAGTTTCTATATCCATGGAAAACATTGGTCTAAGAAAAGCCTCTATTTATTATTTATGAATATTTCAAAAAAGGATGATGCCAAGAGACCAGTTTATTTGCTCCAAATTTATACTCATGTGTGTAATTGAAGCACATAAATGGAAAATTATATTTATTGTGCTATAGTGAGGCTGTAACAATTGAATTATAATATAAAACTTAAAAATAAAGATTTCACATTAATATTAATATTTTTTAAAATTCTAGTACAACCTATAACTTCAAAGTAATTACTCAAATTAAAGTCAGTAAAGTTAATTTTGTAAGTGTAAGTTGTTCTTATTTTCCTGTGTGATTTCCAGAATTTACCCAGCTGTGGCTTCCTAATTTCGAATTAATTTTTGCTATTTCAAGGCCTTTTGGCAATTTAGACAGTTCAGAGTGCTGTTCTACACTCAGCTTACAGAAGGCTAGATAAAATCCAATGTACGAAAAAAAAATATTTCCCAAAGGAACATTTACTATCAAAGATGGAAGAAAATCTATTTTATTGATGCAAACTGCATATAGTCATAGGATCATAATTTAAAGTCACAATGTGAAAGCGACAAGGCACAAACATTTTGGAATCAATACTATGAGAAACTGTCTAATGGGAACGAACCTTTTCTTTCAGTCCTTCCTCTATAAAAAGTGCTTGGCTGGTACTTCATTTCCAAATACATCCACATCCACAAGGATACTTGGTCATTTACTTTGATCCCAAACCACCTTCCAACGTTCAGAAATGTAAGAAATACAAAATACGTAAAAGTATCATTTCTGGTTCATAAAAATAACATAAAAATCATTCCTGCCAGAAATACATCTAGATTACTCTTGAGCTAATTTATATGCTTGGCAGCCACTGACCTCCAAAAAACACTTTAAAAAACTTTCGTCATTAAAAATTAATATTTCTAGCTGAATATTTTCTTTTTTTTTTTTCAGAGAGAAAAATTAAAATACAACTATTATTTTCTGCTTTTGAGAGAAATTTGAATGTATGTGATTGAAATGACTGTATAGGGCAGACAGTACCGTAGATGCACCTTATCCAGGTTTCTTCACTCTACAAACACGAATTATAACCCTAATTTTGTAAGACACTACGATCTAAGTCTACAATTCAGTAATTTTTAATTTTAATATCAATCTATTTTTATAGTGTTTTACAACAAGAGCAAATATGAGCTTTAGAGAAGTGCTGTAAAGCTTGAACAAAATGTCCAAGTAATTTGAATTACTTTGGATTGTGAAGGTTCTCTATGTACAGTTTTGGCACATAGGACACCAAAAGTTTCATTAAAAAAATTAAAGAAGTGTTTAGGCTCCCAAATATCTTAATTTCTAACTTCTGCCTTCTCAAAATCTTTAGAAAGAGGCAGATAATACTGGTGACCTGAATTATTAGATCTCTTTCCTTTCATAAAAGACACATCATTTAGGGTAGATTCTCAAAGAACCTACAATGATGCAAAGTTTACTCCAACACAATTATGATCAACATAAAGACTATCTTTATAAAAAACAAGCATTATTAAGCAACATCCACCATGCTTTTTAGTCATGATGAGCACATCCTAAATTTCACCATAACGGTGAGTCATTTTAAACTCCTGTTAAAGTCTGTATTCTACTTGACTCATTCCAGTCATATTCTGACCTGCTGTAGGAGCTTCTCACTCAGGGAACATTCTCACTTAAGCTATAAGCTTTGACACAAGAAAGTTGAAAGTGAATAATGGTTTCTCTGAGGACAAATATATATATATAGCGAGAGAGAAAAAAACCAGTCAATTAAAAACCAAATAGTTCTTGAAGACAATGACCTGATTGCATATTTAACATGGAGGTCACTTATAAGCACTTGCTAACACCACTAACACAAAGAAAAGCAAACAACTCCGGAAAACAACAAAAACAAAGGAGTGTCATCAAGTCCAGGCTTGCAAACTTGCTTAACTTGCTTGTTTAAATCATTCTCACCCTGCTGTTTCAGTGCAGATACATGTCTAGTTTTCCTTCAGGGGTAAACTAGCTAAGTCTATGTTCATATTTCAAATATCTGACAAGATACTTTAATAATCTGTTTTAGCACCAGAATAAAGATGCATTCTCTCTGAAGAGACAAATTTTGAAATCGCCAATGCATTTCGGATACTTAAGAGACAATGACAAATGCAAAATTGTTAGGCTGCTGATTAAATGTTAAAGAAAATATTTGACATTAATTTGGCAACAATGGCTTTAAGAAAGCTGAAAGTCACATATTTGGTCAAAACAAAACTGTTTATTGCAGAGACAATGTATTATAGAGGAAGGCAGTGTCTGCCAAGCATATAAATTAGCTCAAGAGTAATCTAGATGTATTTCTGGAGGGAATGATTGAAGAAATAGTAAGAAAGCTGAAAAATGGATTGGGATCAGCAACAACAACAACAACAAAAGGAGGCATGCTGTGTAGATAACATTTTCACGTTCTTAAAATTTCTGATATTCTTATCTTGGCACAGCAGGAGTGAGTTGTACTTAATTGAATTTAGAAGACTTACAAAGAAAGTGTGTGCAAAAAACGTGCACTGAATTTCTGTTAAACTAGTGAAATACAGTAGAACAGTTCAGTTGCAAGGGACCTACAAGAACCATCTAGTCCAACTGCAACTGAAACACATTTCCTCTCTTCACTTATTTCTTTGCACGACAGTATATTTAAAAGTGTCCTCCTCCTCTGCGGGCTTGATTCCGTAGCATTATTTTTCCCTCTTAGCACAAAATCTTATTATACTTAACAATCTGAAATACCTTGGGCATGTGTCATCTCCTCAAGGGTTATTTGCCCTGGCATTGTGCCTAGTGTCAAATCCCATGGCATTTGTCTCACACCTATAAGGGGTATCTAGAATAGGTATTTAGATGCTGAAGACAGTTCCTGAACTGGAAAGCCAAGCTATGGCTTTAGTCAAGTCACTCTTACACCTCTCCTGCTGCACTTTATTTTTTTATGTGGATTTAAAGTAACAGTTTAAGAGTCTGGGCTGATTTTCTGTTTGTGTATTTTGATTTTTTGGGGTTTTTGGGTTTGGTTTTTTTTTCCTGGAAAATGGAGAAATAAAGGAATGTTCGGCTTCAGAAGGCAGAGCAGAAAAGACTCAAAAGGTAATCAAATCCCTCTAGAAGAAGGGGAAGAATAAGAAGATGGTTTGAGCAGGCAACTAATCCATGCATTGTTTTAATATATACAAAAAAAATTGTTTAGTAACTAGAAAAAACCTAATACAATCCATGTCCGAAGTTGGAAGTGTTTCTCTAGTTGCTCCTCAAGGCTTAAGTTAAGGCAGACAGCAGCACCGTGTAAGTTTAAACATGGGGCCTCTCATTCCAGAGGACTGGTGCTCTGTCTATGCTAATCTCTAAACTACCCACAAAAGACTTGGATATCAGGTTTGTAGCAGCATAGTGAATACACACAACACGCTTCTAGTTGTGTCCTCCACTTTGAGTTAGTCTGAACAGTGTTATTAACAATAAAGCCATTTCAAGGACACCTACCTTTTCTTAAAAACAAAATACAAACCAAAGAGCCTCCAGCAACTATATGCTAGAGTTCTCTTGAAAACCTTGCTCGGAAACATATTTTCCTTTCTTTCTGTGCAACAGTGACAGTGGTGCAGAACTTATTAAGTGCTGATGTCACTTGAAAACATATGTTGAAAAGAGGGTATAGCCCTAGAGGCTTGTTACAGGATTAAAATCTTTTTTATTTGCCCCTATGATTAGGTACAGGAAGGTCTAACAAACTGTATAAGTAGAAATTATTTTTATTTTTGCTACCCTGATACATTTCTTTTATGAAATTTCAGAGTTTTCTTAACCAAACTCATTGAGTTTGCACAGGGTGTTCATGTTTTACTTCATCTGATTGTTTGCTTTCAAACATCTTGCCTTTAACCAAGTTGAAAGAAGTCAGGTTGAGTGTCCCCTCTGTGACTGCAAGGGCTAATTAGGAAGAAACACCCTTCAAACCCTGAGCCACTACAAAAGTTTGAGAAAAAGTGATACTGCCTGGACTTGTAAGGCTTAATGGATCTGTGTCTTTCTGCTCACACCTTAAGAGCAGTAGTGATCAGGCTGTGCAGCTCCATCATGAAGCCCTCAATCAGGAGTGGGAACAAAACCCACAGTGAAAATATGGCAGCACAGAATTTCATAAGTGTAAGGCTCCAGTATCACCCACTGAGTTTCTTAAAGGGGCTTTGTTTGTTTTTTTTTTTCATACCCTGAGAGGGTGCAAGAACTCTGGGAGGTTAAACAACAACTTTTACTGGCAAACTTTGGAAAATAAGGGAACTTGGCATTCAATCAAAACAAGCTTTTCCCGAAACATTGACTTAGCAAACTCCAACCCATCCATCTTTAAGTAACCCAGATTTCTAGAAGAGGAAATTAGGAGAAGAAAAAGGAAGAGAAAGGAAAAACAAGAGAGAAAGCAAAAAAATGCAGCTACCACCTTGGTTCCAGTGTGGTCTTAGCCAAAGGCAATAGGGACACAATATATGGAGGATTTGTGTCGTGATTGTTATCTGCTCTGGCCTCCTGTGGCCACCATCCCACCTTGGCAGAACCTGCCCTGCCACCCCCTCCCAACACACATTAGTTGTTTCAAGCCAGTAATAATTTTTTCCAGTCTCTCACAGAAAGATACATGACTTTTGAATGTTAAAAGGACCAGTTATTGCATGAGAACAAGAGAACACAATTGCCATTTCAGTACGGAATCCCATATTGCCTAGAAAATGAATAAATGTAAAAATGTCTATAGAAAATGTGTAAAACACTTGCTTCACAGTATTTTCCCCCCCCAAAAGGTCTATAATATCTGTCTTGTTAAACACTGAAGGAGGAAGAAGAGGAGATGAGTGTCCCCAAGTCCTAACTATACGATAATTGACAGAAACACCAAAACCAGCTAGTTTTAACCTTTCAAATAAGGACTGTTAGAAAATTTCCTGTGGGGAAAAATATGTCTAAAGACAAGCATTAAAATCTCATCTTCAGCTGCACACCAACAGAAAAAGAATCTCAGAAACTGGTAATAAAAGTACACAGATGTTTTATTTATAGTGGAAATACACCCGAGGTTCAAACCCTACTCTTCGTACCAGAATGGCAATTTCAGCTATAACCACTAATAACAGTTACACGTGAAAAGTCATCCTAAAATGAGAGGGCCAGAGTTTGGTTTCATTGGTACAAAGCAAAAAGAGTAATAGCATCTTACTGAGATTCGAACTCATGGATTCCTTTGGGTCCAGTGGCCTCCAGATCAGTATTGAATAAGATATGTCACAGCTATTATAATGCATGCTAGATGAAGTTTTTTTTAATATTCCCAATAAAAAGCCAAGATATAAAATGCACTGAGCTGTTGTATGTACAGCTCTTCCTCAGTTTTTGTGTTCTCATTTGAGATCAAACTTCTATAAGTAAATGGAATTAAATATTAACTATTTTTACCATGAAAAATCGCCTTTGTTCAGATTAAAGAGACAGCACTGTGAGTTTATTCATGCTCCATCTGTTGTACTATTTTCTCCAGTGGCAACTTCAAAGCACTTTAGCGTTATTGAGCGTTTGTGAAGAAATGGCATCACAATATTTTCCCTCAGAGGGGAAAAAAATATTAAGAAAGAGTTCAAAAGTGAAAGAAATTCTTAGTCAGATGGATGTTTAATCCACTATTTAATTGAATGTGTATTTATTTCTATTGATTTATTTTTTTTTCTTTTAAAGACTGATGGGGAGAAAACAACTTGTAGCTTTCTTCATACAGGAACAATTACAGCAGGAGCCCACATCCTTTACCGAATGAACAATGCAATTCATAAATGATGAAAATTTCAAAGGTTTGTTTCCTGCTGCTAATTTTGCTAGTGAGCTGAATTAGTGGGGCACTGCTGGGAACAGCAGGAGATCTTTATGATACTTTTTCAGAAAGGGAAAGATCTGATAACTAGTGTTAATCATTAAAAAGCAGTTATTGGAGGTGTCAAAGAGCTGAAATATGATTCTCTTTTTCCCTTCCAGCCTTCCCTCCTTACCCTCTTAACAATTCAGCTGTAGGGAACTTAAAGTGGGTGATTTAAAACATGGTCTTGCATATTGATGAGAGGTTCCCTTGAAAAATTACATTCATTGCACAGGACTTGAACAAAACAAGACAAGTAGATTTTTGACTCGCACTCCCTATCTTCACCCTGGCTCTTAAGCCATCTCAGTCCTCTCTTGTTTGCTTAATTCTGTCTGATTATAGCCATTAATAAACAAATCTGCAGATTTCAGTCTACTGTAAGAAACTGTATAATCTTGCATGACACTCTACACAAGTACTCACAGGAGCTGTTAAGGAGCTTAGTTCAGAACTGTATTTCACAGTTCCTTTGGAATGTTTTGAAGTGACCTCATTTCCAATCTTGCAGGATCACCGTCTCCCTTCCTGTTCAGATTGTAATTCAGATTTGTTCCACAAATTTTTAAAAATTATTTTAACCTAACACTTTAGAACTGTATAATACTCCTCCTAAGATTTTGTTTGTTGGTGGTGAGCAGTGAAGATGGCTAATGACTTTCCTGTCTTGGTCAGTAGAAGTGAACCGACAGCAAAAACTAACGTGAATAACCTTTTAATGATCGTCATACCTTAAAAATCCCCAAACAGGTCACAGACAATCACCTGTGTTTACTGGGAAATTCATTTACACATTCACATACCCACAACAGTAATTCAAAAGCTATGGAGTTTTTGTAAGGAAAATACACCACCTCCATGTAATAAAATTGTTTATAACATACATAGGTTAGAATTTTATGAAGAATACAGGCAGAGGCTTGTTTGGGTTTTTTGTCTTGTTATGCTACTGTTTGTTTGTTGGGAAACACAGCCAAACAATCCACCACCAAACAACCCTAAGGAGAAAGTGTTAAAACTAGAGTGATTTTAGTCACACCTTATGGTAGATAAAGGCTCCTCATCACTAGAGAGACACCTGCCAAAGGCTGCTCAAGATGATCAAGATGGAACATTGCTGTGACCTGTCATGCCCAGCACTGGGTTAATGACAAACTCCCACACAGAACTGGAGAGAGTTTGGCTATTAAACCCAGCTGAAACTTTCCCAAATGACACCGTCTCATGCTTTCCCTGACAGTGTTTCATTTCAATGCTGAGTGGAGTATTGCGGTAGAAGGCATCTTTCCCCCTCAGTGTTTGGGGGAAGAAAGTTTGGGGGGAAAAATCAGTATTTCTTTCAATTGTAAACAACCTTGTAGCATGCCACGTACTGTTTTCTTCATGGCAGCCAAGTATCCTGCAATTAGGAGCTACTAGGCTGATAATGTGTGGATAGAATACCTCAGTAACTACGGTTTTAGATCTGCAGTGTGAAGATTCTGCCTACAATTCTCCCACAATTCAAGTCACCATAAGTGATGTCTGTACCCCTTAGGCTATTTTCAATGGATTAGGAATAGCAAGCAAATCTGACTGCTGGCCCACCCCTATACTGTATTTAGTTCTGACAGAAAAAATCATGATGCAATCAAGTAATTCCATGACTTTTGTAAAAAGCTTTAAATTCTGTAATCTACATAATACATTGCAACAAAAAAAAAATTAAAAAATGTTCATTCCTGGTTGCCAGTAGCAGACTGTGTCATTTTCATATACTATGATAAAAGTCAGAATCCTTCATGATACCAACATGAACACACCACAGGTCTTACTGGCCCTTTTCAGGAGCTAGGCAGTAAAGTCAAAACACATTAATTTTGAAGTCTCACTTTTTTGGGGTGTATTTCTGCTTTGCTGTTGGTTTTAACTAATAAAGTATGCTAAATAACAAATGTCTAGTCAGCACCTGATGACTAGTTTTAATGTCACAAATACATTACTGCAACAGGGAAGAACACCTTTGTCAGACTGCTGCACCACATGACTTCTGGTCAGTAAATACATTTCACCTTCATTTATACTGCCTTAAATGCCTGGGTGTCTTGACTGAGATCAAAGAAAATACTAAGTATGTGCAACTAGCATTACCCATGCTATAAGCATGTGTATTAGTACCTTTGCCCAGATGGTCTGAGGTTTAACTGAAGCTAAAACACACCTTTCATCTAGCAATATGATTTATATGCAGGAATAATAGTCTCTTTCCATTTAGCAGTTTCATGCTAAGACATCTCGTGCATTCTCCTGAACTGCAGAGGCACCTCTCTGTCCTCCTGCCACAAACTGTTGTCAAATTACCACAGATGCAAAACAACACTGAAAGTCAGAACTGAATGTAACTGGAGGCACTTAGCACTTCTCTAATTTTCTCTTTCTCTGCACGTGCTCTCTGCAGGGCAAGGTGAGTAACCCACACTGATAAGAGGAGAGCTGCCATGGGGTAATGTCAGATTGATGTTCAAAATAGCAGAGTAGCATCTGTGGGACAAGGTCCTCCAGAACCATTGAGCTAACCAACAGGTCACTGCCACAGGACATCTCACTCCCGCTCTCTTCATTTCCGCAGTCTTGCTTTCTCCCTTGAGAGCAGTGTGACACTGCTCAAATGACTGAGATCACTTCTAAGAGCAGTACACCTTATTTTTGCCTTTCCTCTCACTCCCTGGTTAGTGTGCTGAATCAGCTCACAGAGCTCCAATGAATGCCAGACCTGATGCTGGGTAAAAGCAAGCCAGCATATCAACAGAAATCTAATTCATCCTCAGGGATTACAATCTGAAACAGTACAGCTGTGGACATAGATTATTTTATTTTCTAAACAAGAGAAAAATAGGTGAAGGTTTCAGATCCACAGGAGATCATCACAGCTGTATAAGTCATTTCACTCTGGCACTTGTAATACTAGACAGAGAAAATGAAAAATTATTCAAAATACTTCCATAGCCATCCTTATTGAGGGCTTTTTTTGTAGATCTTTCTCCAGTATAAAACAAATTGGACACAAGTGCTCCTAAATCCATAGAAGTGTGACTGACGTATCGAAGATGGGATTACAAAGCTGGTCTGCTGAGTGCACAACCTCATCAGCAAAACAATTATACCTCTAAAATCACTAAACTGAGGTCAACCTGTCAGAAGTTATTGTGGTTATTCCTGACCACTGACAAAACTTTATTTCTACAATAAGAGAATAGTGGGATATGAAATGAGCATATCCATATTATCCAGCATGCACTGTTTCCTTCATCTTTATGTCAGGCATCAAGTTTGTGCAACATTTGGAGCCATGTTCATGCTCCAGATGTTTGTCTGGGTTACAAGGTTTTCAAATACTTATGTAGTTACCCTGGATTATGAAAACCTACCCTATTTCTGCTTCTTTCTGCTACAACTGGCTCAAGTATGGGTTGACATTCATTCAAAATGTGTTATTTCTAGATACTGGTGACTTCTTGGGCACTGCCATTCTGTCAAACAAATAATCAAGAGAAAGGGATACTAGTGCTCACTGTGCACTGACTTCAGACATGCTTAAATAGATTATCAGGGTCTTCTACTGACTCCAGCATATTGCACAGAGCATCTATCAGCAAATCAATCATCACAGTGTTGATTTACACTCAGTTAGCACTTAACTGACGTTTGTTTCTGACTTTGAAACAATGAGGACTGGAAACATATTTTAAAGGATTCTAAAATTCTTTGGTAAGTTATCCAAGGGAAAAGAATTTCTTACAGGTAGCAGATGTGTGAATTCATACAAAAGAAGGAAAAATTGCGTCATCTTTGCTACTCTTCTTTCCTTTATACTACCTCAATCATGTGTAGATCTTGAATGCAGGACGGTGGCTCCTTAGAGTGTTCTTCATGTTCACAAGACCCAAAGAAAGTCTGGATTTTTAGCTTGAAAGATTATATTTCCTCTCAACCATTTCTAACTTGCTATTAACAAAATCTGTTGTATTTTCACATTTAACAAAATTGCTTCCTTACTTTAAACATGCTTTATTTTTTCTCCCTTTCTTCTTAAAAAAATGTTTTAAAAAAAATCAGATAAAAGGCATATCACCCCACTAGATCAGTATTATTCCAGCTATTCTCTTAGAGGTAGTATAATGGCAGTGATGTTATTTTGATATGCAACTCAAAGTGTTTCCATTTCTTATTCTCAGAGCATTATTTGTTGGTGCTTGCAGAAAATCATTAATTTTATGTGGCCTTACAAAAATAAATTTGCACTGATAGGGCTAAGTTAACATTCTGAAATATTTGGATAAAATTAAGGTCTTCATTAAAATTTGTGTACCGTGCTTATAGTTTGTCATCTACTGTAATGAGCATTATCATGCACTGTAAATCATAGTAAATAACAAAAATCTGTCTGCTAATCTTTATTCTGAAATAGGTCACATGGCAAATCCAAGTTATTTGGGATTTGGATAATACTACTAAAGCTTAACAACTTCAATATAGGTATTATAAAGAGGCAGATGCCACTCTTTTTCCATAAAAAAAACAAACAACAATTTTGTCATTAGCCCTTTGTGAGAACTATCCAAACCAGAGATAATTCCACACAAAGCCATGAGGTTTAAAAATACTGTGATGTCTCAGGCAAGAAATGAGTTTCCATTCAGGATTGACATTGAATGTCATTGTCAATTGTCATTGAATGACATTTTGATAAACAAAAAAAAGTGAAAAAAATACATTTTTTGTACACAAACCAAGGAAGTATCCCAGTGGTACTACAATTAAAAGGTACTGCACTCATGAAAAAGGAATTCAACAAGTGTTAGTCTGCAACATATCACCAAATACTTGTCAGGGACCTTAAAAGGTATAACTGTTTTTTTAGGAAGCATGTTTTTTTAGGAAGCATTTTTCTCATCAAGGTTTTTAACTTCATGCACTGCGGCCATACCTTTTCCCCTTGTCATCTTTCAATTCTTTTTCCTTTATCTAAATTTTACTGCATTATTAGTGAAATAACTGTGTCTTCTCTCATATGCTTCTGGACTGGAAGTGCAGAGAGTTCCATTTCCAAAACAGTAGTTGTTTTGTGAATAAATTAAAAATAAATGAAGACAAGAATTATCAGGTACTGGATGTCTGAAAATATTCTTATCATGCATTCCACTTCCCAAAGCTTTCTAGACTTTGAAAAATTGTTAATTCCAAGGGAAAACTTAACTCTAATCATAGTTCAGTGGTTTTCTACCAACTGTTAAAGAAATACTGATTATTTCTTACTGGATCTTGTGTTTATTACCCATTCTTCAAGCTTCTGGTACACACCAGAGAGGTTTTTACCTTGCAAAACTATGAAGCCACAACAGACTTTCAATTCCAATAGACATGATTAACTCTTGATTCTAGGTCTGGGTAAAAAGACTTCAGTTTTCACATGCAGAAAGCACTTGGAAATACAGTCAACGTGAGCCTTGACTGTTAATGCAAAGTGTGTACATAAAATTCTAGAGTTTAATCTCCCATTGGGCTTGTAAGATTCAGGGCACTGAAGGGTGCAGGGTAGAAGCCAAAGGTTTAATTTGTACTTTCTACTGAACACCTAAATGGAATTCAGATTGACTGGTGGGATTGAATGCAACATTATAATTTGCAGCTACACTAGGAAAAAAAGTCCAAGAACTCTGATAGTTGTCTATGCAAGGATTGTAGTTACACAAAACAGATTGGTTAACAGGTACAATAAAACACATAGGATACTATGGGGCATGAGAGTGGCCACAAAAGACTCAAGATGTGCTGATGTCTTCCCTCTAGTGCCAGACACTGCGTGTGTGTGCAAATAGGGCCAGACTGGGCATTCTGGCTGAACAGAGTCAGAGGTGCAGGATGTTCCCCTCTTGGGAGACCAAGTGAAGTAGCATCTGCCCTTTAGCAAGCACCTACCTTGTGTTTCAACTCAAAAATGGACATAAGGATCACTCCCTATCTACTGCTTCACTCTGAAAGGTCTGCTAAACTAGATAAGAATAAAGCAGACACATTGCATACAAGATATGAACGATGTACATACTACTATAAATTTTCTGTTGCACCCTTGGTATTTATGAAGCAACATATATAATTTTTATTGCACTTGATTACATAAGGGAGACAGTGTATTAACACCTGCCCTTCCACATACAGATTTGTAAGTATTAAAGAAAAAACAGAAGTAGACCTATTTGAACATACAGTATTGATATATTTCGAACTCATTTTTTTTCTGTACCTCTATCTATAAATCACAGACTCGTGTTGAGCCTTAGGACTGATTTTCTTTGCTTTAATCATAGAATTGTTAAGATTGGAAAAGACCTCTAAGATCATCCAGCTCAACCATCAGATAAGCCACTGTCACATTTATCACTAAACTATATCCCAAAGTGGCACATCTAGACAGTTTTTCAACACCTCCAGAGATGATGACTCCTTCACTTCCCTGGGCTGTCTGTTCCAATGCCTGACCATCCTTTCAGCAAAGAAATGTTTCCTAGTAGCCAATTGAGGTTAATATACACACACACACAAAAAAAAAAATCAAGCCATTTATCAGATCCATCTTCAATCAGAATCCTCAGGAAAGCATAAGGAAAACAAAGAAGCAGGAGAGATATCTTAAAGTGTATTCTCTCTACTTATTTCTCTCTGCTTTCACTCACGGAGACCTGTGAAACATGACCTTTAGACCTCCACACCAAGCTGATCTTTTTTGTCATTAAATACAATTTAATCCATACCATTTTCAGCTTTAAAACATAATGTTATGTGTCTTCTATCAGATAACCCATATGAAGTGAAGATTTTGTTGCTTTTGATGCATTTGTCAGCTACACATAAGAAAGAAGCAGGCATTGGCTAGGAAAATGTATCACAAAATTACCCAGTCTCAACAATAAACTGCTAAGAAAAAGCTGGTTTACAAGCTAAGAAGATCACAAAGCAAGCACACAATTTAAAGCTAATGGTTTTATAGGCCAAAGCCACTAGCAGGGCATCCTTATCCTGCAGTGTGAATAGGATTATCCCTGCAAACATTCCCCTAACACAGAATTAGGCTGTCAAGTTTACTTTGCTGCTGCATGGAGGTATGCACAAAATGAACACAAGTTCAGGTCAAGTGTAATACTGCTCCCCTATCACACATTGCTCGTGGGGCAAGGAAAATAGGAGGAGGATAAATAAGTCAAGAGCTGAATTGCTGCTGCTAAGCATGTTTTAGGACATTAATGTTATTAGTCTTAAGCAGAATTACTGGATCAGAGTGAAAAGATGGTGACAACCATTTAAATGAAACTTTAAGATATGTATACTTTGCACTTTAAGCTTCTCAAGTATCCTTGTTTTAAAATCCTTCTAATTTTTCCCCCAGACTTAACATTGTACAAATGTGTTTGCTTCTTTGCTTAATTATAGAAAACTACGAATGTTAGTCTAAAAATACATGAAATTACAACTGGAAGCAGTTGAATATTCATGAATTCTCTGTTACGCTTCCACAAAAACAGTCATAAAGTAGGTTATGTGGTTTTTTTCCCACACAGTTTCCACACATCAGCAGTCTAAAGAGATTTCCATACCTCCTCCCCCCCCATCTGTAAACATGTCTAACTTGGTCTATCACTGTTAGGCTGAAAAAAGAAGAAAGGCCTATTATCACTTTGTTAATCATAGAGTACCATGTTGAAATTGAAACAGAGGTAGAGCCAACTGCATATGATAATGTCTATAAAATCACAAGCAGCATACTCACCAAGCATGAGTAACTTATTCTCTTTTTCAATATAAGTAAGGGGCACCAAATCAAATCATTAGGAAACAGTACCAGAAACACTGAAGGAGTTCATGTGATGCATAACAAAACCAAGGAGAAATTTGTCTTGCCCATGCCAAAAGGCCAGTCTGTCTCAGACCTTATGTAATCATGTCTATGGAAAACAAATAAAAAAGTGCAGCTGAGGTTATTGAATACAGAAATCTGTCCAAACCACCCTGAGCAGTGAGTGGCCAGAGACTGGAAAGATATTGGGGAGAAACCACATACACTTTTCTGTATTCCTGCATTCTCTTACACAGATAGTGTTGATTTTCCTAGTCTCTAGTTAATTGAGATTTAAACTAACCTAAATTAATGTTGTGTTCTCTTTGATGTAACAACACAAAGCAAACCGCATAACGTATCAAAGAAAGGGTTCCCTTTGTCAAATTTTAGGATTTCTTGGGGGAGAGAGACTGTTATTTTCAACAGTTATTCTCTAAATATTTACAAAATGCAGATAAAAATAGGAACAGATTAAATTGAAAAAATCTGCCCTAAGTGATGACACAAGAAAAAATAAATTCACAATATTTTCTTTCAGAAAAATAAAGCTAGTTCTATTATAATCAAACTTAAAGTTTAGAACATGAGCTTTTATAGATTGGTCATATTTGAAGAAGGAACATCATGTGAATAATGGTATGCTAGATTAGATTTCACTTAGATAGATAAAAATTTCTAACTATGAAAAGCAAGACAAGAATGTCTTCAAATGTTTAAAAATGTTAAGTAGCACTATCTGAGAGCAAGATAAGATTATCCAAATCAGCAGATACCTCTGAATACTTCCATATTTTACCAAAGAAAAAATTTTAACCACAAAGAATTACTGCTTTAAGATACATATTTTCTTTGAAAAACTGTATTGCCAAATGTGCTTTCTCATTTGTTTCCTGCTTTCAAATGTATTGCATACTTTACTTATTAAGAACATTTTTGATTTTGAAGAATTTTATTAGTACTTTGTAAAGAACAGACATGTTCTAGAACATTTTATCTTTCAAAAGAAGATTAAACCCGATGATTTTACATGCTCATGTAAAGCATGTTTTATATGCTTTAAATACTTTTAAGGAAAGTAAATTAATGTTACTAAAATAACAATTTGGAAGTTATATTGCAGCTCATATTTTACAGGTACCTTGATGTCAAAGCATGTGACTAGCAGTTAAGTACAAAGGTAATAAATACAGCAAAAGAGCAGCAGCAAATAAAAGATGTGAAATAGACCCACTTCCCACTATACGAAGAAAATATCAATGTATCAGATTATAATATCTGAATACACTAGACTGGGCAAACTACACTCAAAGTTGGGGGTGGGGAGAGGGATAAATTTGGTATATATTGGTAGAACCTGAGATTTCAGTTTCATTTTTAATGCCCCAGTCTAACAACTTCGATTTTTAATCTACTACAATCTTAAGTGAGCAAGACTAAAGAAAAGCAATAGACTTGTGGACAACTTCATACTGGAAGTTGTCTGCACAGTCATACTAGTAAAATTACTAACCCAGAATTTTCCATAAAGTAGATTGTAAAGATGTGTAATATTAATTCTATCTATTACATTGAAGCACCAACAACTTTTTTTTCCCTACCCTTTCTTCCTCTTATTTAGTAAAGATTATCATTTGGGTATTTATTTTTCACTATTTTCAGATCCATTGCGGAAATGAAATGTGGGAGAAAAAAAATAGTGATATCTGTTGCTCAGCATATATCCAGCATTTATAAGCATGGTTCAATAGATAGCAATACATCATATCTGAGATCTGATCAGCATGTCAGATCTCATTACAGAAACCCCTGTAGTCTCTAAAAATTTTAGAATGCCTGTTATTGCATATATAAAGTAAGAATTAGAACCAACTTTCTGTTTCAGCTGATCAAAGTTGCCTTGAAGATCACTTCTGTGTTTTTCAGAATGCAAGTGGTTTTAACCATACAGACACCCAGAAAATAAAAAAAATTGTACAAATACTTTGGTGAAGTTGTCAGAAGAAACTCTAGACTTTTTCTTCAATTTTGTAGGTCATCTCTAAGTTTTATAAGAACAACTGTTCTTATAAAACCAGGCTGCACCAGACACCATGCTTTGGCAGAAGTTATTGTCAAAAACTTGTTTTGGTATTTCTGAAGTACAGTGGACATGTGAGCACACAAGACACTGTGTTTGGACACAGCTATTATGGTGCTGCCTACAATTATATCAGACCTGGAAGCCTTTACATTCCTGTTCACCTGATAGAAGCTACAAGGATGTTATAGAAGCTCTTCTGGAAATTGTGACTTGTCCATAAGCCTGAAACCACACATACATCTCCAGCTCATGCCACTCTAGCAGCTTCTCATAGAAAGAATTCCTACTAGTATGAGAGAATAAGATATAAGGTGTCCATCAAATTGCCACTAGTTCTAAAATTGCTCCAGAGCCTTTCAACAAGGCAAATTTGTTAAACTGTTAAACATTGGTACACTGCCAAATGAGTCCCTTAAACTTCCCAGTCCTTTCCTCAAACAGAGCAGCCCTGTCCAGTGGAATAATTTCTACTGATGGATATACTGCAACTCATAGCCAAAACAGAACATCCTCCTAAAACCAGGTAGAGCTTTTCTGTAGATCTGTGCAAAAAAGGGGTGATTTTTCTTCATTAAATATATTATCTCCTTCGAACATAATTCATCAGTAATGAGCTCCTAGTTACAAAGCAAGTGAATTTTTGTAGTGATTTTTATTTGAATTGACAGTTTGTACAATACTGACTTCCACTTACAACATACTTCAAGCTTAGCTAGTGAAATGGTGAAGCACTAAGCAGTTGTCTTTCCACTGTTGATGTCTTAAAACCCACACTCATTCCTTTCGATAATCTTGTCACACAAGATTATCCAATAACAAAAATCTAGCTTTAATAATAATTTTTGGGGGTTTGTCCTTCTTTCCTGGAATACCCCCATGCTCTGCAGTCAGCCTGAAGTAGATATATGCACAAGCAAAGCACAGTCCAATGGAATCTGTATGGCCTACCTCAATGTTAGCATATGTTGTATATGCTGATCACACACATATCCCTAATATTCATCACCTCTAAAGCAGGAGAATAACTAAGAACATCTAATCTCCTATCACAGTTGCTTCAGTATTTTATTCTAACACCACAGATATTCTTGTTAAATGACTATCTTCACTCAATTGTGATTTTCATTTATACTCTGAGCATGCTGACACTGGCTATGCACTTTCCTGTCAAAGGAAATTCAGCAAACAAGTTATATTCACTTCTTGTGCCTCAGGTATTCCTGAAATTGTTATTACTGGTCATGATCCTGCAGGGATTTCTGGAAAAATCTGAACTACTGATTATGGTTTATCTCTTAAATTAAACTAGTTGAGGGTGTAAGAGTGCTTAATTTTGTCAGCAAGAATGTCATATCTTGATAAGATATTTAAATAGTAATGCAATTATTCCATAGCTTTTATCCAGCTTAATTTAATCTCTTAAGTATTTTACTTTTTATTACGATTTATTCTTGGTGTGTTAGCAAATCACAGCAATAGAATGGATGAGAAAAATTCCTCAAGAAAAGCAGATTACTGTCCTAATACATGCATCATTGCTCATTTTGCACCTTGAATTACATTTAAAGGTAACTCTGGCATGTTAACCACCTTGTGAGGTACCTATTAATAAAAAAATCCTTGAAATTTAAGTTGACTGGTTTGTTTAGGATAAAGGCCTTCTCTTTAGTTCCTCTGCAATTATTTAATCACTTATTCATTACAATGAAGTACATATTTTTGACTTTAACAATTTCAATCAAAGATCACCATTTAAACCATATCAGTGTGAGATCATAGAATCATAGAATCAGCTAGATTGGAAGGGACCTCTGAGATCATCAAGTCCAACCCTTGATCCAACACTGCCGTGGTTACTAGACCATGGCACTGAGTGCCACCTCCAGTCTCATCTGAAAAACCTCCAGGGACGGAGAATCCACCACTTCCCTGGGCAGCCCATTCCAATGCCCGATTACCCTCTCTGTAAAAAATTTCTTCCTAATATCTAACCTAAACCTCCCCTGGCACAGTTTAAGACCATGCCCTCTTGTCTTACTGAGAGCTGCCTGGGAGAAGAGACCGACCCCCACCTGGCTACAACCTCCTGTCAGGGAGTTGTAGAGAGTGAGGAGGTTTCCCCTGAGTCTCCTCTTCTCCAAGCTGAACAACCCCAGCTCCCTCAGCCTCTCCTCATAGCACTTGTGCTCCAGTCCCTTCACCAGCCTTGTTGCTCTCCTCTGGACCTGTTCCAGCACCTCCACATCCTTCCTGAACTGAGGGGCCCAGAACTGGACACAGCACTCCAGGTGTGGCCTCACCAGCGCTGAGTCCAGGGGAAGAATCACTTCCCTGCACCTGTTGGCCGCACTGTTCCTGATCCAGGCCAGGATGCCATTGGCCCTCTTGGTCACCTGGGCACACTGCTGGCTCATGTTCAGCTTCCTGTCAGTCCAAACTCCCAGGTCCCTTTCTGCCTGGCTGCTCTCCAGCCACTCTGTGCCCAGCCGGTAGCGCTGCAGGGGGTTGTTGTGGCCAAAGTGCAGGACCCGGCACTTGGCCTTGTTGAACCTCATCCCATTGGAATCAGCCCAACTCTCCAACCTATCCAGGTCCCTCTGCAGAGCCCTCCTGCCTTCCAGCTGATGGTCACTCCCCCCCAATTTAGTGTCATCTGCAAATTTGCTGATGATGGACTCAATCCTCTCATCTAAATTGTCAGTAAAGACATTAAACAGGACTGGGCCCAACACTGATCCCTGGGGGACACCACTGGTGACCGGCT
>NW_016690262.1:1532683-1779344 GCF_001604755.1 Lepidothrix coronata
TGGGCATCACATTCATCAACTTCCAGTCATCTGGGACCTCCCCAGTGAGCCAGGACTGTTGGTAGATGATGGAGAGCGGCTTGGCGAGCGTTTCTTACCCAGCCCCAAACTTCTGACAAATTATGAATCTTTGGTCAATACAGATACGTACATCTGCAAACAGTTCTTCACTGCCAAAATAAAATATCATATCCAAGTATTTTCCACTGTATTTTTATTATATTATATAACAATATTAGTTACTCAACATTTTAAGCAAAACCACTTTCAACAGTTCCTTTATGAAAATCTACTTGTTTTTCTGTTTAAATGCACTGTTGTGCACAGCAGAGTACTTAGGACAAAGGTGTTAACACTCAAATGAAAGGATATGGTGTTCTAGGAATACTTAAATTCAGCCCTGGTATAACTAGTATTCCAATAAAGTTTCATCATGTATCCTTTTTTCCTGTTAGTTTTAGTTAAACATTTATTTCATAACATACTTTTTAAAGAGAAAGTTGTACTATGTTCACAGAATGTAATTTACTGAAGACAAGACTTCATTTTGATCCATTCTGTCAAAGGCTTGTCTTTGTAAAAGGAAAAAAATGTACATGGCAGTTAGAAATAATATTTTTTAAGAGATCTGCAGTATAAGATTCCAGTTTAAATCAAATTTCAAACCATGAAAGGGATTCACAATAGCATTAAAAAAATAATCTATTTTTTCAACTGCCAGTGATTCAGAAAAGTCAATAACACGGCGTTGGATAGCAGACGCATTATTTTATTTAAATGGAATATAGACCCAAAATTGAGGGATTCATAAAACAAAAGCCTCCTAAAAAGGTAGCTTCAAGGCATTTCATTAGAACTGTTCAGAGCAACAAGTTTAAGTGGATAAGATCAATAATAAGCTTAAAATATTACCTGAGTTCTCTGAAGAAATAAGCTCTAAAAACCTCAGTGCTGGACATATTCAAACAACCAATTTTAAAAACAGATGAGTGAAAACAATCAAAACAGGGCTGTAGAAAATTGAGATATAAAAAAAGACTAAAGATGCTGAAAACCATAAAAGCCTGTATTGTTAAGAAAAAACTACAAGGAAAGAGTAAGAGGAAGCTATTAAAAGGAAAGACTAGTATACAGAGAGTACAAAAAACATTGAAGATTTTTGAAGTTTTTCTAAAGAGCTTTCATATGTACTCAAAGTAGTTGTTAGTTGTCTGTTATGATGCATTTTTAACAACATTTTTAGCAGGTAATTAGGAAGCCAAATTACTGCCTTTTGATGCTGTACTTCATACCATTGACAATATTCTTCATCCTAGTGTTACACACATGCACACTCAATTTTTAGCAAGACTGGCTTCAAGTTCCCATGTGATTGAAATGAAAATCACAAAGTTCTGTTTGATTTTCACTGCACACCTCTGGCATAGTTTGGCATCCAGTCAGTATTGACAGGAAGAACCTGGCAACTGCTAATCTAGAGGCCCACATGTTTGTTTCTGTATTAGAGGATTTCATAGCATATTTGTGGTTGCATATTTAACTTTTCTAATGTGCTAATAACATAGGAAAGTTTTACCCAACGTACTGAAGTGAGTGACCTTTTGTAATAACTTAGTAGCTACTGTGCTAGTAACTTATTTATGGGTTCTGAAGTACTTAAAAGTCTCATATTAATAGTTGGCAGATTCATAAATCCAGGATTATATTGAATAATTTATATGATATTCATAATTATAGCATCTCTATAATATAAAAAAATGCATTCAGCTTTAGGCATCAGGATGTAAAGACAAATTTAAAAATTAACTTTGAAATTTATTCCTCTCAAAATATATAATTCCCACCTTGCCTTCAAGGAAAGACTTTCTGTAAGACTTCAGAAGATCATAAACCTTTTGAATGGATTAGAATTTACATTACTACTTCACTGAAAATATTTCGCCTTCATATTTTGAACAGATACATTAAAATTGAGTGTTTCTGCTTTTCCCAAAGTTGCCAGCACTGTTTAAAAAGAAACAGGCCTGCAAGCGCCTAACAATAAACAACTCTCATATATCACCATCAATTCCTCCTATTGATATCAAAACCAAGAGGACACTGAAGATTTTAGAAATACAAGAATCAGATTTTGTTTCAGTAAGATTATTAGATGAGGCATTGCTCACCATGAAGGCAGAGTTTAATCCTTAGAATTCATTTTCAGAAGCTTTAGAGAACTGTTTAAAGCATCTAACACATTTCTGAAGTCCAGAAGTCTATAAAAAATTAGGTAAAATATTAAACTGAAGATTTTTTTTCCCAAGTCATTGCTTTCAACATGACTACAGAAGTATACTTTTGCAGCATCAATTAAGCTATTTTCCCTTGCAACTGGTATATAAATTCAATTCATATTTAGGTATATCTCATACACTAAAATCACTACCCCAGTGTCAAAAAATCCCCGTCACACACCCTTCAACGTCATGATCTAAAGAAAAACAGAATTTTTTTCCTAGTATATTCCTTATAATTCCTGTAAAAGCAGAAGGGTATGAAATTCTAATCATGACAAATAAGGAAAAATACTTTGATATTTGTTTGGCTTGAGGAAAGAAAACTGCAGGAATCAAATTATATCTCAGAAGGATACAAGAATGTTACCCTGTAATTCCACAACTGCTGTTTCAGTGACTCTTCTATGGTAGCAACAACAGATACTATGCAGAAGAGTAAGTATAGAAGGACTTGATAACTTTACTTGTGTATTTTTAAACAAGTACCATAATTAATAACTGTATCTGTTGAACAGAACCTAACAATCAATTTGTGGGAATTCTTTTATTCGTCCAAAAAATAAGCGGATTTTGTATCACACTTTTCTGCCTTTTTTTTCAGAGGATAGGTAAGGAGTGGATAATGTTCACTTCCTTTTCTCATCACCTTTATATGTTAGCTTATCATATCAAACTGAAAACAGGTTTTCATTTTTTAAATTAATTAGATATGTTTTACAAAATGAGTTTAATCAAATTCCTTGAAATACCATGAGTTTAGGAGTTATAAAAATAATTAGAGGCTTCCAATATATTTCCAATTCCAAAATAAATTCAATTTCACTGACTGAAGACAACACTTCTTATCTTCTTCAGATGACTGGAAACCATACACCTTCCTCAAAAAGGGTGTTCAATGACCTTTTGCTTCTGCCAGTGAGCCCACTACAGCAATATTTTTCATGTCTCCCTCCTCCACCTCACTTTCCTCTAAAAGCACAGAGTGAAGTTTTTAGGTTCTTCCACGTCTCCTACGGATACTGTCTTGCTTTCGGCAAAGACTTTGAACACTGGAGCAAGGCCAGGACCCAGATGTTGTCTCTCATACCGGTACAACCTTCTGGTCTTCAAAGTCGTTTGCTTTCAGGCTCATGAGAGTCTCAAGCGTTTTCCAGCCCATCTCCCCTTGTTTAAAGGGGCATAAACAATCTATGGGAAGTAGCACTTCCCAAACGTTACTGTAGGCCCCAAAGTAATCCAGGCATAAATTTGCTAGGTAAGAAACTGAGAAAAGGCACCTTGGGGTTAAGATGGTGATGTAGCCCGAGCACAACCTAGCTCAGTGACAAGTTGAAGTGAATTAGGGCAGTAAAATAACTTCAACTGGGAAGAACAGCAGAACACGCCTCAACCATCCCATATGATGGAGCCTCTGACTCCATGTGTGAAGCTGAATCTAAGTAGTAGCTTGAAGCCTTTATACAGTCTGACAGATGGGGGTCAGGGTGGAGGAGAAAACAGGAAGGAAAAGTCCTGCCTGAATGAAATCTTACCACCCAGTTGTGCAAAAAGCCCCAGAAGATCTGATCGATCTCACTGAACTGCAGCCTTGTGTACGAGCAGTAAATAAACTCAGCACTTCCTGAAGCTGTGGTACTGAAGGCACACACAGCGTGACTGGTGACAAGGTGTTAATCACATCATGCTTTAGAGCCCTGCAGCTTGCTGAGGACATCTTGGGGGCAGAGGTTTGCCCTTACTCAGCTGGCTTGGCTGGTGAGCAGCAGTGACAGCAGTGACATTCAGCTGGCATTTAACAGAGACACAGGTACAGTGAATAGAAGTGTCAGCAGGACAGAGCCCCTCCGTGTCACCTCCAGCCTGGTGATGAGCTACTAATGTGATAAGCAAAACAAGAAATTATAGTCTCAGGGGATTTGGATAGGTATTGAGTTCCTTAAAACTTTGGGAAATATATTTTTCTATCATTCCTGATACAGTGTCTTTTGGAAGCTGCAAAGAAGGCTGGATATGCAGTTTTCAAATTCAATTTGGAACCTCTTTTCCTTTACACAGTCAACTTCTGAAGAAATAAAATTACGACTTATAATGCAAGCTTGTGACTTCCAGATGTTGTCACTGCTTTACACTTGCAAGGCTCTTTCCATGTTCAAAGCTTACAACCTCAATATGGTTCTCTGCCTACCCTGAGTAATTTCTGAATAGATCAGCTGGAAACAAATCCTGCCAGTGCTGCTCAAATTGAAAATACTCTGCTTGCAGTCGAAATGTTCATATGAAAGTTGATTTGTTAATCATTGCCCAGCACAAGGATTGTCAGTACTTGAAAGAAGCAAGTTTGTCCTCTAAATTATTAAAATTCACAACACAAACAACTTGTAATTTTTTTTATTGTTATTATTATCAATGCGCTTTACCCCTCTCCCCTTCCTTTTTTTTTTTGTTTTTCGAGATGCACAACCTACTCAGGGGACAAACCAGAAAGACCCCTTGGAAAAACTTTGTCCTGAAGGTATTTACATATGGAATGCTTGAAGTTTCCTTATGCGTTTAACTCCTGTACTCAGGAAATTTTCAGAGATAACTTGTTTTGAATAACAGAAATTGAAATTGGTTTAAATAAGCCCTTATTTTATGCAAGGGTCCTAAGATGAAACACATCAGTTCTTTCCAGGAAAAAAAATATCTTCCTCTTTCTCCAAGAAATTTAGGGTTTGAGTCAAGGTTACCAGATCTCTAACAAAGTGCGTGTACTGGCTTCTTAATGTTAAAAAAAAAAGCATCGTAAGGTTGTACAATTTACTATATTACATAGTACCATTCAAATGAATAACTCTGAGACATTCTTTGTAAGCATTTAAAATACTTTTATATTATATTTGATAATAAACATTTCACAGATTTCTGAGCTACTTCATTAAAAGTTTAAAGAATAGGAATTTCAGAAAGGCTTTGCTTAACTCAACCTCAGGTATGAAATGTTATGAAGAGTTGCCAAAGATAGTGTTCTATACACCTCCATCTTTTAGGGCTTAGCAAGTTTTCTTTATTATTTTTATTACCTTTGTATTACTTTCAGATTTTATGCAGGACTTTAATAAAAAGTGAAACCATTTTTAAACAACTTAAACATTCATTTAGTGGATAGGAAGCAAAGAGTAAATACTGAAAATGTTGTTATCTGAACAACAGATATGGAAGTTGTCATTTTCTTCTTTCATAATCTTATCTTCCTCATCATCATGCTTGCATTAATCAGTGTATGAAATCAAACATTATTAATGCATTATTATTTGATAACATTTTTTATTAATCAACTAGATCACTTTCATAAGCCACAGTAACAAAATCTTCAGAAACAGTACTTCTACCAGTTTTAAATTATGGAAGCAACAGATGTCTCTTTCTGTGTTGACATGTAAAATTAGCTCCATAAATCCATGATTTTGTTGTTTAAGATAGCAGAAGGGTGTTTAGATTAAAACTGGAAGCATAGTTTTCAACTAATATTATCAGGAAATATCTATAAATTTAAGTGCCACGAAAGCTTTTAGCAATATGCTGAGCTATAAATTATACAGACCTAAGTATTACTATGCTTTATAGACTTCTCAGTGTCAGGAAAGGGAAAACTCAATTTTTGTCAACTGTTTACCTCTGAGGAAAAAGGTTATCTGTTTCCACAAAAGCCCTCTTTTCAAATTCATGTTAAATTAAAGCAAGAGCAACATTGTTCCTGTCCCACTTGTCAGGAGAGTTAATATTGACTTAACCCTAGTAAGGACAGTAAATTATCATCTACAAATGAGTTAGCAATTTGGTCCAAGTATCATACAAATACACGAGCATAATCAAAGCAGATTTCAAATTCCTGGATAACATTGGAATCATCTCAGAGCTTCTCATGCTTATTAAGAGCACATTAACAAAATCACTTTGGCATTCCTGCACCACTTCCACAGATTGCTTTACTGGATTTCTTATTTTCATCCTGTTTTTCAAAACAGACTATAATGGCAATCATTTCAGGTACAGCCTGCAGTAACATTTTTACAAATGATGTTACTTCATCAGAAAAGTTTGAAAAAGCTTCCTTCACCCAAGACACCTACAGTTATAAAAATGAGGATGCTACAGAACCTATCCTGAACCAAACCTCCAAATTTACTGTAGTTTCCTTCATTTTTTTCACTCTGAGAACATCTCAAAGAAGAAGATCCTGTTTGTCACCATTTTACGTATGGAGAATAACACTACATGAAAGGAAAAATAAATAAGAATATTTTTTGGTAAAATCCTTTAACTGGTATTGAATGCCAAAATGTTTAAATCCCACTTTCACAACAGAACCTCTGGGTTGTCTCAGCAGGTTAATTCTTTCTACAGAAGATAGGCAGAAGCCTTTATTACTGTAAAAGGAAAGGTAGTGGTGATGTCAGTGTAGTGATTCTGGTCCTGCTTGTGTGGAATTGTTACTGTAGGAAAAAATAAGCAAAAATGGGAAGATGATTTGATATGCTGAAAACGTGTAACCATTGCTGCTTTCACTCATGAGAGAAAAAACCCACTGGCTGATAGAATACCTTGATGCAGCCCATACTTCTTGAAACAAAGGAACACACAAAAATTGCGGTAGAGATTAAATTTCTATTTCATGTGAAACCTGCCTTTTGAGCCCTATAAACATGTAAAGGAGAAGCTCAATATATATATTCAATATATTCTTCCATGGTAAACAACATCAGTGAAGAGTAGCTTAGAGATACAGGTAGATGTCAGAGTAGCAGATCTATCACGCAGTAAGTGCTCCATACAAACTGCTCATAAGCTATTTCTCACCTGCCCATTCCCCAGTTATTCACCATATATAAAGTTCTCCCAGCAACTAAATTAGCACTACCACCTTGGGGAACAGGAGTCAGAAATAACTCAGTGACTACTATGAAGCCTAAAGTGGTCCTGCCATCTAGAGGAAAATTGGCTTCACGGCTTTGGAAAAAAAATTCCCTCCTCAGAGGGCATTCAGAGGAGCATTCAGCAGCACTGGGAAATCCACAGGGCAAGGAGATGAGGAATCAAAACCTGAGCTCTTTTGAAGACACTTTTCCTTGAATATTTTAAAGCTTAATTGATACCTATAGATTCATATGCATTAGGAATTTGCCTTGGTCTGATTTTCCATTCTAACTTTGGCAGATAACAGAAACATTAAACAAAAAGTTTGGCTTAAAGGCATTAGTAATAAAAGAAAACACTACAGCTACTGTTGTCAAATAGGTTTCCACATCACCTGCCTCCTATGTTTAAGATGTATTACACCTGTTTGTGCACAGGAAGGTGATTTAGAGAGAATTAGTTTAACCTTTTAATTCTGGAAAGCAGTAGCAGGGTGCTGAGTAGGCAAGACTGATTCATCATGCAGTGGATTTAAAACTTCTACCTACAAGAAGTAGAAAAATAATGCAACCCAGCCTAGCTCTGCTTTGGTCTTTCAACTCTTTTTGTGGAGTGTCCCATTAGATAGAAGACCTGATACTCTGGTTCCATTGAACTCTTGCTGCAAGGGAACAGTATAAGGAGGAGAAGAGAGGAAAAACTGAGAAAATTTGGTATATACTTCAACAACTTCAACATGCTAAATCACTAATCAAGCTTAGTGTAATAGACCAATTAATACTTTCAGAGAATAGAGACTCCAGGGAAAAAAGTGATTTTATAATTTAAAGAGGAGCCATGCATCCATGTCCACATGGCCATTGCTCTTACTGTATTCAAAAGTTAGAAACTGGGCATATTTTTCAGTTTTAGCAAAGAGATGAGTGAAAAAGTAGTGTTTTCAGCTATTGCAGTTAACCCAGAGACAGCATTTACAGACTGCTTAATTTGTTATTTGTGGGTGATAAGGTGTACATGCAGATGCAATCCCATATACACTAAGCATCTAGGCTAGGTTTCAAGATAGGTAAAAACTATAGCTTTAAATAGCAACGTGTGAAAACTATGGTATTAAATAGCAGCACATTAAAAAAATCCTTGCAACTCAGGCTGTCAAGACACTTTTGTTTAATACATTATTAGCCCTATCTTGCAACTGGACTGACATTACTCTTTCTTGAGTGCAGTGCTGCAGTACATTTGTCCTCTGGCTGTGCAGATATAGGAAACTCTTTGCCATAAGGTGGTATGATAAAATGCTAGGAGTGCTGGGTTTTTGTCAGGGAAGTAGCACCCAGAGTCTACAGCTTCTTAACAGAAGCCCAGCACCCTGAAGTCCACAATTTGTCCAGCACTACCATTTTTACAAAGTCAGGGCTTTCCATCATCATTGCAGTGGCCCACAGCTGCTTTCACAGAGTAGAACTACACTGGATACAAATCCAAGGTACATGGGTTCTGCTCCAAGTTGGAAGTAATCTCCTTTCATACCCATGCCTACAATTTGTCATTTCTCACCATCCTACAGGTAACTTCCCAGCTGTGCCTGGAGAAACCTTAGTAAGGCCCTTTGAAGGAAAAGAATCATTCACATTAATATTCCCCTGAGTATATAGTGCACAAGAATCTGAAACACACTTATTTAATTTATAAACTTCTCTCATAACCACAATTGAGAGCCTTCCTCATTGTTTCATTTCTAAATTCAGCATTCCAACAGGCCGCTTGGAGCTCGTCATCAATCAAAGTAACTGGCTTTGAATTTGCTTATCTCCTATTCTTAGGTATAGAGATTACTTCATACTATAGTAGTTGTTGATTTTATTAAGCAAGTGTTGATTTTCCTGTTCTAAACTTCATTTCTTTTTTTTCTTCTCTTGAAATATAGTTTATAGTCTTCATGCATACTCTTCACCTTAATATGATTTCCTCATAATAACAATAAATAATTTTCCTTAAAATCCTTCCACTTAAGAAAATATCAGGCTTATTATCAGGTTTGTGATGTCTGAGGAAACACAGAAGGAAAACAAATATTTTGTCTGCTGCAGCTTGTCCCACTGGGAAAGCCTTCTACTTCTAAAAAACCTGCTGCTGTCAGAACTGTCAGTCGGGTACAACCCACTACTACTGATGAATCAAAGAGTAGGAGTCAAACCAGAAAAACAGCTTCACCACCTTGGATTTCAGGGGCTGAGCAAGAGGCTCAGCCTTCTCAGTGTCACAGCCACAAGGACGGGGTGCTAATTTTCCCCCATCCCAGTGTGAGGTCCTTTAATTCAGCCTTACCAGGCTTTGCACAGCACTGGAGTCCCCTGCACAGAGCTCCCAAGGCTGACAGATGTATTGTTCAGTGCATGCATGACATGTTCTTACAAGCAATTCACTTCGCTTCTTCACTTGCACAATAGGGTAATACCTTTTTGGAGCCTAAACTCAAACAGAAAGTCCTCTAGGACTATTTCCACAGTGGATTTGTGGCTTTGCATTTTCTAAGTTTCTTGTGTGTGCGTGTTGCATTCATTGTTTCAGTACTGAATTAAGAGCAAAATCCCTGCAGATTGGCTTAGGGAGCAACAAAAATGAAGAAAAAATACACACAAACAACAAAACCCAAACCCCAAAAACCCTGAACCTACAAATAATCTTCAATTTATTTAAATGTAAAATATACTACAGAAGTATGGCTCCTGAGCACGAAAAAGGCATTCATGAATAAAAAGCCCTGTAAGTAACAGAAGAGATGCACATCAGCCGGAGGACCCAGATGCTCTGAATAAGCACAGAGCGATGCTACCACCTTCTGGAGAAACAGCGGCAGCCACTGCTCGGCTCAAACGTGACTCCGTCTGTCCGACACAAGGAGCAAGAATCAATTAACAGAAGATACAGTTAAACCTTCAGTACAAGAAAACATGCTCCGATTGCATTGCATTAGCAGGCAAACTTATTTTAACTCGACTGCCTCGTTTCAGTGAGCCCGAAGAAGTTCTTCATTTACCATGCCTTATCAACTAATTTGTCCCAGCAGCTTACAAGGACAGGGCATTTGCAGGTTAATTCTGAAGGAGTCCCTTCTTGGGAGTTTACACGATTCACCAAAATGCACATGCACATTTTCAGACACGTGATGTTGTGCAGCAACGAGACTACGACGATAGTTTCTCACTGTAGTAGATCCCTGCCTTTCTGCAGACATTTTGTAACTTAGCAGCCTAATGCAGCACCACGGAATTCCAAAACATCTGTTGCTAAGCGTTCTGCAGGGATGTGAAGGAGCTCATTGTCAAAGTAGTCATCTTTTACTGCTCTGGCAAAGAGGGGACAGACTGGAAAGGAACCTGTACAAGTATTTCCTCACCACGAAGGTGTAGCAATGAAAGGGACAGTCCTGCGATAATTTTTCCTGTTTGCAATACTGCTTTCCCGGACAACATATTTGCTCTGCAGAACAGAAACAAGCATAAAAAAGGAAATACTGCGACTTTAAAAAAGTATTTTTAGACTTCAGAGTATAAGAACAAAAGATGAATTTTAAATCCCCTAAGTTACCATGACTGCTTTATAAAGAACATGTTTCAAGTTCTGTGCAGCAAAAAGCTTAATGGCAAACCCTATAGCAAGCTTTGATTGCATTGAACCGTATTTTTCTATTTGGTAAATAGAAGAGAAATATTCCCTTTTTAGATAGAAGCTATTCTCCACAAAACAACTGTGTCCAGGACATGACTGCCATTGAGCGAGCTATTCATACACATCAATAGAGGAATATAACCTTCAACACCTGTGATGGATGGCATAAATTGATTCCATCTCAACTTCCAACAGGAAATTTAACTCTTTTGTTCCAAAGTTTGGAGATTGTGTGTAGATTCTGAATAACTTGCAGATCACAGAAGTGAGGTTTTGCACCTTCTATTTTCTGATTGTTTTTCATCTATTTTTAATCCCTGTACTTTTAAAGTGGCATTTTAGGCCATTTACAAGCATGATTTCCCCAGACAGAAGAAAAAACACTTAGAACACAATGTTACACATTTCTCCCATATAAGCTGGCATGAAAAAAAAAAGAGACAAAGAGAAAAAAAAATTTAGATGCTACACCAGGAATAAATAGCCCTAACGATTCAAGAAGTCTACTTCCTTCCCTCCATCTTTAGCATATTCCATGGCCTTCCAGTCTGTGTGTTACTTACTGTCCTTTGTTCCTTCTTTTTCTCTTGCACCACCTTACCTCCATCACACTCAAACACCTCAAAAACCTACTTGGCCTACAGGATGAGAAGAAATGATCTCAAGTTGCACCAGGGGATGTTTAGAGGGGATATTAGGAAAAAATTCCTCAACAAAAAGGTTGCAAACATTGGAACAGGAAAATGGTGGAATCACTATCCCTGAAGACATTTAAAGAGAGGTAGATGTGGCACCTGGGGACATGGTTTAGTGGTGAATATGGCAGTAACCGGGTTAGCAGTGAGTCTTGGTAATCTTAGAGGTCTTTTGCCATCTTACCTTCCCTCTTAGAACCACAGAACTGGTAAGTTTTTTCACAAAATCAGTTTCTACAACAGAAGAAATCCAGACTTGTTATCTGGACATTCTTTCCCTATAAGCTCACTTACTTCAAGTAGAGAGATGCTACAATGCCAAATTACAACCTCAGCCTTTTAAGAACTGACTAATATTTGAAGGGATGAGGTGTCTTTTCCAGACATTTTGTGGTCTTAAGAGGCAAATAGCTGTTACTGTTGCTCATTTTTAAATAGAAGTTGCATTTAGAATGAAGGCTACTCATGAGATGTGAATCACTGAGTCTTTATCTCAACATCACAGCTCTTCTCTGAAGGATTCAACACAAAGATAGAAAAGAATTACCATAGGGATACACAGTATTTTCCATAAACTGGAAGAGTAGCCCATTACTCTAATTTCTGCATGTTTTTCACCGTACCTTGGAAATGAGATAATTGCATCCTGTATGTACCATGGTTTTTTCCTGTTAACTGAGATTAACTTTTGGCTTCTCTTGCAAGAAGTTCTTTACCTTTTTAGTTTTCTGTCATAACACTGTTGGTAAACTAAATGCATAAACTAGAAAGAGGGCAGAGGTAAGCACTGCTTAATCCAAAGACAAAGTTAAAAAAAAAAAAAAAAGGCTGTTCTATAGAGTTTTCTTGTATCGTTTTTTGGCTCTAAATCATGAAAACATGTAAGCATGAAAACACATTTGGATTTCATTGATTTAATCTTAAAAACAGTAAAGTCTTTAGCACTTGAAGTATTTCCTCATTTTAATCAGGCTTCTAATTCAATAAAAACAAATAAGTTTGGAAGATGGGTTTCTTTAATATAGATAATTGGATTTTTTTTAGTGCTTTTATTTACTTCTGAACGAAACTGAACTAGCTCTCCCAGTGCACCTTTTAAATTTCTAACCAGGCCAATATACAAAACCAGAAAAAAAATAACACCAATCACTACTATTGATTACATGAATATTAAAGCCCAAGAAAACTGGTAGAGGAATGTTTTTATTTAGTAATAGGATTGCTTGTTTGATGCAGAACTGTTATAAATTGAAGAGCCAGCATGACATAGAAATCAAGCTCTGAAAGTTGCAAATATAAAGAGGTAGGTACATGGAAACACTGTCAATATTATATCCTAATATATATAGAATAAAAAAAAGAATACAGCGGGGCTGCTTTTTAAAAGGATTTTTTAATATCTGCAGAGCAAACAAAAGGTAGAGTGCAAATGAAGTGGTCTGATCTTTTTCAACCATTAGTCACAGATTGTCATTCTGGGATTTTTTTCCTCAGATCAGTAATGAGTAGTTTAACTGTTACCTTTCTCCTCTCTCATTTTTCAAATACTTCTCTATAGTTCAATAAGCCTAAAAACCTAAGGCTTCATTTCACATGTGCAGTTGTTTTGGGGGTTTTGTGATGCTAGCTTAGGAGAGGCAGGGGTATGTGTTTCATTATTATTTCTTAAAAATATCAAGACACTGAAAACAGGTCTAGAAAACCTTATAAAAGTGAAGGGCAGGTTAACATTATTTCTATTCAACTTTTCAATTATTTGAGGTGCGCAAGTGGCATAATTTAGTTTTTTTAATGTAAAAAAGGAATCCTATCATTACACACATACATTCCAAATAAATAGGTGTCCCTTAATAAGAGGAAAAATCCAATAAAGGATTTGCCTCAGAAGATAATGAAGTTCACTGGCCCTTAGGTCTAGTGAAGGTGTGTTAACAAAACATAAGCATACTTGTCAGAAATTGCTACTCAACAACATTGGCCATGCTGGAGCTTAAAAAAATATAGCATTTATCTGAGTTTATGCCTATAGTTTACTTTCTGTCAGAATTGATTTCAGTTACGTCTCCTAAACTTTTTGGAAAGGAATACATTTGTGTAAACCAAAATATTTCCAACTGAAAAGACAATCCCTATTAAATTACAAATGAGCTTTCATAGGGCTTTCTCTCTTAACGTTTGCATTGTGAATGGTTATGCTACCCACACCCACTACCTACCTAGCTTGACAGACATCTACTTCTGAGATGATTTGACCTTTCCTTTTACAAATTATGTTCACAGAAATAAAACCAAACCACAACAAATTTAAAAAAGAGAAATGTCAAGTCCTCTTTGCTTCATGCAGTTTTAGCACTGTACCTCTTGACAATCTAGGCAAGTTTTCCCACTATAATGAGACCCAAACAGACTTTATCTGTCTCTTGCTCAGTGAAAGTAGGAAAGTACTCACCTTTAATCATGAGAATAGCTTCATTCAAATACCCTCTTTCCTTAATACTAAGAACAGATACCCTCTTCCCTTAACACTAAGAACCTGCTTCATTGTTTAGAGCCTTATCCCCACCACCATGCAAGGGAAACTCTCTAGTCCCACTCAAGTCAACGTAGATTTTACCATCAAGTTTAGCAGATTTGAAATGTCACCCGGGGGTGACTTAGCCTTAATGCCTTTTTTCAAAGCAGCTTAAGTGATTTGAAGTTAATGGAAATCAGGCATTCAAAATGCTTAGGCAGCTTTTGAAATTTCAGACCTATGTCTAAGTGATTAAGCTAGAGAAAGAAGAAAAAAATAAATCAAAGTAAAATTACTCTCAGAAGTTTCATAGCAAATTTTTGGCTAAAAAAAAGCATGTAATGGGTATAAGTTACATACAAGTACAAAACAAAGAAATATTTCTGATAGATGTCAAACCACAATAGACACAAATGCATTTTATTAGATAATTTTTTCTAGCCAACAGCATCCAATCATTAAAGTGTAATATCAGAAACCTGAGTTTTCTACCTAAGAAATCCTTTGGTTGGCCTGACTGGAAATAATAAAGCACTGGAAAGTAGTCCAGTCAGAGAATACTTCAAGAAAGCAGATTTACTTAGAACTCTTTCAGTGTTAGTGCAATCACACGGGGCCTTTTTGGTATATATATTGTGAGCTCTTATGGAAAGTAAAAGTGTTTTGTAAGCTAGTTTTAGTTTCACATGATTGAGTCCAGTCCTAGCAGTTATATGAAAACATGAAGACAAAGGCTGTGGCCATACAACATGTCTCTTTCAGTACACAGAGAATGAAGGAAGGGAGGGAAAAGAAAACCCCTTCCCTTCCATTTACGCGATGTTAATTCATTGCTGGATAAGAAATAATAAGAACTACTAAACAAATATCAAAAAATTAGAGTTTCAGGCCTTCAGACAGGTCTATCTCATCTTCATACGTGAAGAACTCCATATCAAGAAGTCCAACAGATGGAGAAAAAGTAATATTGAGACGCTGATGGAGACAGCAACAGACATGGAAAAAGATATGAATATCTACAAAGCCAGGGGTATATTCTGGCACCCTTCAACTATAAGTACAAAACCACAATTGAAATTATTAGTGTCTTAGCATAAACTTAAAGGCAAAGGAGAGAAATACCTGTGATGACTCAAATTTAGCCAAGGCAGCTAGAGCATCTCAAACCTCTAGAGACTTGACTATAAGACACAGAATTCAGCTATTAGAATCACAGAATATGCTGAGCTGGAAGGATCATTGAATCTGACTTCTGGCCCTGCACAGCACCATCCCCAAGAGTCACACCATGTGCCTGAGAGTATCATCCAGACTCTTCTTGAACTCTATCTGACTTGGTGATGTGACCACTGCCCTGGGGAGCGTGTCCCAGTGCCCAACCACCTGCTGGAGGAAGAACTTTTTTCAAATATCCAACCTACACCTCCTCTAGTGCAACTTCAGGCCATTCCCTCATCTTCTTTCATGGGTCACCAGAAGAGATCAGTGTCTGCCCCTCTTTTTCCCTTCCCAAGGAAGTTGTAACTGCAGTGAGGTCTCCCTTCAAGTCTCTTCTTTTCCAGGCTGAACAGACAAAGTGCCCTCAGAGGCTCCTCACATGGCTTCCCCTCAAGGCCCTTCATCATCTTCACTGCCCTTCTTTGGACATTCTCTAATGGGTTAATGTCTTTTTTTTATTGTGGCTCCCAAAACTGCCACAATGTTCAAGGTGAGGCCACACCAGTGCGGAGCAAAGCGAGACAATCATCTCCCTCAACTGGATGAAAATGACTTATCCAGATGCATTTTAATTGAACATTGGTCCTCTGCCATCATATTTATGTCAAAAACTGACAGCAGTCTAAAGAAGGAATAATCATAAAATGAAATAAGGAAGTGCCTTAGCAGTAGTAATTAATTCAGTAGTGCAGAACACAAGGCAGAACACAGGCTGACTAACAGGGAATGGATGCACATTTTGCACCTGTAGAGTTAGTGTAGGTCTTATTACAAACCTAGTGTATTGGCATAGTTCTGTTCCATTGGCACCTTCCAGTCACAAAAGACCAGCAATAAAAAAGCAGGTTATTCCAGGTCAGCACTGAAATATAATAGAGCAGTCTGCAAAACCTTGCTTCTAATTTCTTGCTTTTTTGACCAATAAATTTAGTTATTCATCAAACAGCTACCAAAACCCCAACATCTATCCTCTAATTTCAAAAAGTATTACCTTTACTTGGAACTGAAATATTCTTCATAATTCTCCATACTGAATTTTTTCTGTCTTCCTCCCTTCTTATACATAGGCTCTCTAGAACAGTGATTAGTAGTCCTTTCAATTCTGTCTCTCTACTACAACGGAAATTCAACCTTTTTCAGTGTTCAAATCAAATAGTCTACTTATTTATTGCCAAAAACCCCCTCCAAATTTCTTGTCTTGAACTTAAACTAGAAATCTAATTTGTGGGCTATACTGACTGAAATTCCAAAAGGTGTAAAGTTCTAAAAGGGGATAAGGGCGGGGAAGACAACAAAGACAATTTGCAAGTTGATCTATATATTTTAACTACTTGAATTAGAAATAAAGTGGCTTCATGAGACTTAGTGGCCTTTGGTTTTTTGCAACTTTCTCAGTGGTTTTCTGTTCCAGTTCTGAAGTAGAAACACACCAGAAACCAAAAGAGGAAATGACTTTATTATTATTAGGAAAATTTTTTTGCAAACTATTAAAAGAATTCCTAGAATTTCCACAGAAAGCCACAAGTCTGAGTCAATTTATGTAAACTTTGTTTTGCATAACATCTTTTCAAGATTTTACAGCTGTGACAACCTAGCAGTCAGCTTGTAAACAATGGGCAAGTACAAGAGAAGTGATATTGAAGCAGACATAAGGGGTGGTAGATCACCCCAACAGCGGGAATTGGCCCTGTAAAAAGATATACTTCTACTCTTATTCTCATAGAGCCAAATAAACTCAAAGAGCAAACTCTTATTGTGTTCCTAAGTGTACCAGTCAAACACATGGATGACGCATCCCCAAATGGGCATTTTGAAGTTGTTCGGGTTTTGATGCTACCGGTTTTTTATTCTGAGAATAAAACCTAGTCCTTCTCCATCCTTGGAACCCACACTGCACATTTTATGCATGCTGCATAAACGTAATTTAAAAGACTTTTTTTAGAAAAAATATAAAAGGTGCTCTCTGTGCTACTTTCTCTTCTTTCTAGAGAGCTATTATTTTCGGCTTTGCACTACCCATTCGAGATTTTTATTCAATATTAATTACATGTACACTTTAATTCTTTGCTCATCATGCTCTCTGAGCTCTACATCTAGTGCTAGAACTGTCATTCCATTTCTACGTCACCATGAGAAAATCTAGCCCTTACTCCACTTTGAGAGGGTACTGTACCAAACCGTACTTGTCTCAAAGTCAAAGGAACATAAATGAAAATTTCAGAGAAAGACAAAATTAGAATCAGCTGTTTTAAAATTCCTGGCATCATCTTCAAGCACAGTCAGTAATAAACCTTTAGAAGGACACATCAGAATTACAATTAACAATTTAAAAAGAATTTGCTAGTGGCCAATGCCCTTTCAATACTGAATGGCTGAACGAGCAGCTGCAGTAGCAGCAATAAGGTTGTGATCTAAATTAATAATGATGCATACATATAAATTTATTTTTTTAGATATTGGAGTCCATTATAATTGTTAACTGCAGTGAAACCCCAGCATAGCCATGTGCACAGTGCACAATGCCTGTGCAGTCATTTGATTGTCCTACAGAAGTATATTGACTATGAACATTAAGATAGTAAATTAATTAATAATTCCTTGTATGTATGTATGCATATATTAGTTGCAGAATGTTACATTACAGCAGATAACAATGATCTTAACAACATCCAGACACAAACAACCCACAATGCATGAAAAAGATACATGTAAGTAAGTAAGTAATGGCCAGTCTTCGCGAGCGAAGATTTGGGAAAGGTCAAAGATACATGCAAAGAGCAAATAAATGACAAATTGTGTCTTTAAAGCCCACGATCTAGACTGATAACATGGAACTGCCAGATCTGTGCCCATTATTAACTGCACGTGGGAGAACAAAGAACAAGGTTCTCAAACATCCTCACTGCCTTCCTCCATTTTCTAAGAAATAGAATGAGCTTGACACAGGACATTTAAGATGAAAGAATTTAGTAAATGAAGATCTCTTTCATCAGGACAATTTAGTATTTTATAGAACTGTATATTCATAGTTTATTATTCCTTCAAATAGAGGTGCAGTAAAAAGCATAGAGAAAAACAGAACATTCAAGGGGTAGAAGACAACAAATTGCCAGTCTAGATCAAAGTCTAGTACTAAAATTCAACAGGAAAACACCACCTTCTAATAATACACACTATAAAAAAGTGTGAACTTAAAATCAGAGCAAGGGTGATCTTAAAAGAAAATAGTACTGATTTAGTGAAGAAGTTTACAGCAATGTATCTGGTATTATAAGCAAGCCCAAATTTTATAGTTCTACATATCAAAAGTATCTTGGAAATTCAGTCTCAGCCTTATGGAAACATTTTGCTATTATCACATAATCCTACCTATTCACATAGTGAAACAAGTCTGATACACAAAGAATATATCCAGATTTTCCATTTACCTTTACAGCAAAAGGATAAGAATCAGAACCATTTATATTTTCTTTTGAAATGAAATTACTATTAATCTCACAATATTACCACACCCACTCCACCTAGAACCCAAGAAAACTTATTATAAAGCCATAACTTCTGATTATCAACTCGATAATTCTAAGAATTTGATATAAAACAAAATAAGCTAGAACTTCCATTCATCTACCAACATATTACACTACAGTACAATATTTTCTAGCTTGAAACAACGCTTTAAAAAAAAATTATTGCAATCTTTACTTTCACAGGTGATTTGATGATGAAACAACGTAAGCGTTTGGCAGAAATCTGATCATCACAATGTCAGTGAAAACATGTAAGAAACATGAGGAAACCTACCACGATGCTTCTAAACGAAGCACAGATCTAGTCCTCTCAGAATTTTGAGGCTACCTCAGATTTATATTTCAAGAGAGATTACTGTATGTCTGTCTCAGCAATACAAGGTCCCGAATACACACAGTATATTGCAATAGTCCAGTGAAAGAGGGAAATTATTCTATGCTGTGCTACACTACAAATATGACAAGACCTGAATAAGAAGGCCGAGAAATTTGTCACAATCTCTCTTAGTTTCTATAGTTAAAGTTTTTTACTCTAGAAGTAAACCTATTTGAGAAATATTCAGCTTGGCAGTCCAGAAGAATACAGAAAGGACCTACTTTTAGACAGAAATATTATATTTCTCACAAAAAAGTCTGCAGGATCCTAGGACTGCTATATTTGAAGGAAAAAAAAAAAAGATGTTTCTTTTTTTGTGAATTAAGTGCAACTATAGTGTACGTCATAGTTACGGCTTGTTGGAAAGTAAAGTCACTTGAGTGTAGGACTGCAGACCAGTTTTTCATAGACTTTAGTACTTACCAAACCTAGTTTTTCTTGCAAAAGCCAAAGCTTAAGTTTTAATTTTCTCTTCCATCCCCACCTCTGAACAAAATAGGTAGTGTTTGACAAACAGTATAGACAATAACTTTTGATAAGCAACAGTTTTGTCTGGCCTACAGAGTTGAGCTTTTTTCTAACAGCGCGAAAAGTATAAACCAACATCAGTATAGACCTAAGCCCAAGTTTACCAGCATTTTAAACAAGTATATAAAATTCCTTGCACTATGAGCTGACATTCAAGGGTAAATAGGTGATACAGATAATTTATTACTTTCCATAGCAGTAAGTTTGCACACTGGAAATGGACATGAAAAAAACCAACCAAAACAAAATGAAAACAAAACAAAACTCAGGTAGGATGAAAATAATTGTTCTGCATATCTCTTAGGAAAAGACCTTTTTCACACCCGCTGTGTGAAGATGCAGTTTATTTGAAGTATTGGAAATAGCAATAAGCGGGTTGGCTCTATTCATTACTTTGAAATGCCCACGAATTTATTTCCCCTTGATCCCTTACCCCTGCTTCAGAAAGAAGTCTGCATTTTATCATTATGACCTCATGTGACTCTGTTGGGTGATGACAACCCCTGTTAAACCTACTTTATAGTCTCTTCAACAGTGAGCTCAGGGCAAGGCACAGAGAAGTTGATTCATAGATGTGCTGATGTGGAACGTATTATTCACAGACCTGAGTATTCAAGAGCGGGGAAAGGGGTCACCAGCTCCACACACAACAGTGTGCTAAGCAGAACACTTGGTTGTTTTTCTGTGAATAAAAAAAGCTGCCTTAAGCAATTAGATGGTCTTCACAGGGATACTTCGAACTGCTTACAAAAGATTACCCTAAAAAAAATCTATGCAGAACACCAATGACCAAAGTGGAAAACACCAAGTATTACCTGAAGAACAGCATTTATTTTAGACATAACTAAAATAAAATAAAAAAAAAGAATTATCTTTCAAGCCATGATTTGTCTATTAGAAAATTCTTAATTTTTCATTTTACCATATTCTTGGCTTATTTTAAACAGAAAGCAAAGAATACATTTAACTCAAGTGTTCTATAACAAAAGCACGTTTTTTGTAACAAAACTTACAAATCATCCTAGAACAGTGTCATAATTTTATAACAGTTTTCTAAAGAAGACTGGCTTTATTAATTCTGTGTTCTTGAAGGTCAGTAGAGTTACACACAAATTCTGTTAACAAAAAATATGCTGTTTTAATTAATTTTTGGAAAAAGGGAGATTCAGCCTCAACAGCAGGGACAAGGACAACAAACATATGGGCAACTGCTGAGGCTGGTTTCAATCAAAAAGTCAATACGTAACTTCTATATAAGGTCAATAGGCAGTAAAAAATAAAAACTAATTATTTCAAGCTTTGAAAATGAATGCTAGAAGTAAAGTTACATTGTTTTGAGTTTGCTTGGGGTTTTTTTCTGGATGAACAGTTTTAGCAAGACAAGTGGCTTCATAAAGACAGTTCAAAAGAACTGTTTATAAGTAATTTAAAAGTTAGCTGAAATATGTACAACTTTGTAATAGTCAAGAGTGTTCAGCTCTTACATAATAGATTATTAGTCGTAGTTGCATAATATAGTGTTGTCACTAAAACCCACTTGTTGTGCCTTGGTCCACATATAAAGGGCAGCAGACACATGGTTTATAACAAAGTCTGGCACTTTTCTTATGCCATGGTTTAACCCCAGCCAGCAGCCAAGCCCCACGCAGCCACTCGCTTACTCCCCCACCAGTAGGATAGGGGAAAAAATCAAAAGGGTAAAAGCCAGAAAACACACGGGTTGAGACAAAGACAGTTTCATAGGGAAAGCAAAAGCTGTGCACATAAGCAAAGGAAAACAAGGAATTAGTTCCCTGCTTCCCATGGGCAGGCAGGTGTTCAGCCATCTCCAGGAGAGCAGGGACCCATCAAATGCAAAGGTTACTTGGGAAGACAAATGTCATCACTCCAAACATCCCACCCTTTCCACCTTTGTCCTCCCACTTTATATACTGAGCATGATGTTATATGGTCTGGAATATCCCTTTGGTCAGTTGGGGTGACCTGTCCCAGCTGTGTCTCCTCCCAGCCTCCCCTGCACCCCCAACTTCCTCACCAGAGTGTCAGTGTGAGAAGCAGAAAAGGCCTTGGCTCTGTGTGAGCCCTGCTCAGCAACAACAAAAACATCTCTGTATTATCAACCCTGTGCTCAGCACAAATCCAAAACACTGCCCCATACCAGCCACTGGGAAGAAAATTAGTTCTACCTCATGCAAAACCAGCATACCTTAAATGTATACCACTGAAAAAAAATAATTTAAGTAACAAAACCAGAACCAGAATGCGACAATAAACACATTCCTTTCATGGATGCCTTTTGAAACCATTATTTCCTAGATTTCTAGTACATAAAACATAAAGTAAGTTCAGGGACTCCCTAAACCAATATTCCTTTTAGTAAAAGTAGCACCTCCAGGGTGCAATTGCCAAGAAGAGCTAAAAAGCTTCTGTAAAATATGCTTTTAACAATACAGTATAAAGAATTAGCAACAAATACATGTGAACGTACTGGACAGATCAAAGAAAGCTAATTTTGTAATCTAGATATTAAAACTGCAGTAAAATGCTTATGTGTTTAATAACCATATAATGAATTAGTGAAATAAATGCATAAATTTTCATATCTTACATCAGACTTATAACTTCATATTTAGTTATAGAATTGTAAAATAACCAGAAAATGTTAATAAATAATGCAATATATAAGATATGGCAATTCTTAAATTCAGGAAGTAGAAAACTATGTGGTTTTCATGCTTTCTAAATCATAATGAGTACTCAGGAAAATAATTCCTTCTTCTTTATTCTAATTTATACCATTCACAGCATGAGAAAGCAAATACCAAGTTGTAGCATCAATAATCACTCCATCAAACAGCAGCTCCATGAGGGAATCTCTGAGCACTTTGTGCATAACACTAGAAAAACCTGAGCTGGTTCATTCTGGAGCATAAAAACATTACCCCTTATGGCTCAATAAGCTAATTTATCTGAGACTGGTAAATTAATTCACTCTGCCGTCAGTCAAAAAAAGCAATGTTGTCACCAACTTCAGCAAAGCAAAAGTTTGGTTTATTACCATCCCTTCCTGAATCTAAGTAGAAACCCTGATGTTAGGGACACCAGCCTTACCTTCTCATCCTCGAAATTTGAGAAATTATTCTTGGCAAGTTAGAGACATTTGGATCACTAAATTGTGTCGCTAAGTTTAGTTTTAAATAAATAGCCTTAATTAGAAGTTTGATAATTGTCGCTTTAATTCTCACCAACCAAGAGTTATTATTACACCTGTTACCTTTTCCCTTCCACTCTGTGGAAAACTTCGTGACATTTTTCATAGACCATTATGATACTTGCAATAAAAAAAAAATGTGTTTCAAAGCCATTTCTATTCCCCCCCTCGCCCAGAGTAATAAAACCACAAAGCTAAAAAAGAATGTTTTCTGTGTAAGTGTGGCTATATTGCAAGACTTCCACACAAAAGAAAAATTTAAAACAAGTTTGCTGTTCTTAAAAAACAGATTACCTGTGCAATACTGGGAAATGTAACACAAAATGTCTACATCAGTAATATGGGAACATTTTTCTTCCCTCACAGTTATATTACAGCATCTATAGCCTTATGCTATAAATCTCACATGAACAGAAATTGCCCTCTCTCAACTTTCAAATCTGCACAAATTCCTAAATACTTCCAATCATCTGGAGAATCTAAACAAGTTATTTTCGGTTATTAGTATTGTAAAAGTCAGCTTCTTATACCTCCTCAGCTTATCAAGCACAGGAACTTAGTTAAAAAAGCTTAGGTGAAAGAGGCTAGGAAGTGAAAGTGTGTTATCAGTTTAAAATAGAATCCTCTTCACTAAGAAAAGAAGGTTTTCCTGCTGAGTTCTAGATCCTGACAAAATACCAATCTGTCAAGACCCAGAACTCATTACTTTAAGTTTACCTTATTACTTTTGACTGAATTACAGGACAGACAGAAATGGTACTATCATTCTAATATACTCAGTTGCTGCACAAATCCATCCAGCCTCCAAAACAAATGCATTTGTAGCAAGTTTTGTTTTAAGTACCTGTTGCAAAGATCAAATTAGCCTAACTCTATTTTTGTGAGCTATTTATTTTTTCTGTGACTAAATATTGAAGGTAGTAGCAAAAGGAATAGATAAACTTACGTAACTTGAAATAGCACCATTTTATTACTTGAAATAGCACTATTTTATTACTTAAAGTTTAATAAATGTCTTTGAACGTCCAAATGTTTAGGGGTTTGTGGGGTTTTTTTTTAGTTTGTTTTTTTAATTGATACCTCCCACCACTATTAAAACCCTTTTATCCCGTTTATACCAGATCTATTTCAGTATTGTTGTGCCATTGATTTCAGCATATTTTCACTCAGAATGCCCTGTATTTTAGTACATTTGAAGAGCTGATGTCTAAAGTAACTAAATAACTGAACAGAAATTTTTCTGCATGACAGGGTAGGATATTACACATCACATTTATTCCTTACTCTACTTTGCTATCTCTGAAACAATCAGAATCCAGGACAGATTTTTTTGACTGCACATGGATCATCATTCTCACTACATTTTCTTTCCCTCTCTGTTCATCAAAACTATTCCTCTTGGGAAAAGGGACAGATACATATGCACACACTCACATATGTAGCACATATAGAAAAGGCTTTCTCTGAAAAATGTTATTCACTTTGACCAACAACTAATCAATTGATTTAAATGGTTTCCATAGAGTTAAGTCACTAGGAAGAAAGATGGGAACAATTCTAACTACATGGGGAATGTGCAAGAAACCTTTGTAGCCACAAATACCATCCTTTTTTTTTTCTTGAATGAGATATTTCCCTTATTTAATCTAAAAGTAAACATTCAGTCTATTAAAAATGTATATTAGGAATCAAAAAGGGGCAGAGAGTTGTAGTGGTGAATAAAGCATAGAAAACAATTTATGCATCTAATTCAGCCAAATTTTGTGTCCATGAAAATAATTGTTTTCTAATACATTATCACTCAGCGATAACATTATTCCAATGTTTTGGTATTAAATAGTATGAAGAACCACTCATTAAAAACTGAGACCGTGCAATTTATTGCAATTGGTCAGATAAAATATTTCAGAATACTCAAAATATTTCTCAAATATTCTCACATCAAGTTAGGACAAAAATATTTTCAGCACTAAATATTTTTAGAAAATCTTCATTACTGTGTCACTTGCATACAGTTCTGAAAAATCCCCCTGTCAGTGCTTGGGCAGTATAACTTGAAAAAGATTAATGAACAAGATAGGTAAAGAACAAATTTATGCTGATGTATAGAAACAAAGGGTTTCATACCATTTTCCAAAAAGTCATGATGACTAAAGCTAGGAACTAACAGAATGAATCAGCCTTCTTGATGTGACTTTGGGCAAAATTCCCATATCCAACACTAGCAACTCAGTTGGCAAAAAGGAACCTACAAAACAACCAACCTACTGTTGCATGACAAGAACTTTCTTACTTTATATAGTCAGGCACAAGTGGGACTATGTTTTATAACACTGGTCAATATCTACATGCCTTAACACCTAAATTGTGTTTTCTTTATCCTAAGTTTTAAATGGGCACAGTTCTGATATAGTTAGCTGTCAGAAAAGAGCTAACAGGATGCAGTTCTTTATTTTGTCAAGAAGCGACCTAACTGCCAGAATATTTCATAGAGAAAAATATTTGAGGTAAAGTTTTCATCTCTTCTCTGTGCACTAATTATACTGTGCACATCTTATATACAAATTTTATTTTTTTTTTTACATAACCAGCTCCTGGGGCTGAGAACAATTCAGGCTCTTTGAGCCTAGACCCAGTCTTGGTGGTTGGCAGCTATACTGGAGATATCAGGAGCAATCAATTGTGGGTTTATATTGTGCAAATTTTTTGAATATTCATTTAAATAGGTCATATCCTTTTCATGAACAAATAGAAAATTGATACAACCACTGACCTATTTTTTGCTTCACTCCCCATCTTAACCTAACCAGGTTTATGAAAGCAATGGAAAAGAAACAAATGCACAAAAAGCCTGAAAACCTTTTATAGTGTTCTTGTTTTAAATATAAATTAACGTAATAATTAACAATACAACTACTGTTCAAATACTTAATACCACCTGCACATATAATTTATTGTAGCACACCTACAACAAATTAGGTAATGATGCCAAAATAGTTGTGATTTATTCTGTTCTTAGTCAGAATGGCTTTCTAGTGAACACTTCATCAAACTACTCAAAGAAAGAGGGACAGTTTTCAAAATTTGAATTTCATTATCATCACATGCAGCATGAAAGGAAATTGTGGGTGCCTGAAGTGTAGCTCTTTTTTAAAGTACCATTTATACCAGCTACAGCTGAATTAAAACCCCAGTAAAAAAAATCTAGTTTTCCAGGGGGACAAGTGCAAGTTTCCTTTTCCTCTAAACTGAACTCCTTCTCAGCCTGACCTATTCTTTCTTTTCTTTGTTGAAATAAATTAGTCAGAATGGCAATTGGTAGCCACAGGGGTAAACCCTCAGCAACCAAGTAGTTTCGTGGGTTAGATAGAACATCTTCCTTCATGAGTGCAAAAATCCAGACCTCTCTCTCCTCTACCCAGCCCTGAGAACTTGTCACTCCCCATAGTGAGAGTTCATTTGCTGTTCCCTGAAGCAGGACACTCTACTAAGATGCTGAGTGCAGGAATTCATCCAGCAGTAACAAATTCACAACTGTACTTAATGCTATACTTCTAAATATCATGTTCTGCAAATCTAGCAATAACTTTTCATTGCTTCCATCTAATGATGTGTTTTCTTTGATTTAATTCTGAGGTTTTTTCATTGTGGTGTCATGCCATGATAACTGCTTATTTCCCTATATAAAATGCAAAACCACTGACAAATCCAGATGTCAGGTTATTCTTGATATATCAGAGTAAATATTGGTTTCCATGGCACCAGTACGTGCTGGGAGCTCTCTCTTGTTTTATATACTCCAGGGATTTTATACATCATCTTCAGTGTCAAGAGAAGATTGCTACTAATACTTGACAGTCATAAGAAAAATGCACTGATAACCAGTGGCAATCAAAGTCTTAAAATAAACCATGATCTTGGGTTATTTTTAATTGAAATAACTTTGAAAGTCACTGTTTGTGTAATCTCTCTGTTTTAATTAAACTAACATTCAAAAACTCTTATTAAGGAATGGAGGAATGGAGAAAAAGATATAGTCCCTCCTGAGGAGACTGGAAAGATTACTTTTCTTTTAAATGCTTGTTAAGTGACATCAACACAGTGCAGAGTGTACTTTCAGAACTCTTCTGGGAATATTGACATCCCACCAGCTGCAAACAATGTCATGATTTTAACCTTGAGCTGAATACCAAAAGTTGTAAGCCTCAACATGTTAAGGAGTTAGAAAAGAGCTTCACAAATAATTATTAATTCACTAGTATTAATTTACTAGCTTATTTCTAACTATATTCTTTTATCAGATAAAATTCAATACATCACTACAGACAGCATTCCATCACAGAATCAGATATTTGTGTACTGGAGTTATCGCAGCAAACTAAACATCTGAGCTTATAACTTTTATGTTTGTCATTCATAAAAGTTTTTCTTTCTTTTCCAGCATTTTTCTGCTTCAGTTAATTCTTTCACGTTTTGTCAGTAAAATAAAAATTCATGTTTACAGTTAATTAGACACAATCAATCAACGGTGTCACAACAGAAACAGATTTACCTTGGATCCAGGTAGTACTGCAACAAGCATAGCATTTGAATTCTTCACTTGAATTTTCCTCATAAATCCAGTATACTGTAAAGATGAAAGATGGGCACAAAATTAATATTTTATGCGGGATTAAAGGAAATTACACAGTTTCATCTCTGTATGAATACCATAAAGATACATCAAAAGCTACCAAATACAGCTAAGGCATAATTCTAATTCCTAGCAGAAGAAAAACTCTCCCTCAAGAAAGTAACTTAATTATCCTGTCTGCTTCAGTCACCCCTGACACAATACATCAACTAGAAGACTTCGAATTAGGCAGAGAAACAGTCAAAAATAATTAGAAAAAAGCAGGTTGCAAAAAAAACAGCATTCCACTCCTTTTAAGTGAAGGAATAGAGAACTGTTTTTCCCTCTATTTATACTGTTCAGTACATTATATTTATGTATTATATTACAGAGCAGGATTGTTTTTAACTCAGAAACCCATCCATATCAGCAAAATTTTGTGAAAGATCCATTCTGAATATTCAACCAGCTTTTAAGTTCTGACCACTTCAGTGCTAACTCTTGGAATTTTGAGGATGCCAAATACAGATACTGAAGTATATCACTCATCCTCAGTGAGAGGAGAGGTGTTTATCTATTTGGCAAAAAAATTTTCTTCTTATAAGTGTATACTCATCACCAAAACGCATCATACTTATATTTTTTCTTATTAGCATTAATTAACAATCTCATACTTGTTGTGACATTTCAAATATTTACACCTGGAATACTGCTTTGAACTGAAAAAAAAATCTTGCACTCAAATTCTACCTTATACTACATTTATATAAAAAAATAGATAAATGAGTATTGATACACACACACAAACACATCATCATAGAAGCTGAAAAGTAGACTATCGAAGCAAAAAAACTCCCGCCACCAAAACCCATAGAAAATCATTTCTTTAAAGCTTTACCAACATAACAGGCTTTCTTTCATTAATTATTCCAACTTTCCTTTGGTGGTTTTTCGGTTTTGTTTTGAGCAAATATGCAACAATGGTTTAAACTCTGCAGAGAATGAGAAGAAAGAAGTTCTGTGTGGCTGTTCTACAGGCAGAAACAGAGGCTGAATAGGCAATAACTATATGTCATTCTGCAAATCAAAGAAACATACTTGAAAAAATTGTTATTTTTTTTCTTCATTGTTTACTTCTATACAGAAAGGGCTTATTTCTGAAATACAGAAGTTATTTGTATGTTTAGAGCATATATCCAAATGGACTTCTGCACAGAAAAAGACCAGATTTTTTTTTCCTTTTAAAGCCCTTTCTAAAATAAAAAAACATTACAGTATTCATAGAAACAAGAAAAAAAAACAACAACAAAAAAAAAAAAAACCCAAACAAACAAAAACCAAAATGAAACAAAAAAACCTTTGTACTTATTTTAATGAAATATTATTTAATAATTGCAATACTGCTGTAATACACTAATTGTTTTCAACCATGTTATATAAGATTCACAGGCACATTCGTTTTTATTTGCTTTATGTTTTGTCAACAACCTTCACTTCTTTGGACTTGCGATCATATGTCCTAGTCCTGTTATTTATTACCTAACATATCTGTGTATTAGCTAATCAAATAAAATTATCAAATTCTGATCCTTACTAAGATATTGGACAGCTTTTAAGTGGTATATACTCTATGCTCGATTCCATACAACTTGCTTGGTCTCCTTGTGTTAAACAATTCTCTTTGGTTTACAATATGACTCTTCTTCCTTCTGATGGAAGCAACAGGCTACACAACAGCTTGATATTTCTTTATTTCATCTTTGACTAAAAAAGATGCTAAAAATTAATTTTGGCTTAACATGAAAGTAACATCTTTTAGAATTTCTCACCTAAAAGGAATGGGAGTTAACAGAGTTATTTGCAGAATTTTAATTTAAAATGAGCAAGCAGAGTAAAAAAATCTTCAAATGACAGCAGAGAGAAAAGTGAAATAACACACTCACAGAGAAGAGGACAGGACAGTTAACTTGCAAAAGGAGACCCAAGTTCATGTTTGTCTGCTTACTTGCTTCACAACAGAAATTGAGGTCTGCCACTTTGCTGCTGAGTGCTAATGGGCTATAAGGTATTCTGCATGAGCTCTGTATTGCAAGAAGTGTTTTATTACTAAGTAAATATGAAAAAGATCTCAGGTTTTCACCTCTAACACAGGTGTCCTGTGTTAGAAGGGCCACAAAGTAATTTTCTCTGTCTTAATGAATATTCATTCAAGTGAAACACTTTCTGCAGGAAAGACAGAAAAACATAATAATATTCTGTGTACACAAATAAATAAGATAGTGTTATGGAAGGGAAAAAATCTTGGCTCTATTTTCTTTTCTGATGAAACAGAGGGAAGAATTGAAATTACCTCTCCCAAGATCTGCCTTTTGGAACTGCTAAATAGAATAAATCAACAGAGAGCAGATATTTCTGAACAGAGAGGGACCATGGAGTTTTCTCTACTTTGGCAACAGTATTTCCTGGCTCTTACAAGATTCGAGTCTCTAGCTGAGAGTATCTGTGGAATTCCTTGAACAACTTCTACAGTTTCTGTGTCTGCAGCAAGATCTGTCTGAGAGAGGGCTTCACTAATACAGTCCTTATCCTTTTATTCCTCTTTCTGTTGTCCTTGTCTTCTGATCTGTTCAAAATGATTCCTCTTTTTTTTTTTTTTTTTGTGGCTGTTGGGTTTTTTTTTTGGTGGAACGAGTCCCTGTTGCCATATAAACTGAAGTCAAAACCAATGCCCCAGTCAGGCATTCCATTCTTATAATTATTATAAGCAGGAGCAATACTTCACAGGATCACAGAATATTCTGCATTGGAAGGCACCCACAAGGATCATCGAGTCCAGCTCTTAAGTGAATGGCCCATACAGGGATTGAACCCATCACTTTGGCGTTATTAGCACCAGGCTCTAACCAACTGAGCTAGATGCAGGATCATTTATATGAACTTCCCTCACAAAACCCCAGTGAACTCCAGGAAATGTTAAAGAAACTTCCCTGTGTGACCTGTGTGACTGGAGCCACTCTGGCAGTGACACTCGCACCACCTGAGCGGGACCAAGGCCCCTTCACAGCTACACCCCCACTCTCACACAGATGAGGTTTGCTCTCCGGCTCCATCCCAGGTTTCCCATGGCAGTCTCAGATGTCCAGATCCTTCAAGCAGTTTAATATTACTGCAATAACTAAATAACAAAATAACAGCTCAAGCAGGTCCCTCCAGACTCCAAACAAAGGAACCCCTGGGTCTTTATACCCCTTTATACTCTCAGGTCAAAGGTTGGACCCGATGATCCAAGGTCTTTTCCAACCTAGTTGATTCTGTGGTTCTGTGATTCTGTCCCTCACTTGGCTGGGCCGTGGGTTCGAGGGGCCCTTTGTTGCCCAAAGGTTGGGCAGTTTGTGGCCCCTTGGCTGATATTCCCACCCAGAGCTCACCCTGCAGCTCCCACAGCAGCTCCACACCGAGCTACCTGCACGGAGTGAATTCCTCAACACAAACATCATCTCAGCTCTCAGACAAGTAGAAAATGCTATCAAGCAGGTTACCTTCAGGATATTTATAACCTTGCAGTTACTGTTTCCTTCACTGGGGCTTATGGAAAAGCATGCAAAAGTATGTCCAAAGAGAATTCAAAACAACTAGCCTCAGCGGATCAAAAAGAATTTTAATAACAGGTTGCTATATAAGTTTCTTTAAATTTGGAGGTGCTCACTATGAAAAAAAAAAAAATGAAGGGGAAAAAGAAATGTAACAAAGAATTTCTACCTGGGGAATTATTTCCAGTGTACATAAAAATATTTCTGGAAAGAAGTTGCATGTGGCTTTGTTTATCCTAGCATACGTGGTTATTTGAAACATGCTTCAGCACGGTATGAGAGTGATTTTGGTGCTAACTAATGTGGACTTTTGAAATCAAGTTTGAATTAAAGCCTTAAACTTAACTGCAGTAAGAAAGGCCATAGATTTGAGGAGGAAAAAAACTAACTGAAAAGGAATTAATAATAATTTTTCAGCCTGAAAAAAAAAATTGCATAGTTTAAACTCGATTATTTAGTTAAATACAGAACTGAGTAAGAATTCAGTATTGTAGGATCATAACATACATGGCATCATGCTTGAGAAGACTAAAACAAAATTCAGCTCTTGAGACACAGGGTTTACATAGATTAACAAGTGTGGAGGGGTGTTACTCAAAAGGAAGTTCACTGAAAGTACCAATATTTCTTCACAGATCTCCACCAATATTTTTGTCCCTTACTAGAAACAAAACATAAACAAACAAGTACTGAAAATAATGCTCTATCTGTGGAAAAAAAAAAAAAAGGATTGACACACAGGAGCCTTTTCAGACATAGGAAATGTGACCTCTGGCCATCAGCATCTTTCTGACATTTCTACAAGTCTCAAACTTATCTGTCAGGAAAACTCTAGGGGGAAAAATATAGTTCAGTGTCCACATACTTTGTCAGTTGCCCTTTTTCTTGAGAAAACAAGTAACTGTCAACCTGTGTCAACTGTAATGCTAATTCTTGCAGTCTGGATATCAACCCCGGAGTGGGAACATTTCAATTAAGCATCCAGCAACCCTTTAACATTAATAGATTCCTAACAAGGTCACATCTTTTCTCATTTCACACAGCAAAGAATGATTAACTTAGCTTAGTCTATAACATTTAGGAAGAAAAATACAATTAGGAAACAGCATCACCACAAAAATTAAATGAAATACAGATAATTGAGAGTCACCACTGTCTATATTACTCTGATTTGCTCAAGATTCTTTATGTAATTTTTTTTTTTAGTTTTTCTTATAAGCAAACACATTGGAAGGTATGCATTACAACTTGATGACAAGCAAAATCTGAATTGTCATACCTGCTTTTAGATATAATATGTACCACAGTTATAGGCAAAGTGTGCAATGGGAAGAGATAGGAAGTAGAAACTAACTGCATTTGGACTTGGATAAAAGCTACATGGCTATACACTGGTTTAGAAATAGTAGAATGGTGAGCATCTCCATGTGCATTGATTATTTATAGAGCATTTAAACCTTGATCGAATCAGTTAAAAAAAACCAAACAACTTTTGAGAGAAAGTATAAGGAGAAAGATTTTGAAGAAAGTCATGTAGGCTGTGAAAAAACAAGCTGTATTTTTAAGGCATATAACAGATAAAAGCAATTATATGTTAATTATGCATTATAGTCACTTTCCCAATAAAGTTTATAACCACTGCATTCCCATTTCAGTAAGCTAAGAGTCAAAACTCTTCCCCTCCAAAATGCAGAGAGAATTCATCCAGATAATAACTCGACAGGTAACCTGGAGAATAGTTATTAAAGATGTGTGATTATTTTTCATGCACATTTGTGGAGAAAGATCATTATTCAGATAGGGGAAATAAAAGTTACGTGCTTGAATTGATCCTTGCTGTCTATGGTCTACTGGTTTTGAAGACTCTCCATTATAGATGTGGAAGCCATATGGACATGTTCTCAAATTGACTGCTGATATAAGTGGGCACAACTCCACTTTTACTTAATGGAATCATGCCAAGTTATTCCCACACTGATTCTGGCCTCTTGTATCTCAGTTGGAAGCATACAATTTTATATGCCAATGGCAAGTCTCCAATTTTATTTCCTTCAGAGATAAAGCTGGGAATTGTCTATTAAATAAACTACATCTACTTTTCTATTTGTGAATTGACTGAAAATAAGCTGAAAATGTCCATGGATAAATTATTGATCCAAAATGCAGCTGTCCAAATGCAGCAAAAAAAATGGTCAAGTAGTGTTTCAAGGGATGAAAGTCTTTAGTGGAAATTTTAATTTATTTGCTTAGAAGAGAAGTAGGCCTTGGAAAAAAAATGCATAAACATTCTTCTATAAGGAATATAAAAATATCTTTATAGGTTTAGCAGGCTGTCCAAGGTTTTGAACTTTACATTTAAAGTGGTTAACTCACCAGTTAGCAGATGCTCCTTGGCTCCATTAGTAAATAATGGCAGAAACTGAAACAAGACTGACCAACCATCTGAAACAAACACAAAATCTAATATATCTTTTCTTTTTTTTCAGGATGTAAATAATGTCAACAATAAAGAGTTTGGTGCAGGCTAATGGATTCAGAAATATTGTTACAATATTGAATCTTGGGCACTGCATGCTGTGACTGCAAAATAAATCTCACATTCTGCTGAAAAGCTACATTAAAAGTCTGTCCTCTTGGAGTCTGACATACTCTAAAACAGTGAATAAGAGTTATTTGGAAACATCACATTCTGCATGAATTCAATGTGAAGCATAAGCTCTTTCCAGGAACTTGCAAAGATCCTGGAAACAGGCTAATATTTATTCAAAATATTTAGGCCTTCAATCAAATTTTGCAGAAGCAATTGAGTTTCAAATTAAAAAAGAAGAAAATTTAAAAAAAAACCAGAAAGTTTTACAACTGAAGGTTTCACAGATGTCTGGAGATGTTTCAATATTTCATACAGTACTTGTTAGCTTGTTGTGAATTGTTTACATTTTAACTCTAGAGAATTTAGATTCTGACAACCTGATTAAAACTGGCGACAGACTCCGATAGACTAATTAAGTCTGGCACAAATGTCATCTGCAGAACATAAGTAAACATATTTTGTCTAACAAGCTGAAAATAATTAAATGATACAACAGAATTCCTTAACGAAATCACATCATCCACACCCCTTTCCTGCCCTCTCTTTTCCCCTTCTTTAACTTTTCCATTCCTCACCCCCGGCTCATTTCTAATGAAATTTCTGCATCTCATGTTGTAACCTGCTGTCTCAAGATACAATGCAAGGTTTTGAGACCTCCATCTGCTTTACACTTGACTACATTCATATTTTATTCTGTATAAACACAATTGTATATCATTCTCAGTATCAGATTCAAACAGTATCAGAGCCTTGAGTGATAATGGCAGTGATGGTGGAAGGGTGGTCATAAACCTCACAAGTTAGAAAACTGGGGAAAGAAATCCCAACCAAACAATGTACCGGTGAACCAATTCCTGCAACTGATGTGGAATTAAATAAGTACAGCAAATTTTCCATCACCAGGTAAAATAGCTGATATTGAACTGTTAGGCACTTAAATTCCCAAGGTGGGCAACGAACAAGGGAGAAAGTAAAATTTATAAATAAATAGTTTGGATATACTGGTGAAAAAAAAGACCATAACAGAGCAAACTAAGAACTCTTCTTCAGTGAATAATATGATAATTTTTCATTTTTTTCACATAATTTTCACTAAAATAAACAGGAACCTTTTTCTGAACGATGAGATTTGAACATGGGACTTCTCATTATGGCTCTTAAATACATTGCCCAGAGAAGCTGTGGATGCTCCCTCTGCGGAATTGTTGAAAGTCAGGTTGGATGGGGCTTTGGGGCAACCTGAGCTACTGAATAATGTCCCAGCCCATGGCAGGGGGGTTGAACTTGATGATCTTTAAAAGTCACTTTTTACCCAACCCACTCTGTGCTTCTATGATCATGATATCATCATCCAATCTCTGCAGCATGTTTGAACAAATGATCTTTTATGTCAGAGAGTTTCTCTTCCAATGACATTTCACATTGGAGAAGCCATTTGAGCATTTTTCATACAAGAAAGATATGAGAATTAAAAATCAGGGTAGGACTGACCTAATGTCAAAAGACCCTAACTGTAATGAAATTACCTGGTAAAAAGAAGTCAGATAAGAACCATCCAGATGGTGAAATGTGTTATTAGAAAGAGAAGCAGAAATAATCACTTGAAAATTATACCGCTTTCAGTATGGTTCTCAGCTATGGAGTCTTATACTCCCCTTCTGTATGAAGAATTGGAAAGGAAAAAAACCCTACAAACTCAATTTTCTGAGACTTCAGTATCATCAAATTAGAAAATCACTTTTGCCCTCACACAGAGACGAATATATAGCATCATTAAGGCACTCGAATTTGAAATGATCAATGACATTTGCTTTAAGCAACTTTCTAAAAGAAAAATTGCTTAGACTTCAAATTTTTTATTAATGAGGACTATAAGCAGAATTTTGTCTTTCCCTTCCCCATGATTTCTGGCAATGTACATTTTTACATTTGAATTTTATAGGTAACAGAGAAACCAGTTTTTTACAAATGTTGTGAAACCTTGGTGAGTAGGTGAAACCTATTTCACCTTTGACAGGTGAAATAAAAGCCTAGCTTTCTAAGTGAGCAACCTGTTGGGCCAGGATTTTTTTGAGGGAAAAATCATATGATGGTTTGGGTTTGAAGGGTCCTTAAAATCATCTAGTTCCAAACCCCCTATCATGGTCAAGGATACCCAACATCCACAACTTCCCTGGGCAATCTCTGCCAGTGCTTCACCACCCTCACAGTAAAGATTTTTTTCCTGATGTTTAATCAAAACCTCCTCTCTTTTAGTTTGAAGTTATTCTCACTTGTCCTGTCACTACAGACTCTTGTAAAAAGTCCCCGTTTATCTTTCTTGTAGACTGCAATTATGTCACCCCAGAGCTGAATTGCCTAAGCCTTCTCTTCCAGGCTGAACAAATTAAATTCTCTCATCCTTTCCTTGTAGGAGAGGCATTCCATCCCTCTAATGATCTTGGTGGCTGCCTCTGGACTCACTCCAGCTGGTCCATGACCTTCGTGTGCCAGGGACCCAAGAGCTGGATGCAGTACTGAAGGTGGGTGTAGAGGACCAAACAAAAACATGTTCCGTCTCAAACATGCTGAGTATTGCTACAGGAAAGGTGATCACAGAAGAGGGTCCCATGGAAGTGGGAAAGCACTGTTCTGAGCCCACTTCCTGCTCTGCCTTAATAGTTGTGCTCAGTCTTTCCCCCCAGCTCACTTCCTGGAGATGGGCTGACTGTGCATGCATGAACAAAATGCATGAAAAGTCTCATTTACATAAGAGGCCTGCACCAGATTAACTATAAAAGGGACCAGATTGGGTCCCCTCCCTCTTTTTTTTTTTCTCCTGGGTCTCTTTCTTCTCTCTTTTTCTCCTCTCTTTCACTTTTTTTTTCTCACAACCCCAGCTCTGGACCTTCCACGTGGCTGAATCAATGTAAGATCTCAGGACTCTGGGATGCATCTCATCAGGTCCCATAGACTTATGTTCATTCAGGTTCCTCAGGTGGTCACTAATCTGATCTTTACTGATACTGGGATGGACTTTGCTCCCCTATCCCCCATCCTGCTGTCCATCCTGCTGTCCACTCAAAAACTGTGGGAAGAGAGGTTGCCTCTAGAAGCAGCTAGACAGACAACACCAGCCACCTGGATGATAAAAGAGGAAGAAGAAAATCCTAAAGGAAAAATATTGTGAACCTGAGCTAGCCAGAGCTAAGATTAGTGTGTGTGAAAAGAATCCCAAGGTCAAACTGGAAAGCTGCTTAAGGCATGATTGTTCTTTGTGGCTGAAGGCAGTCACATGGGTGTGTGTGGTATGCGTGGGGAAAAGAACGTCTGGCCTGGCTGGATAGCTTGGACCCAGAGTCTGTATATAGATATGGGGTAATAAAGTTACAGGAGAGTTCTGCCTGGACAAGGTCTGTCTCTGTGTGGATTCATTCACTGCAGTTGCCATCGAAGACTGAGGCAAAATATTGTCAAGTACCTCAGCCTTCTTCTCATCCATTGTAACCAGTTTTCCAGCACCATTTATCATGAGGGACACAATTTTTCAGGTTAACCATACCTGTTATTCTTTGCAGTCCTCGACAGGTTTGGTTCCAGCTTTGTGTTGACCTTCTTCACCCCACCCTATGCAACCATACTTCATCTCTGGGTGTTTGGGGCTCCTCCAAACCTCACCGAGCTTTCACCTGCTGCATTTCTCTCAGGGATAGAAGGGTGTGACTCCACCAGTCTGTTTCTGTCTCACACTCCCTGATACTCCTCAGCCTCTCCACATCCTCTTTAACCTCTGCCACCAGGCTGAGCAGATCATCCACCCGGTCTCATTGCATGCAGGTCTCATTTCTGCTGTCCTCTAGTACTAAGGGCTGGCTGAAATACTCCCTGCCACCAGAGACCTCTACAGCTGCATAAAGAGTTCTATCTGGGTCCCCCACTCCTGCTAGCAACAGCTTTTGATTGTGTGGATACCATGGCTGGGTCTGTTCTAGTTGGGCAGGCAAAACCTGCTATTCTTTTAATTAAGATTTTCTTGCCTTTGAGATTAGTAACATGATGGAGAAATGTAATTAGGAAGCCATGAAGACTTGTAAACTAATTTGAATATAGGGGTACTCTAGATAGGTGGTTGTTTAAAAAGAAGCTACTAAATATCAAAGCTGTGTTTTTACTGATCTTAAGCATCCTCTGTGCTTACACCCAGAAATCTCGATGAAGACATTGTGCCCATTATGCAACATCTACAGCACGTACTGTTTTTACTAAAACCTAAGTAGAGTTTTCTCTGAAAGGAACAATCAGACACTAAAATATTTTGACTCAAATTTTAATATATACAACTGTGTACATGATTTTCTTCCCCTATTATAATGTAGAGAATTAACTGTTTTACTTATTGCATTTGTAGCACAAATCTCTCCTGTTAATTTCTGCTTCATTCTATAGCTTGCTGTTTTCTAACTGCTTTCTATTGTCTGTCTTTTTTTTGACTAATAAACTGGTTTTTAAGAAGCTGAAACTAGATCTGGCAAAATTAAGCTTAACATTACAAAGCCAGACACTTCCAGTATCATAGACAATATAGGCATTAACATATTTGCTCTCATTTACAGTCCTAAGGATGCAAGGAGTGTTATTAAACAGATACAGTCTCCCTGTATATATTTCAGAGGGAAACTTCTAATTCAATACACAATAAAAACATATAGTAAGAGGGAAACTAGAAATGTTCTTTCTTTTTCAGGTACTCTGAAAATCTTACAGGAGAATTGCATTATAATAATTCTAATGGCATATACAGACTTGGTCCATTTACTGTGTTAATTTACTCCAGCTCCATAAATACAATGTCTTCCATTTAATCTGGTGAAAGCAAAACTTCAAGCCTGTGTTAGGTTCTAAATTTCTTCTCCTGTCTTTTCTATTCTCATTTCATTCACTCTGCAAAAAAACATTTATTCCTGTTTTTCTATCCCATTCTTCTTATCTTTCTCTTTTTCACCTGTTAATCTTTGTTTCCAGATGTACATAGCACAAATATTCTGGTATACACATAGTTGTTCATTTGTGCAGTGATCAGGATATAAAAGTATCTTAAGTTAGCTAAGTAGTGAATAGCGACATGGCTAGACTGATCAACACAGTGCAAAATGGAAATGAAATGTAAAGGAGGTTTGACTCCACCAGTCTTATTTAGAAGAAGGACAGTTTTCAACAGTTTTCTACAGATGCCAATTCCAGTAACTTTGCAAGATATGAGATTGAAAATGTGATGTTTCACTCAGTTTACTAATGCAGTTCACAGCATCATGAGATATACTTTTCTAGGATCATCAGTGGTATTTCAGCATTACTGAGAAATGTTGTTGAGTGTTCAGGAAAACTCTTTGCAATGAGAAAAGCCATGCTGTGGCTGGATAATATTTGTATGCTGCACCTTGAAAAGGTGGGTTGGGTCAGCCCAGTAGACACAAGCCTGAAAGACAACACTACTGCAAAGGACAGATGGATGAGCTTCTTTTGCATACATCCTGCTCTTCACTGTTTTTCAGGTTTGTCACTGACATGGAACCAGCAGGGGAGAATATATGGAAAACATGCTGAAAACTAACACATATATAATTGGAACACTATTTAAAATAAATAGAATCTCTATACTGATGAAATCATAGACTACTACAATAGAAAGGTAAAACTGGGGCTATGAACCAAAGAAGAAATTTGCACCAGGTATTGTAAGGCTGTTGTCCCCCAGAGCTGCCAGCTGTTCTAAAATGGACTTGACCCTTTAATATATATCACCGAAACCACATAGTACTCAGCATATATCTGCTAATTTAAGGGTTATTTCTGCAGCATCCATCATAAGCTTGTTTTTAACTGAGAGAGTGTATAGTATATTAGTGGGTTTTTATTGATGTTTTAGGAGTATTGAGGTTGCATGGGAACCATCTTTATTGATTCTGACTGAGACATCATCGGAAGTGTAGGAGTCAGTGATCTACAGAATGTTTACCCTGAGTAGGTGCAAGCATGCATTGTGCTGCACAGATCCTTTGGCCACAGGACCACGTCAACAAGGTCCTTGCAGCAGAGGAGCGGGTGGGCAGCTCCCCCTGGGTATGGGCCACTACACCACCTGCCTGGCCTGGCCTTCAACTAAAAGTGCAGCAAGAAGTTCTCAGGAGAACATCCTTAAGGAATAGGGTTACTTTCTTGCAGGGAAATTATATATTAGTTCAAAGGACCAAAATGGGGCTGCTTCTCTCCACAGGCAGGATCTGCTCTGATCTGCACAACGTGCCGTGGGAAAACCCATCCAAGCTCTGTCTGAAGCCACATGAACAGAGGGTGCCCAGCATCTGAAGGGACATAAGGTTCACTCACTGTCTACAATCCTCTTCTTATTCTGTCTTATCAAATCATTTGTCTTACCGAGCATTTTGGTTTGGGGCCTCTTCTGTTGATATCCAGAAAGAATCCTGCAGCATCTCTCTCCCCCCACACCAGTGCAGAGAACTGTCTAACAAGTCAACCTACAAATAAATAAGAAAAATAAATAAATGACATCATAAAGGCTAACAAAATTGTTCTTGGCTGCCGTAAACACTAAACTACACAAATCAGCTCTAGTGGTTATGAAAAAAAACCAAAACTGGTCATGGTGAATCCCAAGCTTTACCTTCTGACTTTTGCAGAGCAGGTTGTATCCGCCCCCAAAAGTAAGACAATTCATGTGGCACAATAACCATAAAATACATGAAGGTTTTTCAGGAATATTGGAGGTTAGCAAGCATCAGGTTTTATTCTTAATGGAATATTTTTTTATAAAGATCACAGTTTCTACAGAAACTAATGACAGAATTTAGTCATGATGTCAGGAATGAAGACCACATGGTTATTGTGAGAAATAACATTTAACCTTTCTCTTGTGGCTGATGGAGGCCAATGCAGTATTTTATTATCAACATTGGCAGGTGATTTATTACCACTGTTTCTACTCCAGTAAAACCACATTAGGCTGTGCTTGATGTATCATTTGTTATCTTCAAACTCCCTATACACTTTCTGCATGCATAATCTCTTTTTTCTAACACACTTCAACAGAAAATGGTAAATATTTAAGTCATGATTCCAGATTCATCAAAAGCTTAGGGACTGAAATACAGTAGCTAAATGGATTATGCCAGACAATCCTTGATGCCAACATAAAGCTTAAGTGTTGCAAAGAGTGATGTAATACACCTGCAACAGCAGCCAGGCATAATAGTGCATTAAGGCAGAAAGAAAGTAAATCATTAAGAGACTTCAAAGGAGAACAGAACTTTATAGAATCACATTAGCTACCTCAATGCCATTTGCTTGTGTAAAAGTAGACTTTACATCAAGAAATCTATGAAATAACTTTTCAGATACAACTCTAATGCAATTTGTGCCTGGATTCCTTGGAACACAGAGAGATTAATGGGAAAATATCCATTAACCGCAATAGGACCAAGTATTTCTGTGGTATTTAATAGTCAAAGGGTGTTACTCCAGTATTAATGAAAATAGAAAGTTTTACAGCTAACTTTTCTGTTCTCTTATGGTGATTACCTTAATTTTCAATCAAAATAATTCATATTTTTTTAATAAAATTAAAAAGAAATACAGGAAGATATCAGGAACAGAGCTGCTGGTTGCTAGAAATACACCTTTTTTGACACTCAGCATTTTGTCTATTAGGTAAAAAAAGGATAAACAAGAAATCTGACAATTTTTGCGTCACGATTTCCACTTGATTTGACTTCCACCAAATTTCATAATTACATTTCCCTGCATTTCTTAGATGAGGACATATGACAAAGTTATTAATCAGTACAAGGAGAAGGGTATAGAAAACTTGCTTTACTGGTTTAATTTTGCTACAAGACCTTTGCTTTTAGCAGCTTAATGTTACATACATGGTAAATCATGGATTTTGTCTGATTAGATGTGAGGGGGTTTTATGAAGTTTTGTCTTTTACACACCTGAATTCTAAATCCATCGAGCACGCTTGACTGTAGTGAAAGCTCAGATCAGAATACAACACTGACATCCATAGCCACTTAGGAAATTAAATGGATATTAGTAATGATAAAATATGCAGATTTATCTGAACAGCTCCTTGTGGCGTCTGAATAGATCTTGGACTGAAAATTCAGTCACGTGGCCCTTACAAGTACTGCACTGGGTATCACAACATTTCAAAGATGACTGTCACTATAATGTCTCATTTTCTTAGGAGGAAGCTCAAGTCAAAACAAGGAAACAAAAAACTTCTACATCTTTTAATCAAAGAATTTTCTTATCTTGTCTAAATGTTGTTGTTGGATATACGATGGAAAAGGTCAGGCTCTTGAAAAGAAAATGTAGCAAGTTGTATCACAATTCAGATCTTGTAGGGCTTTCTCATTTCTCTAGATCTTCAGAATGAATTCTTTTCCACATCTGTGGGAAGAGCTGTATCCATGCAGATCATCACTAGAGAATACGAATATTAAAAGTAAATCCATAAAGTTATGCAAGAGGGCACAAAATTACCCTGTAACCGAAAAGGATTTATTATACATAAAAATATTACAAGTTATATCTTGCATCTGTTGCTCTGAAGAGTAGTACCATGCAAAAGGTTGAGACCCAGGTGTAGACTACAGGAGAACCTTTTAACTTGAGGGACACAACCCCTACAGGAAATATGGGAAGAACCAAAGTCCTGATAGCAATGGAGATCTTCATTGCAGGTGCTAATTGCTTCACCAAGTATTTTACCTGATTCAATGCTTATAAAAGGTTTTCTGTGGAGATTTTTCACCTGATTTCTTAAGGAAGCAAAGTTCATACAAATGCTCTGCCTCACATTTCCGTCTGTTGGGACAATTTACTCTTAACTTGAGAAATGGAAAAAATTAGTGTTTCCACCAAGGAAAATTTGCAGCATGTTACCCACACATTTTCCTGTGTATCTGCAGTGTCAGGCCAGGTATATTATTAAAACTATACATGGAAGGGAGAGATCGGGAATACTTCACTGAACAGAGTTTGTTTCTAATTAGATATAGGGTAACCCAACCTTGAGACATGAAGCAAAGCCTATCTTCTAAAAATTTAATTGCACAGTCAAATACTTGTCTATTCATATCTATCCCAGGAAAGTCAAATGAAGTATTTCTCAGTTTTGCTTGAAAATGTACAATCTATCATCTTGAGATTTAAGATTTTTGTCGCTATACTTAAGAAGAAAGATGAACTCTTTTTGAGAAAATCACTCAGGAACTGAAGCTCATAGAGTTAATCAAAATAAACAAAAAACCTCATTGAATGTTATATAGTCTAAGTAATAATTCATTCAGTCATTTTGAAGTGTTTTATCTCTTCCGATAACAAAAAATCATTAGCTGTCTCATTAACATAAAGTTTTCCTTGATAATCAAGGCATCTTTTTATATGTAAAAACAACAATTAAAGTATTTGGTAATGTCAGACAGAAATCTTCATTAGACTTCCATGGTCATGAAAAAATAAGTAATTGAGACATTCCTCTTTTAACTTTCAAAATTAAAAAAAATAATCTTGTTTTATTAGAAAAATGTTTGGGGAACTGAAGGTGTTTGACTTTCTTGATGGTAAGGAAATAACTTTGTTTGAAGTTTTTATTATTTTTTTGTCTTCTTTTTAAATGCTTGTAAGGATATATGTTGTTGAATAACAAGAAAACTTCAAAACAGAGGAGTCTCTTTTGCCCTTGTCAAAGCTTCTCCTATTTGGAACAGCTCCTACTACACCACATGCATGTACTATGCTTTGCTTTGAAGACTCATTAGAAATGTATGAGTTCATAGTTTAGCAAACTGGCGAAATTTTTTTCAAAAGCTCTGCTTGGCAGTGTGATATTTGACTAAACAAGTCAATTAAGCTGAAGAAGATAAATTACACTCCAAAAGAAAGCTACCATTAGATAACTATCCCATATTCCTAGCAATTCATTAGAGTGCTCCTGAGTTTATCTTTCCCAATTTAGTATGCAAGGAAAATGTGATAGTAATGAAAACAGCACAGATTATTTATTCACTTAATCCATCAGTTTCAAACTTCTGAGTAACAAGCTTACTCAAGTTAATTGAACATATAACTTTGTCAAATCCAAGCCTTGTGTAAGCACAGCCAGTCTACCAGTCCACAATGCGACTCACAAGGAACAGCTACCACATATGGTACCAGTTCTAAGGATGGAATTTCTTAGGACACTCAGAGATACATTGCTTCATTATTAAAAAATAGATCATTACTATATCCTCCTCCCTATTCTGTTGTATTGAAAGGTAAGTATTATGGTAAAAAGAAAATACCTGCAGTCACAGTTTTAAATTCAGAAGACAATACTCAACTTAAAAAAAAAACAAAAATGCTTAATTTCTTAACATGAACTAACTTCTGCATGGAAAGAGTATAATTTTAACTTCAATTGGTTTTAACTGCTTTAAATACTGGGTGTGGTTTTGAAGTTAAACAAATGACTCATTTGCTGTCATCTTGAAACATATTGACCTGTTTTTTGGGAGGAAAAATAGCCAAATTATCTGCAAATCAATTCAATAACTGAAAAATTTATTCATTATTATTTAATATAAAGTGAAAAAAGAGAAAGCAAACTGGTGTAGAGTCCAGTTCAGCCATTGTAGGCTGTCAGGATATATCAGACTAACTTCTGATGACTTGTTATCTATCAAAAATAAAAGCTGGGAGGAAAATTGAATGCAGAGAAAAATATTGATCATTTTGGTTGCTATAAGGATGTTATGTCATAGATTCATAACCATTTCTCATATGTTCTTGGTGGCCTGTTTGTGTCCTGTGTTTCACCTGTAAAACACCATAGCTGAGTGTTTGTAACTGGCTACTCTGGAATAATTCCTCACACCTGCTTTTTTTTTTTTTGCAGTTTTGAATACTTCAGTGTTTTTAAAGCTGTTCATTTTATTTTATTGACTGTAGTTGTAAATTCCAGCACTTCAGTAGATTTCATCAACAGTGATGCTGCTGGAGACATCTGTGTAAATGTCACCCTTAGGCAGTGGCCTTTGCAGGATCAGAGGTATAGTTTACACTCAAGCTTTATGGAGAAGACTGATTATGTCTCATATAATTCCATAAGAATTTCATCAAGTTCAGTAATGCAACTACACTTTGAATTTGTTTTCTGTTGCCACACCAAAATACATTAAATTATTGTTCAGAGAAATAAGAATTTCAGCTTTCCTAACAGCACACAATATTTTACAAGGATGCACTGCAATGTCTGTCACATGGTTCATATCTAACTGCATGGAAAGAGTTCTACTTATAATACAAATAGAAGGAAACATGATAAAAATAGGACTTGGCACAGCCTCACGAAGTAGATTGTATTGCTGCCTTTGAATAATTCAGAGCAGTTCCATGAATTAAAAACAAAAACAAACCCCCCAAAACTTCAACAGCAAAACAGCAAGGGAGAGAAAAGATGATTCCACAGGTTGCTTTATGCTGGATATCCAGTACTAGAACCAAGATTATCAGATGACTTGGTCTCTCATTGTGACAATAAATATTCAGAGAGCACAGGGATTGCCGTCTACATAGACTGCAAGTAATGATAACTACTGCAGTGATTCACAGCAGTCTGCTTCCAACATAAGATTTGCAAAGCAGATAATCACTTGGTTGGGAATTCCCTGTGCTGATGAATATGCTGCTTAGTTCACTTCCCTGCTGAGCTATTATTAGATGGCACACTGTTATCAAATAAATAGTTCACTTTTCAGCAGGAACTAGCCATCATTTTCATATGAATCATGAATCAGTGAATTCTCCTCTTCCTTTTATCCTCCCTATCAAAAAGGAAATACTGATTGTCAAAGTGCAGGGGTTCTGAGTTCCTGCTGTGCACAATTTCCGCCCCTATTAGGTAGAGAGTGTAGGGGACAATAACAGATAAATGAGAGGAAGAATATATTGGGGAACAACAGGAATGGTGTGATGTTTACCTGCACCATCTGCCTGTTCCAGTTTCCTGTGCATATTGAGCAGCAAGACAGACCTTTCGTCACAAGAGCCGTACAAAACTGTGATGGAAATTATTTAATTAGCACTGAGAAATGCAGCATTATAAGTGCAAGATACACCAGTAATATCAGTTGTCCATCTCCCTTGCTGGTCAAATATGCATCTATGTATGAGCCACAGAAATGCTGGGCGATGGTGTCTGCACAAGGACATTTGACATTTCCATAATCTGTGTTTCTCTTCCCATAACATACAGTGATATTTGCATACCACTTTTTTTCCCACGTTTACCTTCCATAACATATCCAATTATAAAGTTCATGAAACTTAAAAGAAGAATTTTATGGACCTTGACTTTGTCAGAGGGACAAAACTAAAAAAAGTTATTTTTATAAAAAGTATTCAAAAGTATTCAAAGTTATAGTTCAAAGTCCTTTTGTCAAACTTAGTCTTACTCTGGTTCTGCTTCAGGATAACTAAAATTGAAACCATTTGCAATAATAGGTACATGCCTGTACTTCACTCATTCAAAAGTAATATTGACTTTGCAACTCTAGTAACAAACAGCCATGCTTGAATTGCTCTGGAAAAATTATAATTGTTCTACCTTTAGAATGGTGCAAAATATTATATGAATCTCCTGCCAAATTATAATTTATCATGCTGAATCAGTCTGCAAAAAACAGACCTCTCAGCATGCTTTCTAGTGTTTTAAAAGTGATTTGAACAGAAGAATTGTCCTAAATACAATATCATTAATAACAGTTAATAAAATGCATTTTTGATGATGGGATTTGGAGGTGGAAGATTGGAACAGTTGCCTGGGTAAATTTTCTTTTTGTTGTTGTTTATTTGTTTGTTTTTAACAACACCATGCATATGTTGATAAATATTTGTGATTGACAAATTGCTGTGTTTGTGAGAGTCATTCTTCTCTCCTAATGCTTCAGTTGCATCAGTTGACATCTGCTTTCTACTCTGTCATACCTGAGACAGCATCCAACGCATAACTCTCACACACCTTTCCTTAAATTTATCCTCAGTGTACATGCTTCTTCTTAAAATTTACTCAGGGAATGCATAGAAAACCTCTGTCTTCCACTAGCAGCAGTTAATATCTCACCTATCTGTTTGTTACCCACGCAAAATAAAAAGAGGTCTTTGAAATTCTCTGACATTGCTGAAGCATTTTCTTTGCCGTCCTTAAATTTTATAATACTGATGTTTGTTTGTACAGTTGGCCTTATGATGGATAGCTGACATGAACATAGAAAATATGGATAAAGGACATTTTTAGCTCACGACAGCCTTATAAGATTTCAAAGTTTTACTGGAAATATCTTGATCTACTTAAATTGGCTTAAGGCTTTGCCAACACGGTTGGAATTGTGTGCCTAGGGAAGCTGTGTGGTGGTTAAAGCACACAATGCATAGATATGAGCCTCATTGTTTGGGCTCATTTTCCTTAAGGTGGTAAGTTACCTTTATGGAACTGTTATGACAGCAGGACAGAATGTTACAGCAACCTCACTTTTTATCTGCTGATTAGTTTCATAGTATACTTTCCCATTTCTTTGTCATTTAAGAGTTGCATGTAAGTTATGAGCAGTCAGACAACATTAAGCATAACGTATTTTATGACCCTGTATAAATATATATAATGAACATATGATGTGACTTTGATTTATCAAAATATGATTAAATATTAAATTTTTATAGCTTCATCCTCCATACAGCATAAATTCTGCATCATATTCTATGTATGTTGCACTATAATTTCAGATAAGAAATATTATGAAGTAAGTAATTTTACTGTTGAAAAACTGTCAGCAGGACTAACCAAAGTATTCCAAGGCATTACAGAATAACTTGATTTTTTTTAAAAAAAAACAGTTATTGTAATAAACCCTGTTCCCCAAATAAAAATACAAGTTAAACCTGATCTGGGTGATCTAAATCTTTAGCTACCTACAATTTGTCTTCAATACCTATAAATTAATAAAAGCTGTGAATAGCTCTTACCCAAACTTAGAAACTTGGTGGAATTGGTAATCTTCAGAGGAGGCAGAACACTTCATATAAAGGAGATGTTTCATATAAAATTTAGACATTTCTTTCTGGGTTTACAGCTTGGATTATACATACTTTCCTTGATGATGCTTAAGTTAGGAAAGGAAAGCTGGAAGGTATGATTTCTTATCCCCCTTTTCATTTAATATCTAGCTACCTTCTAGCAGCAAAAAAAATGTGGAATTACTCTGTAAAGCTAAATTGTCTTGGATTCAGCCAAGAGTTAGGCTCAGCTTCAAACATGTTTAAACTTTGTCTACAATTAATGGAAAGGAAGAGGACAAAATGGATTTTGATGAGTTACATGCATATTTGCTGTCTGTGAGAAAGGGTAAAGTAATTCATAAAGCAAAGGAAGAATGGATGGACAGTCTGCTAATGTGCCCCAAAATTCCACGTCAAAATTACATATGTTTTAGACACTTTGAATGACCATGTTTTCTTCCAGGTGCTTGAAAATGGCAGAATATATTATATACTGAGTAATGACACTCATTATGGCTAATATTGAGTATGATTAGAGATGCATACATATGTATCTTGGTATGAGTCTCCTATGCAGCTTCACAGTATACTGGCACACTAACAATACAAAAGTATTTGCAGTTGCTCAAATATGAAAAAACACAGTGTTATGGACTATTTTAGTATTAATGTTGACTGTGAAGAAAATTAGGAAAATTACTAAACCTCAATTCATAAAACATCAGAGTTCAAACTCACATTTTGCAGTCTATGGAAACAAATGAATACTAGATAATTTTCCAAGTTACTTCTGAAAGTGCTCTCAATAATTAAAAGGCTAAGAAGAAAAGAAACCTAACAACTGTTTCTAATGAAAGCCTGAAACCATTAAATGAATAATGTATGATTCACTGGATCTTTTTTTACTTGTATGTTTGCTTACATTTATATGTATTTTATCAAAGTAGAAAAATTAAACAGAACAACAAGGAAAATGAAGGTCTCCAGAGAAACACAAAAACTCTATGGATATTTACAGCTCTGACTGCTAATGTGCTTTGAGTTTTAGAAACTGACTGTATGGAAGGGAAGTAATACACCATGGGACATTGGAAAAGTAAGAGTACTAGATATTTAAGTAAGGAAAAGGAAATAATTTGGAGACAAGTACTTCTGGTATTCTCCAAAAGGCCAAATGTACCCTCACTTTTTTTTTCAAAGTAGAAGTGCTGTTTGTGTTTTACAGGTCTGTGGAATTTTACAGATTTTGCAACAAGGATGTTAAGTTACTGCTGTTATAATATGTCTAGCAGTTGGAGAGCTCAGCTGGGAAGTTTGTGAAGTAAAAACAACACTGCCAAAAATAAAATGTTACTAAAATCTTGTGAGTCTTTTGAAGAGTCTTTTCTCAGACAGGGAAATCAGCCTGAATATTTCTTTCCAATAGAGTGGGAGATTAAGATAAACAGAATCCTTCCTGGCAGTTCCAGAGAAGTCACTGATTCTTTATTTCACAAGAAGAAATACAAACCCAGGCCTTCAACCAGTGACTGGATTCACTGATTTTTCCATTCTCCCGAGTTCCATGGGCCTGGGCATCAAATAACTTGTTGGTCCTACTTGGTTTGGAGAAAAAAAATCTCAGCACGTTTTTTTTTATTCTGTTTTCTGTTTTATTCTGGTTTTTATTCTGTTTTCATTCCATATGCTTCACCATGAAAAAAACATTTCTTTGAATTTTGAGATTGTTTTGCTAACTCGTGGTAGGGTTTTATACAAGAAAATATTGGGATTTCCTACTTCTGAAACAATGCCATTTGGAGTCAAACTCTGACAATTTTGGAAATAATTAGCCAGTAACTAGTTTATATTTTCTACTTGTACGATACAGTCTCAGGAAAACTTAATTATGAGATTTAATTGTGCAATATCAACTATTTCTGTATCAATTTGCTGAAATAAACCGGGTGTCTCAGTGCTTCTATGTGCAATAGTTAATAGGTGTGGTATCCTGAATTTAACTGGTGGGCAGGCAGCTCCTTAAAAGAGAGAGGGATTGATAATTATGTCAATGTCATTCTTTCATCTCTTAGAAGCCTTTTAAATGGAAAAGTCTAATTAGGATGACAAATAAGGAAAGTCTATAATGGAAAGATGTCTTTACATAAAGATAATTGTTGATAAGAATGCTGATAACAATTGAGTTCATATGAAAAGGTAACTTTCATTAGCAAGTAAAGAAAAGATCTCGTCATTTCCATTCCGATAGAAATTTGCCAGTTACCTGACAAAACAATAGAAAACTCATTATTTTATAGTGATTAAAAACATGATCTAAGAATATGAAAGATTGTATTGAATGGCCATAATATCAGTACAGTTCTATTTTTTTGGTGGTGGAGGGGTGTTTTTTTTGCACTGAAGTCCTGATAATGGACAGAGGCACTTCGAACTACTGACTAAGGAGACTGCAACTTTGGAGTTAATTCTCCAACCTGAAAGCGACTGCCAAGACATCACTTAAAATAGTGGTTTTGTGCAATAGGTGGTTCTCTAAAAGTCACTTTCCAATCCTTAGTCAGAGTGCAATTTATGTTTTTAACTGCTTGACCCTAAGCCCTGTCGTGGTCGAACACCAGCCAGCAACTAAGCCCCACAAAATTGTTCACTCCACCAGTAGGATCGGGGAGAGAATTGGAAGACTGTAAAAGCAAGAAAACTCACGGGTTGAGATAAAGACAGTTTAATAGGGAAAGTAAAAGCCACACACGTAAGCAAAGCAAACCAAGGACTTAATTCCCTGCACCCCATGAGCAGCCGTCTCCAGGAGAGGAGGGCCCCATCAACCACAGTGGTTACTTGGGAAGACAAACGTCACTCCAAACATCCTCTCTTTCCACCTTCTTCCCCCTACTTTATAAATTGAGCATGATGTCATGCAGTCTAGAACATCCCTTTGGTCAGTTGGGGTGACCTGTCCTGGTTATGTCTGCTCCCAGACTCCCCTGCACCCCCAACTTCCTCACCAGGGTGTCAGTGTGAGAAGCAGAAAAGGCCTTGGCTCTGTGTGAGCCCTACTCAGCAACAACAAAAACATATCTATATTATTGTGCTGGTTTAAAGTTAAACCAACAGGGGAAATGAACTCAACTCAAAAGAGAGATTATAAATCAGAATAACAATTTAATAAAATAATACAATAAGTACTATTATACAGACAAACAATTGGTTTTAACCCACAAAACCCAAATATATAACCCAGCACCCTGGGGCATGAACAGAGGGGTGTTCTTTGGGCCCCTGATTCCAAAGGAAAAGGAGGGGGGAAAACCTGTTGGTGAGAGTGCTGTTGCAGTCTGGTCAAGAGTGGTGATTGCAGTGCAGTCGAGAGTGATGGTTGCAGTCTGGTTGAAAAGTGGTGGTTGCAGTCCAGTCAAGAGTGGTGGTCTGCAGTCTGGTTGAGAGAGGTGATCTGCAGTCTTCCTCTGGATCCCACGAGTGGTAGAAAAGGTCCCAAGACTCCAAGATTATATATCCTCCAGTTCAGGCAGGAATGCCCAGTACTTCCCTCAGGGAGGGGGGTTCCTTAATGGGTGTGAGGACAAGAGCAACTCCTATCTCACAGACTTCTTAGCACCTAGTTTATAGCCTGAGGAGTCAGGCTCTATGTGAAGATAGTGTAAATGGTTCATTGATAACAGTTTCTTGGAAATGGCATGGAAGGCTATAGATACACAGTTTTGGGTTACACCCATCCAGTGATGAACTGATCTCAGCTGTCCTAGCTAGGACAATTATAAAACCTGTGCTCAGCACAAATCCAAAACACTACCCCATTCCAGCCACTGGGAAGAAAATTAATTCTACCCCAGTCAAAACCAGCACATGACCACAGGAAAAAAATTCACAGCACTCAGTAATCTCTTGCAAACAATTTGGGCGCTCCACAGACTGTTTTGTGTGCTGTAGATCTCCCTGTGGAGCAGGAAACATGCTGAAGAACATGACTGTAATTTACTGCAAGTATTGATTACAATTCACTCATTAAGAAGGAAATCAATTCCTCTGAAGCATATGAATTGAAAACTTGGAAACAAAAATGAGTGGAAACAGTGTTTTGGTATTCATGAAACATTTTTAATAACAAGTTTTTAAGGAGTCAAACTAAAATGTTTTGGACTAGAATAAGACATTCTTAATGCCCATGATTTCTATATAGCTTCTGTCTGTCTATTACATATTCTGCATTCTTGGTCAATAAATATGATCATTATACTTTGTACTCTCTGGTACTATTTCAACATATTTAGAGTGCTATGAGTGTGTCACTCCTTTAAACCCCTCATCATCTCTTAGCAATAAATACTTGGCATACTTTTTTTTTTACTCACAACATGAAATGAAACACTTCATGAATATTTGAAAATTTTAAATTAAGCCATTCAGCAATCTCCCACTCTGTACTTCATAGTCAATGTCATTTTAAGATGCAATAAAGGGAAATATCATTACAGCACCCTTCACTTAATTGTAAGGTATTATTTGAAATGATTATAAAATGGAGATGGGGATAAAGAATTGTCTATCAAGAAACAACATGAACTTTTTCTGTTCAAGAGATATTTTCTATGTAATTCCTAAAATGTTCTATTTATGTGTTTTAAGAATTTTGATTCTAGTATCTATATGTTTCTCTATGGAAAAACTAAATTTTGTGTACATTAGCAGTAAAGAATAAAATCTCTTTAAAGTAAAATACATATAATTAAACCAAAGCATTTGTTTTGTTGTACCCTTAATCTTGATGAAAGCCTGCTTCTAAGGGAAAAAACATTTTGGTGTTTTCATCTTTAGAGCCTTTGTGCTAAGACTTGCTAAAGAAAAATTCCTCTTATTCCTCACCAGCTTATAATTGACATGCTTATCAATGTTTTGTTCAGTTCAATTAATTAGCCCCCAGTTCAATTAATTAGCCCCCAGTTCAATTAATTAACCTACACTGGTTCTGCCAGAAGTCATCTGGGCTGTGGAGGGTGGCACAGGGGTTGTTCATTCAGAGCTAGCTGTGTTTCTAAGGCCTACTAGTCTTTACAAAGAAATGGGAGGAACTAATCCTCTGGTTTTTAAGCTTGATACTGGACATACAGGTTTAGTCCCATGTGACTGACTGCTAAATGCTTCCTGATAACAATTGGAAAACACTGAATACACGGGTTAGGGGATAGGATGACATACAGTAACACAAAAACCAGAATTGTTTTGGGTAAGCGGAAAGATTTAGAGGTTTTATCCACCACCATTAGTCTTAAGAAACTACAAATATCTGCACAACCACACAGCAGACACCTGACAGAACATCTCTTCACCCTTAGGAAACCATTTCCTGGGAGCACAGAAAGAGAATTAATGTTAGACATCCATCCAATAAAATGTTTGGAATTTTAGACTTACCATGTTTTATTTCTTCCAATCAAATTCAGATGGTCACTCTCATGGCAGAATGAACGATGTTCACCTCTAATACAAATGGAATCTATATTTATGGTATTTAACTTCATCCCACTTCTCTCACTCTATTCCTCTAGGGTCTTTATTTGACATTTTAATTCTCTTCTGTCAAGGCAAGGGCTTCCAGCTTTGTGTCATTAGTAAATTTCATTTACACCATCCTTCTTCTTGTGTGCCAAGATAACTAATTAAATGACTTCAGATTTATTCCAGTAACATTCCTGCAGTCTGATACTCTCCCTTTTCAACATAACCAGTTGCTATATGTCATTCATCTAGTCCCTTACAACCTTAACATTAATATGCCAATGAGTGTTTTCTCCACTTCAGGTAATTTCTCCCTTGTGACTATTAGATACTTCTGGGCTACTGCTGCAGAACACCAAAGAACTCTGCATGGAGGTGCACAGCTTCAACAGCATCTGTTTTTCTCTTGGTGTGCACATGACTGAATGATTCTCATCAACTCCGGTTTCTGTCATGAGGAACAGACTTTTAAAACACATCTATGTAATATTATGTGGGCAACTCTAGCACGCACAATTATGTTTAACTTCTGTGTTTGTTTTCTTGTTTTTCAAATGGCATCAAACCTAACTGCCATGGGAGTAATGGAGTTCCCTATGCTTAAATTATTCTTTTGGAAAAAATACATCAAAATAACCCTTGAAGGACCACTCCATAATTTATGACATATTTTTATGTCAAAGAGAAATATATAAAAGGCTTATCTGGAAGAAATCAACTATGTCATTCTGTATCTTTAAGAAGCTATTTTTTTACTTTTTTATTTTCATAATTATGAGTATTTAGATGTTTTTTCTAACTTTCTCCATAGATAATGGTTTTAAACTTATCTGTTGGGGTTTATTTTATTTTTGTTTTAACTCAATAACCATTCCTGACAACTATTAACTCTGAAGAAGCCACTGAAACAAACAAACAAAAACACAACTCCACAATTAATATATTTTTTTATTTAAGAAAAGCCTTTTAATAACCCTATTTTAGAGTTATTAGATTTTTTTTTCTATTTTTATGTCATGGATCTTCAGATTCCATAAAAGCTCACTCTAGGATAGAAGATTATGAATTCAGCAGATATCTTCCTTTCTATTTCGAAATCTGAAATCTTGCCCTTTTTTTTTACTTTAAGACATGAAAACCCAAAAAAGATGGTTTGGTGTTGGATTAGAAGTGAGGGTGAAATCAGTTCCTCTTATTCCCACAAATGCATCTTCTTCTAACTTGATGGGAAAAGTAAGAAACATGAGGTCATGCAGTTAGACTTTAAAAAAAAATGTTTAAGCCCCAATGCATCTAATTAAAGTTCATTACAGGTTAAACTGTAGATGAGCACAAGAACTGACAAATAGCAACACACCAACCTCCAGAGTAGCACTTAGATGAAAATGTACAAAATAATGAGCATGTTTTTCAGTACCTCTTTGAGCTGGATGCTCAAAGCCAAGCTAAAGTGAACGCACCTCACAATTAATCACCACAAGCCTGTATCAAGCACGCTCTCCTGAAGGACAGTGCTGCTGCTCGTGAAGACTGGTAGCATGAAATGAGTGTTCTCAGAGAAGTGACCCTGAAAGGCTGGATGTCAGTACACACACGATTTCTCGAAATGCATTTTGAAAACCTATGAAAATTACCTCTACCTCCTCAGTCTCTGTGTACACAGATCTCAAGGTAGACTGCCTTCACATAATACCTTCCACCCTGCCCTCAACAAGGCTTAAATCTTCTGGGAGAAAAAGGTCCTCTGACCTCTAGTGAACTACTTTAGACATAGCCCAGCAGACTAGTGTCCCTCCTACAGATCGTATTTTATTGTCAACTTTTATTTGGCAAGTTCATTTTCGAGGTAGGTTTATTTGAAGGTCTTAGACATTCTGACCACTGGGAATTTTGAGAACAGGTTAATAGGCCTACTTCTATTTCTCTGGACAAAAAGAGAACATCTAGTTCACAGAGTGCTAAGCATCAAAAAGTCAAATTCTGCTTTTGTTATACAATTTTAGGAGCAAGACCTTTAATTTCCCCTACCTCTCTTGGATATTCATTGGATATTCATATCGACTTCTTAAGTGAATGTTGAATCCCTGGCTTAAAAATGTGTGTGATAGCCTGAAGGGCAAAGAATTTTAAAGAATAAATTTTAAAGTTTCATTGTAGGTATAATAAAATCACAGATGTTACAGACATTAGACATGTGCTTAACAGCTTTAACACATATGGTGAAAACAGCAGAAAAAAAGTATCTGTGATATGGAAAATATTGCAGAACACAAGCCAAAACTCATTTAAAGAGTTGGAATTTAGGCTTCTACTACTTTATCTGCTTTCATACTGCAAATAGTTATCTTTGTTTACTTTGATGCAGTCTCCAGTTTTCCATGCTGGCAATCAAAATGGTTTGGGACAGGGATAGCTCCATGAAGTAACATTAGCAAAACATAACCCTAAAAAATATTTCAGACATGAAAAACCAGACACAGGTGCCTACCTGCATCTGACTATCATTTAATTCAAAAATTAACTCTGCCTTTCTGCATACTTTGCAGAGAGATGGCAATTTGGCTTAGTCGATTCTGCTTTTGGGCAAAGACTTAAAAAAATTGATTGCAGCAACACCTTTTCTTGAAATAATTAGGATCTGATTTTGGATCTGCATAGTGGTTTTTCAACAACCTGCAGACACATAATTTTCTCTGTGCTTCACCTCTACAAAATCAGAACTTTGCAATGCCCAATAATTGGTATCAGCAGTATATCCACAATTAAGCACTCAGAAAAAAACAGATGTTGGAGCAATTGTGGGAAAGACCACTTAGGGCCAAAGCTTATTGCTCTCCGTTTCTAATTTAAATTCCCCGTGCTTAAATACATAAAAGAGGACCCACTGAAGCTATGACATACCTGACACATAGCTGAGGACTTGGAGACATTGAATGGCACTAAAAAGTACAGAAGCAGCAACACAAAGGTTAAGCTGTAGCTGTAGTTGCAAGCTTCAGTGTACTTCAAGGTGAGCACAATTTTTCCATGGTCAAACATATCAAGAGCTGCTCACTGGGAAAATAAATGAGGTAACATCTTGGTCTGAATTATAAGCAGAGCTAATGACAATCCCACAAAGGTCTCTTTCAGAGTTGTAATTAGCTCTGAACTCGACTGGAACCTTGTGACATCTCTCAGACAATGTTAAGAGATGCAGCCTCTAAACAGACCTCAGACAGACAAAAAACAAGCAGTCCTGTATTAATGGGTTCACAAATTAATTCCAAATTCCAGGAGCTTGCAGCATAGCAATTGAAATCACAACCTGTTTGAAGATTCTGGTATTTAACATTGTATTTTTACAGACAGAAAGCGTCACGTACATTTAGGGTTTAGGACTTTTGTTAAATCCTAACAATGAGATATATACCTTTTTTACTGGCTTCGAAGAAATTAAGCTAAACTGTATCACTCTAAAGAACATGACTTTTACCACACAGATTAAAAGTCTGAATGTTACCTTGCTCTTTTTATAGCCTGCTTTATAACTCCCCGAGTGATTTCATTACCGCACACCACGGAGCTATCCCTGCACGCCTGAAATGCAGTTCGTTTTTCCAGTCTCTAGAGGTCTCTGCATATCACATTTTAGTTCCGTGACATCTCTGCAGGAAACGCGTTTTGAAGGTGAGACTGAAGAACTACGTGAGAAAAGTCTGCTAGAACCACGTCCCACTCTGACAGCGCTGTCGTGGGAATTTAGTTCTCCCAGTAATTTATAGAAGCGAAGGAGATGGAGAGAGATTTATACTGTAGCATTAGCAAACACCAGCACTGACAAGCAGGAGCATTTTGCATTTTGCCCTTAGAACCCAGATAATCAAAGCTAGAAACAGTGGAATTTGGTGATGTATAAGGGTGGCTGCTAACCCCTGATGCCAGAAATATTACCTTTTATACCCTGACATCAGCCACACCTGGGTTGTTTGTTTTCATTCTCCCTTCATGCTTGAGGATTCTTTTCATTAAAAAAAAATTAATTCTGATTTACATTATTATTATTATTTAGCTAACCATGGAAGAACTTATTTATTATAATTTGAATGTAGATTCAGTTTTTGGATAGGTCATAAAGGTCATATCTTCCACTGGTATGATTGCTCTCAGCTCTTGTCTAGGAACCTGCTTTCTAGGTGTTCAATGCATCTTTCTTGATTGATTCTGTTCTGTAATTTATATCTATAATGTATTGAGCATATAAAAAAACTTTTATATATATAAGGAAAAGATTCTTAAAATAGTAATAAAAACATTAAATCCAAGGAAACTCAAAGAAATTAACTACTTCTTTTACCTGTAAGGTGTCCCTGACCAAGTCAAAGCAGTTGGACCTAGATGATCTTTAAGGTCTTTTCCAACCCAGGCCATTCTGTGATTCTGTGATCTTAGAGTCTCCTCAGCACCTAACACTAACTTTACACTTAGGATCAAGTCTTGCCTATGGACTGATTAAACCAACTAAATAAATAAATAAAGATACAAGCAGCTACTGAAGGACATTTCTGATTCTCAAGACCTTTTTCAGGCATTGTGGCCTTCAGTAACCACTCATCACACAAGTAACTTAGCAGAACAGGTAGATGTTAAGGCAGCCACATTCAAGCAGCAAAACCAGCTTTGTTGCAGACACAGCTTCTGCAAACATCAGAACAGAATCTGGCATTTGATTTCATTATTTTTCATGTACCACAACCATTAGAAAGATATGGAATAATTAGGTGAGCTTACTCTTATACTGTAGCTTAAATAATTTTAATAGACTTATAAATAATGTATTTATGTTAAAGTAACAATAGTTCTTTGAGATGTCTTTTCAACTCTATATTGCTGCTTGGATCCTAGTTTTATTCCTTACTGAGCTACATGCAGAAGATGAAATTCTCCCGGTAAACTATGTGTGCCTGTTCTCTCAGATGCCCCTTTGATACCAGGAGGCAAGAAAAGTACAATAATGGATTGTAGAAGAGAGAAAGGCACATCTTTTATGTGCCTTTATGACACGTAGCAATTCTTTACTCTGAGAATTAGTAATGTGCTTCCCCCTTCTTCTGAGAAGACAGGGCAGTTCTTGGTTTGCTCTGTAAAAGCTATGACTGGGACCTACTTCCTGGTTATTTTACTGCTACTGCTCCATCCCTCTTGTTGTCTTGGTGGCCTCCTCTGGACTCACTTCAACATGTCCATGTCCTGCCTGTGCTGGGGACCCCAGAGCTGGATGCAGCACTGCGGGTGGGAGTCATGAGAGGAGAGTAGAGGGGCAGAACTACCTCCCTCGTCCTGCTGTCCACACTGCTTGTGTGATGCAGCCCAGGACACATTTGGTTTTGGGCTGTGAGTGCACATTGCAGCTCCTGTCCAACGTCTCACCCACCAGCACCCCCAGGTCCTTCTCAGCAGGGCTGCTCTTGATCTATTCATCCTCCAGCCTGGATTGGCACTGGGGGTTGCCCCAGCCCAGGTGCAGCACCTTGCACTTGGTCTTGTTAAACCTCATTAGACTCCCATGGGCTACTTCTCAAGCTTATCCAGGTCCCTCAGGATGGCATCGCATCCTTCGGGTGTGTCAAGGACCACACCACCTATATAAATACCTTGTTGCTTGAAGTGATCAGGAGAACTGATATGTTTAAAGAGATATTTTCCATCCCTGCACTGCTGGCACATTAGTTTCTTTGTGCAAGAATTGCCTGTTACTTTATGATTGTATTAATAGAGGGATTAATAGTATAAGCCTTTGGAAATCTACACAGTAGAAATAGTTCCTACAATTTCTGTTGTAGGAATCCTTCAGTTATAACAGAAGTGTTCAGTCTTCATTAGTGATTTGTTAATGTGGGGATTTTGGGCAGTGTGCTTGTTATTCCTTATATTCAGAAATGTTTTGTAAATTATACTGAATTTACAATATAATTGAAAGTATAAAAAAAGAGGCAAATTTGAACATGTGGTGCACAGTTCATCAACAGTATTTGGATTATGAGCTTAATTATTTGGCTGAGGAAGTAATTAAAGAGGACCAAGGCTATGAATCTTACATTCTGTCCATTTTCAGAAGAAAAAGATATTTCCTGTAGGGATTCTCTGAATACTTAACTATCTTTTTTCCCTTAACTATACCAATGGAAATCCCATATATTCCTTTCCTCAGTAAATGTGCAATACGAATAATATTAGAAGTCAATATTATCTTTGGTAATGACAGTGGGTTTCTTACCTAGTTGGAGAATGTGAAATATTTCTGTGGTTCTCCTAGTACAGAAGGAAAAGTAGATCCAGCCGTCAAAGACAAGTAGAAAAAAAGTGCTACAACCCACTGAAGAACTTAGGGAAGATGTAGCCTGGGAGGTAAAAATTAAAGCTCCTATGACTCAGGCTGAACTGAAGACCTGGACACCTGAAGAGCAGATGTGAGCCTTAAAATGTACGAAGTTAATAAATTAACATATTTGTGCAATGGAAAACCAACAAAACCCTAAGCCAACCAGTAGCCAAGTATCTGTTCCAGAGAAGGGACATGGAACAAGCAGCAAGAATCACTTTAGTTAGTCCATTCATTTGTATGAGTTAGCAATATAATAGCTTACATCCTTTGGTGGGTAACAGAGAAAGTTTTTTAAAAAAAAGAAAATGCGAAAAATGCACGATGCATGAAAAATCTAACTTCTAAAAGAGATAGGGGACTTGACATTACAATTAATTACTTAGAACTCAAATAAATATTAAAATCTATTATAAAGTCCATTCTTATAAGTCACACCAAAAAAAAAGTCTGTTGATAGCTATGCTTCAGAGGAGGATTAAATAAATGAGAGTAATAATTCCCCAGGTATAGAGCATAAAAGTTTGGAAGAAAGAGCTGAGAGGCAGAAGATAGGACTACAACCCTTAAAAAATCAACATACACAAAGTAATCAATGCCTGATAAACTATGTCCAAGAAGGGTCATCCGTGAGTCTCTGAGAAGTACCATGGTCCATTAACTCAGTGAAATATTAGCACTCATGTGACTGTAAGAAAATCACATTTAAAGGGAAAAAAATTAGTAGTAAGGGTCTTTGGGTTAAGAATTTGATTATATGACTGTTTATACATACTGACAACTAGAAATCAGATATAAATTCAGCAGTCTTTTCTTCCATAGACTTCATATAAACTGCACATCTTATTTTCTCACCAGGAATTTCTGTCACAATCCTATTCAGGAATTGGTAATTTACTTAGAATATGTTTAGTTTTGAAGGAGAATAAGGCTTTGTAAGTAGTGCAAGACTCTCCTGAAGAGAGACAAAACCATATTTATATAAAATGATTTTTTATTTGTCTGAGTTCCTATGGTTTTTCTTATTTTACCTGTGGTTTTTTACTAGCAACAGTTACATTCAGTGTTGTAAAATGCTGTCCTCTATTATCAGCAAAGAGGAGGCTCTTCGAAAATAATAAATACCTTTTAGTTCTCACATTTTACAGTGGCATTAAGTTGTTTGATTTTCTCTGTTTTTGACTAGAGGCTAAATTTAGAGATGAGCAAAATCCTCTATCTTGTGCAGTGAGAATGGCATTGCAAAATTTGTCTCAAAAGTAGATAAGAACATATAAGTTTGTTTCTACAAACAATAGTGTTTTCTCTCATAGGCAGCAATCAACTGTCCTGTTTTAAACAATTTTAAAAATCATTGAAAATTGTCTTTTTAATACTGATCTATTGTATAACAGACCCAATCTCAAACTTTGTCATCTAAATAGTCTCTAAATCGTTCACCTCTGATGGCGGAAAAATGCAGTTCATCAGTAGACAAATACATCTCAACAATGTATTTATCTTCACACTCAAATAGCTTTAATTCACAAGAGAAAGAGTTTCCCCTGTTCATGACTTTTTTTTACTGTTCAAGTCATAAATCCCACTGATAAAGCATTTCCTAGAGTTGTTGGTACTTTAGGATGGCTGCTCCCAGCTATCCCAGGTTTTCCTCTGGCACGGCCCCAGCAATAGTAACCTCCTACCATTGGAGGGAGCCACAAGCACTTGTTCAGAAATTCTTTTTCGTAAGTCTCTGGTTTGAAGAAGTCAACTTTTTCAGCACTGCACTGGTTGAATTGTATACTGAAATGCTGCAGCATGCTCCACTTTCTTAATAAAGAAGAATTCTAAAACATAATGGCCTATTCCTTATGATGCAGTCTAGCTACCCTTATTTTCAGGTAATAAAGAACAGTCTTTAAGCTCAGAACAAGCTATATTTGGTGCTTCTTTTAATATTTTTATAATGAGCAATAAGTTTATTTTATAGAGCTGCCACATATGCTTTTTATTTTTTTTCTAAATACAGATGTAAAAAGTATGTGTTAAATGCTAATTAAATACTTTTTAAAATTTTGAATTAAAACCACATTCTTCCTCACCATCTTATTTAACTCTACAGTTAGAGAGAGTGGAAATAGGAAGAAAGTCATATAGAAAAATGTTGTATTTTATTAGGATTTTTTAAAATGTAATTTTACTTGTGCACCAAGATGGTGTATGAAGATTTTACCTTTTGCATGGTTATCCAGTGATATGGGAGCACAATATAACAGCATTGGCTACACTGTCAAATAAAATACTAGGTTCTGAACTGCTGCAAATAAAATCAGTTGAGGATCCACAATTCCCATATCCAACATTTAGAAATGTTTTCCTAATTTTTGTCTTACACTATAATTTCACTTACATCTAACCAACACATAGGTAAAGAAGTCCAGGAAAAACAGAAAATGAGTTTACATAGGAACTCACCAAGGTTGTGCTCTAAATAAAATGAAGCTCTTGATTTAAATACTTGTCGTAAAGAAAAAATAAATTAAACCAGTTTGTATTCCAGCTTGCAAATATTTATCCTCTACAGCTCAAAATAATTGAGTATAAAAACAAAAACAGCTACGAAAGATCTGAACTACCTCAATTTATAGGTAGAACTTATTTCTTCTGGTTGCAAATGTTAGTGATCCCAGAATTATCCAGGTAGTCTGTAGAAGAGAGTTTCACTGCAATCAGGTGACAACTATTCTTTTGTAGTACTCCAGGTTTAATGGCATAAAATGGATGTGTAGATGTCTCCTATATTTTAAGAGAACAGAAAGTTAAAATGGTTGTCACTGTGTCTGACTGACAACCAATAGCAAGAATGAAAATTCAAATTTAGTTGAATGATCTACCGTAGACCAGTATTATCATCTGGCACCAAATTTTTTTGCAACAAAGTTCCTTTATTCTGTACCAGAACAACAGTGCAGCACAGCACTAATAAATAATAATGATTATTTATCCCACATGTAGGGATACACATTTTCTGTTTGGTGAGATAACTAGTAAAGCTGTGTTGGAAGAAAACAATCACTACATATTCATCTCATTTTTGAAAAGCTTATGGCAAGATTTATAATCTCTCTCCAGAAGGAATTACATTAACAATCTAATGCCTGAAGTCATTTGGACTGTGATTTTTTTGTTTCACTTCACAAATGGGATCACCATGTTTCCTTTTTTTTCATTATATGTAACAAGAAATTCATTAGAAGAAGACATAACTAAGAAAGACTGAAAGAGGTGTAGACCAAGAGTTTTGGAAAACAAACAAAAAAAACTACATAAATCTGATGAAGAAGGTTATGTATACATGTTTGACCTTGCATAAATTTCCCAAGAAGCAATTGAGGTAAGCTTGATTTATAAAGTGTTGAATGGTTTTCAAAGATACAACCTCACTTCAAACATAGCCAGGTATATTTTCGAGTGATCTTTTAAATGTCTTTGAAAGGATGCAGCTTATAAACATGGACTACTCTGTAAATGTTTAAGGATGACCATCATTTCAGGTGTAGAATGATGACTAAAAGCTGTCTTGAAAGCAGTGAGTGCTTTGCACTCAGTTCTTCATGTCATACATCGATAAAATGGTGAGGGGCCTTGAGGGGAAGCCCTGTGAGGAGCAACTGAGGGCACTTGGTTTGTTCAGCTGGAGAAGAAGAGACTGAGGGGAGACCTCACTGCACTTACAACTTCTTTGTGAGGGGAAGAGGAGGGGCAGGCACTGATCTCTTCTCTGTGGTGACCAGTGACAGATGGTCCTGTGCAGGGCCAGGAGTTGGCCTTGATGATCATTGTGAGTTCCTCCCAACTCAACATATTCTGTGATTTTCAGAAAAAATTTTACTTTGATTTTTCCACATTTTTCCCAGAAAACCCCCAAACAAATCTGTAATGAGAAGATAAAAAAATAAAGTATTACTCCAAAAATAAACCAACATATTTCTGATAAACACTGGGTTTTATTCACCAGCTCATGAAGAATGTAAGGCATGGTCTTTTCAAACTCTGTTGTTTGTTTTCTTTCTCTGATAAGATAACGCTTCCGTGAATTTAGAGATGGAGGAAAGAATATTTGATAACTTCTTATTAGATCTAGAAAAACATGTGGCTTTGAAAATTTGATTCCTTTATTAGCAAAAACTACTTAGACTGACAAAATAGCTTTCAACAAATCACCAATGAAATAATTTTCATGAAAACCCATCATGACTAACGTATTGAGGAGGCAGGTGAGGCCTTCTGAAAGAACCATCAGGTTGTCACCCATAAGGTAAATCCTTTCTAAAGAGCTTGATATTCTGGAGACTCAGTGTGGTGGCATGTAGTGCTACCACTCATCACATACCAGACTGCACTGTCAGCCTTCTTCCCTGTGCCACAGGAGAAGGCACAGCTATCAACCATCTCAGTTATCAGGTTCAAAAGCAACTCTCAGATCTGTTTACAACAACTTTTCCCATTGCAGACAGCTCCTGTAACTCCCATACTGTCTCTAACAGTATGGGATGTTTGAAGACATTTTAACAATATTAATTAAATCTTAATGTCTGCTATTTTTTTAAAAATCAATACAACTATCAAGGAAGGCAATGTTAGCAAGCCAAAGACCAATTGCTATAATCTATTCCTTCAATATTACATGACAACACACTGTGGTTATATGAAGGCATACAAGCTTTGGGCAAATGATTTCTTTAATAATTTAAAGATTTTTTCAAACAACTATATCAAAGTGGTACATCTGAGTCTATAAATTTTAAAAAGTAAGATAATGAAAACATGCTTAACTTATAATATTGTTTCTCAGACTGAATCTCTTTTGAACAAACCCATTCAAAGAAAGGAAAAAAAGAAATTTAATCAGGGGTAGTTCTTTGTCATATTATTACTTTCCCACAAGACTTATTTAATTTTAATTATGTTATAATTTGCTTAATAACAAGAACAGGGTTTTAATGAAAATCTTGTCAGAAAAAATGCTTTAAGGGGGATCTTTGATTTCTTTTTAATACCAAATATAGATATAGCATATAATGCAGTTGTACTTTGTAGCCCTTAGCAAAAGAATCTGTTGCTACACTGCTAATTTTCTTTCCATAAAATAATTTTGCACTTGAAAGATTCATGCTGCTGTGCTTGTAAGAATTCTCTTATGTAGCTAAAGAAAAATGTTATTGCCTTACTAAGTATGTCCAAGAAGCTCCAAATGCCTTTCAGTTGTCACTTCTCACGGTGTCTGATTCCTTCTCCCCCCTTTCCCACACACATGTCACAGTTATTTTCCGTGGAGTGTAAAAATCTCTGTTGCAACATAAGCATTAGCAGAAAAACCCTTAGAAAGACTCCATTTGAAGGTATTATAGTATTAAGTGGCTTAGGTGTTTGGATTCTATGGTGATGGAACAGGCTTAGAACATGAATAGAGAAGGGGAAAATACTTAATGCATCTTATGTACCGGGGGAGAGGGGATACACTGAGGGGGAGGCTGAGAATTTACCCCAGTTGCAATTATAAAAGCTGCACAGGAAGAATCCTTCCACACCACAACATTGCTGGAAAATCAAGCAGCCGGTTGAAGAAGTCGGGGTTTGGTGGAACACAAAGGGACACAGAAAATCAGTGTCGCTTTCCATCACACTCATACAACGCTGGACATAAGGAGGGATGGGCTGGAGGGCGTGACACTGGATGATGGAAAGTTAAGTGTCACAGCTTGTGCAGGTGGCTTCTCACAACCAGCTAAACAAACTTGGATGAATGATGACACTCTCTACTACCTTACAAGTTTGGGGTGTTCAGCTTAGATGTGCAAAAATGGCCATGAAGACAGAGCACTTGTAGCTGAGCAAAGAGAAGATGCACAAGTATTGAACAGCATTGGTGGTGGAGTTGAGAAGTCGATTTGCACGTGTGTTTAGGAAACTTGACCAGTGCTGACAGTTCTATCAGGGTTGACATAAAAATGAGGTAAGCCTCAGGCGCAAGCATGCACAAGCAAACATGAGCTGAAACCTTTAAAATTTTATAAAAGCCCAGTATAGATGAGCTCTTCCCTTCTGCCCCTTTCTGTTTTCTACATTCTCAATTCAGTAATGCCATGTATGTTTGAAAAAGTAGAAAATCTCAAAAAAGCTCCCAACCTGAACAAACAACCCCCCCAAAATAAAAATAAACAAGCAAGATAAATAACATACAAAACTTTTTTTTTGTATTTCTATGTTTTTTATTCCTTCTCCTTACACTGTTAAAACAAACAAAAACCCAATCAAAAGAACCAATACTTGTATCTAGTGATTCCAGCAGGAAAGTCAAAGTCTAAGAAATTTAGAGATGGATTTCTTCTCATACAGATCCTTACTTCTAAATAAGTGTAAATGGAAGATAACAACGTTATGGCAAGAAATTTGTAGACTAAAGGCTTTCGGTGAATACACTAGTTCTCCCTGACAAAGAATTCTTTAACAGGAATGGTAACTCCAAAATCTACATTGCCACAACATTGTTACACACCCCTTAAAGCCATAAGGTAGATGCATTTGTATGAATGAAAGTAGAGATTTTACCTTGCTTTCTTTCTCTCTCTGTCTCTCTGTCTGTCTGTCTCTCTCTCTCTTTCTCTCTCTCTAATTCTTTTCAATTTCCATTCCTTGGATGTCCCCTTCATTCCATTTTGGTTCCCACCCTCGGGCCACTAATGTATTTTGCACAGACATTGGTGATACCTCAGCCTAGACTCAATGACAGTTTTAATAATTAATAACTGAGCTATTCTTTTAAGTCACTTTAACTGAATGAGACAAGATAAATCATCTGCCTGAAGGAGAACACGGTGCTTTAAAATTTGTAAGTCTGAAATACAGATAGAACAGATTTTACATGTGAAAAAAGCATGTTTTTCAACATTCTATAGGTTTCTCTATTACTTGATAGAAGAAAATCAGCAACTGCTTACTTGTCAACAGTCTTGCTGTTGACAAGTAAATCTTACCTGCCACAATATGACAGACACCTTTCAAAAGCCAGAGGCTTCAGAAAATTTGCTATTCAGTGAGGCTGAACAGTGAGTACAGACCACCCCAGCTAGCATTAATATGGCAATCAACACCCAGGCTCCTTTCCTGCAAATGTGTACTTTGACAAGGACTGTGGTATCTGAGATCTAAAATATTGTAGTGTTGTCTTCACATTATTAGTTACTTAATATTTCATTTGCTAGAAATTGTGGTACATTTATACTAAACACCTTTACCTACATGCAATAGGAATCCAGGTAGGTATCTATAATGTCTCAAGAGGTGATGTTGTCAACCACAGTTGCACTGAAATCATCTATATATTCTTCTCTTTCCCAGTCTCAATTGTGACACCAAGAAGCTGCATAGAGAAAATTTCTGCATACTTCAAGTAGTATTTCAGATATTTAAGCTCTTGCTTTATTTTGAAAGCAACACATGTGGACATTTAAAATACAGATACAGGAAAAAAATAGAGTATAAATGCCTTTTTATAGAAAAATCTATAGAACTCTTGAGCTAAATAGTTCCATTATATTCGTGAAAGATTTATATAGATTTTCCCTGCTTGTCTTGATTCCTTGATGGAAAATCCCTGCCAGTAGGTACTAAATGCCACACAGTATCTGATTTGAAATGTCATCAGTAAGCACAGTACAGTCAGTGTTGAATTATTGCAACATTACTATCAAGATATGAGATGATACTATCATTCACTGTGCACTCAAATTGTTCAGGCCAGTTGAATGTCGTATTTCCCATTTGCAATATGCTCCTTGTCATTGTACTACTTCCAGTATTTATTTGTCCTATCTCTACATATCCTGGCTCATTACATTAAAAATCACAATTTCTGTGTATCTGTCCCCTAAGTCTTTCTCTGACATCCTGAAACAGCCTACCAAAAAGAAAATCAGATTTCTTTCCTGAATAAATAATTCATGTATGCATTCTGCAGATTTGGTATCCAAGCAGGTAAAATAAATGCACACTACTGTGAAAGATGTGTCTGGCATGAGGACAAAATCTCAATAATATTAAGTAAAATGTAATTTACAGTGTTTGTAAACTTTATGTTTTTAAAAAAAGTATCAGAACTCTACATTCTTCAGTTCTGTAGCCTCTCATAATCGTGCACCAACATAAGCCTAATTTGTGGTATACTTAGAGCTTTCCAGGAATTTCCTGTAGCTTACATAGTTACACTGTAAATATTATTGTATAACCCCTAAGAAAATTTTAAATGTTTATAAAGGTATTGTAACAATAAGAGCATTTTGTAATGCTACTTAAGGCTTTGTAGAATGGCAAAATCAAATATATTTAAACTTCTAAAATCCCAAGAATTATAAAGTGAAAATGTCTCAAACTAAGTAGTAAAGAATCAAGCTTATATCAAACTAATCTCCTGACAGCTCATCTTTCTGCACATGCTTTGGCATGGCTGTTCTGTTCCACTGGTTGGTTTGCTCTGCATCTCAGTTACCTCTAGTCCATTGTTCCCAAAGTTCAGTCTTTCTACTTCTTCAATTGCAATTTCACAAAAACAGTTTTCCGCAGTTTTTTTTTTTTTCATTACCATATTCAGTACTTGTCTCATTGTAGACAACTCTCATGGCCTATAACTACATCTGGCCATTGTTATGTAACTGCTGAGAGAAGTGTTAATCCTACCACTGCTCTGGATCTGCATATAATTACATGACCAAAATGTGAAATGAATTCATGCACGGGTCTTAAAATATTCATAGGAAATAAGAATCTATTTGAAACTGTGATAGCAGTTTTCATAAATAATATGAAAAGATGAAGAATTGAAAATCAACTTCCATGTCACAGCCTGTACTGCTGTAATGCCTCGTATTGTTACTGCATTGAGGACTACTGCCAGTTCATTACTCAGCAGAAGAAGCAGAAGGCAATGATGCAATAGTCTATATTGATAAATTCCATTCTAAATTCAATCACAGTACCAATCACATTACATGCCAACATCCACTGTCATTATTTGACATTGTTCTACATGTATCTAAAACCAAATTACCACACTTCAAAAAACTGAAGGGCTAATAAGGTGCCATCACCTATTTAAAGCTATAGATCTCCAGTAGCCTTGTGAAAATCCAGACCCTTAGAGCACACTAATTTTGTAGCAGGGATGCTGTATCCTACCAGGATAGAGAACACCAGAGGTAATGCAAAATACATGACCCCATGGGACCAGATAAGATGCATTTGAATGTGATAAGAGAGCTGATCAATGTTATTGTCATGTCCTTCTCCATCATTTTTGAAACATCGTGGTGATGGGGACTCCTGAGGATGGGGAAAGAAAAAACATTATACTAGTCTTGGAGAAGGGCAAGAAAGAGGATTCCTGGATCTACAAGTGGATCAGTCTCCCCTTAGTCTCCTGGGCAAGTGAAGTTCCCCGGATACATGTTTGCCCCAGGGCAAATTTGGAAGTCACTTCTAAGCACATGCAGTACAATATGATGGTTCAGAACAGTCAATATGGATTTACCAGGGTGAAATATTGCCTGATCCCAGTGAAGAGAGAAGCACTTTTGTGGATAAGGGGCACACAACATACAGATTGTTTACCATGACAATACTGAGGTCTTTGTCACTGTCTTCCACACTGTCTGTATAGTCAGACTGGTGAGATGCAAATGAGTTGGATACTAGAGGTATCATGAAGACAATAAATAAATAAATATTTTAAAACCCAAGCAGGACAAAAGAAACAAAAACCCCCACACAGTAACTAGCTGTTTGGAGAATACATTAAAAAATATTTCTTGACATTTATTTGCCTTAGCCCCAGATTTGGGGAATATGCTCCAAAACAATGAAATTTTACTTGCCTCTCCAAGAGTAACTTTAAGTGTACTGTCTACCTTTTATCACACAGCCTCTGTTCTGCCTGTTTCTAAAATTTTATTAGTAACAGAAAATCAATTTATAAAATGTACCTTTACAAAGTGTTATTTGTATTTTAATGTGTTATTAAACTGTACCACTGCATTTTCTGAATACTTAATACAACACATAACCATTACACAAAGGTTTCACCTCAAGAAACACTTGAGTCTTGGTTTATAACTTATTTTTCTAGATGCTTGAGTATTGAAATATACAAGTCTTCATCTTAACTAATAAGTAAAATAGCACCAGCCAAATACTTCATACGAACCTCTTAACCAGTTAAGTATTTAATATTGTAAAAAAGAAGAAATTGAAAATTCAGCTATTGAAATATCCTAATTGCTTTTAAATAACAGAGTCAAAAGCTTAAATAAAAACCTCAATTTACAGGAATGGAAACCAAGCCATAAAAAATGGGGCTAAATCAGCAAAGTAAACTAAAAGATCAACATACACAGTGAGTCAAATGCTCAATCTCATCAAGTTACAAAACACAATGAGCCATTTTGAAAAGTGGTACTGGTAAATGAGACGTTGATCAATCAGCAAGCTATGTAATCAAGTCATAAAGCTGTAAAAAACACAAACTACTTAAGAAAGTTCTACCAGAGAAAAACAAAAAGCTCCCCTAGCTAAAAGCATGTTTACCTATGATATTTTCTTTTAAATGGCATTCGATATCTCTTTCTACAGTTTCGTATTTCCAACAGCAAGAAAAGTGGTATCAATAGGCTTGATTATTAAAACCCATGAAAACATAAGGAAATTGCAGTGTGTACTTCAACTTGATGTTACAGAGCATTATTTTCTGACGTTCTTCCTTAGGCTGAATGAAATTGCTGGCTGGTCTTTCAAACTCAAGGTAAATAAAAAGTCTGGGTGCCAGCTAAAGAGACCCCCTTAAAGCCTCTCAGGGCTCACAGATCTCACTGATAAGCTGTAATCAAACTGATCTCAAAACACTGTAAATTTAATTCTTGACTTTCAGAGAAGAAAAAGTGGGAGGAAAAAAAGAAGAGAGCACAAGCCAACAACTTGGAGAATCAGCCCTTTTACGAGGTTAACTTTCAGGAGAGCAGACTGCACGCTCATTAAATGTAAAAACCGTAATTTGGCAGAGAAATACAAAAAAAACATTCTAAAGCAGTCTTACATTTCATTTCTGCATGATTGAACTGACTACTGAGTCAATATTTGCATAGCTGTGAACCACACAAAGTATGTGCTTGCCCAGACACACAAATAAGGAACATGAGGAGAGGAACAGTGGGTAACTGGGGCCATAACAGTACACAGAAAACAGGCTTACTTGCTTTTATTTGTAGTGTCCTTATTGGGTTGACTTTTCGTAACCGAAATGATAATTTCCCAAAATAAAGAAATAAGTTTTACTACTCCTCTTTAGTTGTTTTTGAGTTTCAAATTCGTGGTTAGTTCATTGGCTATAAGTAGGGTTAATTAAACTGTGATATTTTTTACCTTGAGTGTCAAAATTCTAAGATTTTCCTTTGTGGTTATGATAATACACTAATTCCCATGAAATGTATTCTATGATACATAACAAGACAGTTCTTCATGGTTTTAATAAATTTGCTTAATAAATAAATAAAAGTTGTATGCTTTATATACTAAGAATTCTGCTGTTCAACCATTCTAAAACAAAGACATTCAGATATTCATTAATAGTGAACAGTACAGATGTGAACAAGCATGAATGTTAATGAACTATTACTTCATGTTTTGGGGGATACTTATGAAATGACTGACAAAAATTATACAGATGATTTGATATCTGACAAAAGAGGTTTAATCCAGGCCTCCAGGTCTGAAATCATGTCCTCTTCACGTTGATATTTATTTTGTAACAACTGCAATTTGTCATTCCACTACAAAATATTCCAAAACACATCAGGAGCCCGGGCTGAAATCCCTTGATGTCATTTGCCTGCTACTTTCATTTAAGAAAGATTACTCTGTTCCATGGAAAATCTTCAAGAACTCTGTTGTTGGTAGCAAGCAGCAGTGGCTGAGAATGCCTTTGAGCTACACAAACACCTTTACTCACCAGCATCTCCTGAGATTAAAATTTGTTGTATTCATTTTGTTGCTCATGATCTTCAGCAAAAATGTACCCTGTGTCAGAAGATCAGTAAGGGGATCACAAGTTACTGTTGTATCAGCTGGAACTCAGACCTTCAGCAGGATAAACAGCATTCACATGGTGCAATGTTAATATCAAAGATATGCTTATGGCATCCTCTAGTAAACTAAATAAAGCATGTACACAGCGATAGAAGTTTTTAAATTAAATCTGGGATCTTCTAACTTTCCAGTTTTTCATTTTACAATCTAATTTACCTTTTGGCTTTTGGTGGTGACAGTGGCATGTATCAGATACCTGGAGGAAGTCAGCTACCTACTCAAACTCAGACACTTCCCTTGGTGTTTGAAGCTAACTTCTAAGTTTGATTCTGTTTGTGAAATCTAGACCTGTCTTTTATGGCATAATGGATCATATTTTATACGGGAACAATGGACAGGAGAGGTTAGAAATCAAAACATTGGCTTTAGGACTGATTTCATGCAAGACTGTGTAATCTTCTGGTGAGCAAGAAAAGACTACATGCAAGAATCACATGTTAACTTGTTACAGCATCCTCTAAAAGTTTTCCCAATTTCAAATATCCCCTGGCAAACTATATTTTACCGTTGCTGAAAAAACTTTCTAAAATGCCCATGCAAACCTTTTCCTTTATTCCAATGCTACTTTACATGGTAACTGCTTCCAGCTCTGCTCAGTCAGCTCAACTGTCTTTGTCCCTTCTATGTTTTATGCAGAATCATATCAGCCAGAACAAGGAATGAATAAGCATTTAATCCAAAGGCTGATGTATCAAGTGAACATGAGCCAAAAATATGCCCTCATGGCAGAGAAAGCTGTTTGTCTATCTCTGCCCAATTGCAGTTCTCAGTGCTTATTTTGAACTGCACCAAAGTCTCTTTAGATATGCATTTAAGTTTGTGTGTGCATTAAAAAGCAAGGCAGAAAGGATACTGTATTCCTTGCTACACCTGAGCGGTTTAAAATCAAGTCAAAGTATGTCTTCAGTTTTTACACAATGGCTGGAACTTTCATTTTATAATATCAACTTTTTTTGGAAATGCTGTTTGAGATCTACCTTCATAGTAAGAGGAATCACAGTATACCTTCTGACATAAGAATTTCTTCTCTCTCTTATTGTTAGGATTACCTTCAAGGACCTTAGCCTAGCTGTTTTTCTCCAGTTTATCCACCAAGAACATATTTCTGAATAAAAATACCATTCATTCATTAGCAGAAGCGTGCTCTAATGATGGTAGAAACCTGTAAGAGTGATCTGGTTGTCACCAGCTCTGTGAGCTCATAATGTCTTTTGTGCCTTCGAATTCATGCACTAGCAAGAACTTCCAACTTTTTCTTATCTTTAAACCTCAAACCCCTCAAACCAAAATAATCTATGTCTAGTTCTGCCTGAAGGTGAATAGCAATATCTTAGCTAAATTTTCTATTACTGTTTGTCTACTTTCAATGACTCTTGACAATAAAATTTGGAATAAAAATAATTTTTCTTAAATTGTAGAGAAGTCATGTTTCCTTAAGCTTTCCTTGTGTTTCTTGTAAACTCTTTTTTTTCTCAGTTATGAAGTATATGAAATCTGTAAGACTGACACATTTGGTTTTTCCTTTTAACACTATAGTTATTCTTTTGGGGGTAATGTTACAGAGAAATAAAATTATATTTTAAGTCTAAAATAAACAGCATAAGTAGGTTTAAAAAGTAGTACAGTAATTTTAAAACTAAGATTATAATCATGAGAGCACAATGATGACAGAAAAAAATCTGTCCTCTTCATCAACTCGTGGTTTTGTCTAAAAGACTGAAAATTATATTGTAAAGATTAATTAGTGCAATATGCAAACTGAACCTTTTGTGCTTCTTATTATGTTTATCATCAAGAATTCCTTTTACTGAAAATAGTATTTTTGGGTCAGCAGGAATTCACTGTCTTTGAAAACAGGTATGCTCTTACTGCAAATGTTGTGGAAGCCTATATGTGCAATGAAAGTGAACAGTCAGGATGCTCTGTGGGTGATACACTGCATCTGTCTGAAGGAGCTGAATCAGTCTGCCATCAAGCACAAAATTCAGAGCACTTGTGGGATGTATCTGTCACCAGTGGGATGTATTATGACAGCTGCAACAAACACATTGAATAGCTACAGTCAACTGCCCATTCTTAAACCTTAAATTACTGAGCTGGTGTAGAGACTATGATTTAGACTTTAATTAATTAGTCTTCTTACTTCAAAAGAAATAACACATAAAACCATGTTTTTTATTAAGTTGAACCAGGATCCATTTACAAGGCAAAAATACAGATAATCCTGGGACAACAGTACCCTAGTCAGTCAAAAAGTTTCCTGTTATCAAAAATAACAAAACCAAAAAAAAAAAAAAAAACCTGTTTTATGAATATTATTTTTGCCTGGCACTTTTCAGTTCCTGATCTTGCAATTCAAAATGCTAACAAAAAAACTGCCATGAAAAATGGGGGCTTTAAAAAGCTACATTTATCAGTTGTGCCTTCTTAACAAACTGACGCAATATTATCAATTCAGTACTCTGAAACTTTGCAAAGATCAAGAAAATAAAAGTGGAGTTGGTAGCCATCTGAAGAGGTGTTTCAAAGGTAATACAATTCTATTATATCACTCAGAGTTTTTTTCTTAAAGCTGTCATAAATGCCCCTTCTCAATACCTCTGCCTGAAAAAAGCCAAACCCATCACTTATGTAATTGCAAACGGAAGAAAAGGTAAGAAACCCACAATTGATTCAAAGATTTTTTATATTGTCACAGTTTCAACCGAAAGAAAAAAATAGTTGGTATTAATGTCATTGTCAGCTCCTGAAGGAGTGAATAACTCAGAAGGAAACCATAGATAGATAAGATAGATACAAATCAAGGAGAAATTACTGAAACCGTACCCAAGAGAGACATTTTAATAATCATCTTTTATGTTTTTACTTATTATGTAAGGTCTTTTAGACTACTGTAAGGAAATATAACATTAAATATTTAATATTTTATCACAGTTTACCCACTACAGAAGCAAGGTGAATAGATTCATCATAAGCAAATGACCATTCAGTGTCTGGATATTATAAAGCCTGATTCAAACAACTTTTTGGCACTTCTTTTAATAACACCGCATATAACAAATGTCTGGAGCAGAAAAATATTTCTTCTGTTATTTTCCTGAAATTAATTATATTTATCCTATTTAGTCCCACGAGGACCTCCAGAAAGAGAGAATTGCTTGTGGTTACAGAAACAAAGGCTCTGGATACCATATTTGGGAACCAGGGAATGCAACAGAACAAAAACAGTGTGAAAGGATCTTGTGAACATGTGAGAAAATAAAGAAAAGGATATGGGAGAAAAATAATTTATGGGACTACGGTACTAACCAAGGATTTCTCTTCTCTCTGAAGGAATTGGAGTGACTTGTTATGCTCCACAAGACATGAACTAGAATCTCAGATGTGCAGAATCTCAGCTTTCTGAAACAACATCAGAAATAATTTTCTGCATATTGACATGATCATTCAGAATAAAATACCAACCCTGATCAGTACTGAACTCTGAAGATCAGTTGTACTCTTAACTCTACACTCTTTTGTGTAGGTATTTTAGTGAATGACCAGATGTGAAGGTAACAAGTGAAAAAATTTCCTGTTCATGCAACAGTTCTATTTTCCCGAATCAGTCATTCTGCACAGTAGGCATAAGGTGAAGAGATATAATGGAAGCAATAATGATGCTTTGCAAAGTGGAACATCTCCATTAGAGTAAAACTGGAGAGCTGGTGTCAGCACCTATCTGAATATCTTGCAGAGGAACAAACGTCAGAAAATGGGTATTTCAGAATTTTTTATTGGCAGAAGCACTCACTGCTTTCCAAACGAGATAGATATAGGATGTGCTGTTCTGTGCTGTATCAATTTGCATGTTCTGAATTGAGTATGGTAAGTTCTACAGCAGCATCTACATCAACACTCAAAAGGCAAAATGTGTTCTTTGTAGTCACTATTTAGCATAATCACAGAAGGAGTACAAAGAAATACATGTGTATTTAGAAAAGCAGGAGCTTTCTGTCTAATGAACGGTACCTTATTATGTCAGGTAATGCACTGTGTAAACCTTTTCAAAAACACCTCAGCTTTATCTTACAATTAATAAGTGGAGATTTTCCCCTAACTAATTTATTGAAAGACTGAATTGTACCCGGTTGCATTAATGGTCATGAATATTATTATAGTATCTTCTAATTCCTAGCCTAAATATCCATGCTTATTTCTGACAACATTGGGCTTCCCTGGTGTAAGTGCTCTGATAGATTTGCAGTGAGACAGTCTCTCTTTTTAGTTATCATTTTGCTGAACTGTGCAACTGGAGATGTTAAGTCATGAATACATGTTTCAGAAATAGAGTCAATACTGAGGATAATTATTTTTCTACTTCTGCATTTTTGTAAATAAACTTCTCTGACACAATTGCAATCATTTTTATCCGCAAAAAACTTTCACAGAAAAAAAAAACAACAAATGAACCCTTACAAAAGCTGTAGCTTCTTAGAATGTTCATATAGTAAGTTGACAGAGTATTAAAAATGAGAATGAATCTAGAGATAAGAGTTTTTTACCTCCAGGGAAAAAAAATCCTACAAAACATATTCCAACAATCTACAGCATCTCATCTGAACTGCTCGTAGCACTAAACCCTAGCCCCAGTCTTCCTTCCCATATGTTAATCAGAGACATTCACAGCTTCAGCTACAGTTGAGGCTATTGGTTTGATTCAGTTTGTTTGGCTTGGTTTTGTGAAACATAATCATATTGCAAGACAGTAAAATAAAGACTAATGAAACACATAGAGCCAAATTCAACTTCTGATTGACAGGAATATTCAACAAGTTCGGATATTAGGAACTTTCAGCCATTTGGAAGCAAAGACAAATTTTCACAGTCCCAGACTCCCACAGTGATTCTAAATGTTGACATTTTCTCCTGATTTTTCCATGGGCCTCTGCTGCACAGTTCTCAGATTCAAACCTTTTCTACCTCTGAATCAAAATGGGCTGTTGGATCATCTGAAACTGTGTGTCACGAGAAATTTTTTTTTTTGTATGAACAGTATTTATTTCCTTGACTTGATATTTTTCCTCTGGTATTTTCAAAACAAACACACTTGCCCAGGAATATGTACCAATTGTTCAAGAGCATTTTTGGTCACATTTTCAATGACTTGGTCTCTGAGGTGTGAGTTTCCAGTGTCACAACTTAAGATACCTCTTCTCTTTCTTGTACTTACTTATTCCAGAATTGCAGACTGGATGAAAAATATGCCCTTTTTTTACCATGCAAGGCATCACAGATTTGCATGATACATGCTGCAGATCTCAAAAGTGTTATTCTTTATAGTGAGATATCATTCTTTTACAAGTTTTGTAAATTTTTTAAGAAGTTGGCATATTTTACAGAATATATTTTTGGCTTAGAATCACATCAAATATGGTAATGCATGAAAATGGCAACAGACCCTTACAAAACCTTTAAGGAGACATGTTAAAATTGTAAATGTGAAAGAGTAGGTGTATAGTATTTGAGCTTTTATGGGATAAATAACCTAGAAAAGCAAACACTATGTTCCTACACATGGGTGGTTTTAAATAGAGCATTTTATAAAATATTTTGACATTAATTTCTTTAATATTTTTCAGTAAACTCCTTATTTTCAGAGCTTAGCATGACTGGAGGTTTAAAATTCGTTGTAAGGGAAGGTGATATGATTTGGAATGAAACAAATCTCATTGTGAGTAAGCAACTTCTTTTAGTGCTTTAGTGTAAAATCCTACAGTTTGTTTAACAGTGGCTCTAGCAGGTGGCATATGGCTAATATTGAGTCTGTCACTACCTCCAGGGTGCCAGACCTTCCTCAAATTTTCTGTGAGATGAATTTTTCGGTAGACTTGGACTGTAAAGGCACATGAGCATCTGCTGCCTGCTCAGTCTCATTATCATCAGCAGAGTTAACTCCTACAGATCTCAGCCCAGCAGCCAGAGCCAGGAGCTGAGTTTTGCTTTCATCATAAGCAGTGAATTTAACAATCTATCTTAAAAAAGTGCTATCTTTGAATACAAAGAAAGACTTTGTTGTAAAATAAGTGCAACTTTTTGAAGATATATTAGAAATTATACACCCAAATAATTTAATATGATTTCCTGAGAAATATTATTACTATTTTAGCAGAATTCTTAAGTCGGGATTCAAAAATTTGCATTGTCTCTTCCTTACCACCGTTTAAAAGAAAACTGTGACTTGAAACAAAACACTTTCTCCAAAGTTATCTGAAGCTGGAAACATCTAAAATATTTACCTGTTCTCTTGAGTTTTAAGTGACCATCAGTCACTAAAGTATTCAAATAACTTTCAAATAAAATCAAACATAGTAAAGTCTATAATGAGCTATAAGGAGTTTGAAACTTTTTCTGTTCTCTACTTTAGACACTTTTTTTTGGTTTTATGGAACTATATTCTTTTTTTTTTCTGTTGCTATTAAATCACTGACAGTTTGAGTCAGAAACATAAAAGGCATTGGAAGAATTAAGTTACAGGAAGTATTAGAGTCCCCTTACCTTTGTGTACTGCTTTTATTGGAGACTATTTAAGCTCAGTATCTCCTCATAATACACACCTGTTTTTTACCACTGATGATTAGAACAGAGTAAAGTTTCCTAATAATGAGCCATTACCTTTAGAGAGAGTCTGATAAGATGCTTGGTGAAAACAGTGGAAAAAAAATCACGTGAAATATTAAGTAAACTTCTGTGCACAACCTTTGGCTCTCAAAGCAAAAACTGGGTCATAATGTAATGCTTTAGGTCTATGAACACTGCATTTTTCACCGCTTAAAATCCCCAGGTAGCAAAAAGTTTTGAAATGTGGAGCACTGGTAGACAAATGCATCACATCTTCGGCCAGTCCATGACTCTGATGCCTGCAAGATATCAAGCTTGACTCTTGAAAGTTAATCTTCCAACTGATTGTTATCTCTTCTATAATTCATCTATACAAAGTATATAAAATTCAGACCAGATTCACAACTTGAAATAAGTCTTCAACACTTGTCCTAAAAATACACTTCCTTAAAGACTCTGGAAATGATCCATCTAAAGAGCTTTTTGAATAAGATGCAAAGCATGGTGTGATGGTAATGTTTGTCCTATCATGTAAGTACACTTAATTTTAATGTACAGGAATTGTTCAGCTCTGGAATTGCTCCACTGCTGCAGGATGAGGTCACTAAAAACCCTGACACTGACATGAAGAATTTAAAATGGGGGCAGCAAATTATGAATGCTGAGTGTTTTGGGGATCCCACTGTGCATTCTCAAACACGCAACAGATCTAATTAAACTTGTTAGCACAACAGAAATGGCATCTACTCATGCCTCATACATGCATGCAGCTAATGAAGTTGCTGTGTATGAGGATTTTACTAAAACTGTGACTATAATTGGAGCACAGATAATTATGGCAGGTCATAAACCATTATCAGAAAGGGTACCTCCTTGAGGTACTTACTTGTCCGGGCACAGTGAGGGCTGACAGTGCCTTGCACTACTGTGGGCAGTAGTCAGGGTATGTAGCCTACCCCAGGGAAGGACCATCAGGCCAGGCAACCCACCTGCCCACCCACCTCATGCTCTGGACCCAGCCCAGAAACAAGGGCCATTTCCGGGGCTGCAGCAAACCCAAAAGCAGCCCTGTTGCCTGGCAGTGCCCTCAGGCTGCAGCCTCATCACTGTGACAGGCCTGCTCTGCCCAAGGATGCTGGCAGGATGGGCTCCAGGTGATGGCACGGGCTCCAGGTCAGCCCTTTTAACACATAAGGGCTAAAATTTTAACAGTGCTTGAGATGCCATATGTAACTCCAGCCTAGTTCAACTAATACTATCTCCAGTCTTGTAAACAACAACATGTCATACTTTTAAGACTTTTAATTCTATTAAAAACCAAACAAAGCCAAAGTAAAACCTTCACTGAGCAGCTTCTGTTTTGGAGGGTTATGAAAACCAGTTTCTCAAGGTTAGGGACCAAGCCCAGATGTTCTCATGTGTAGGATACTGTAGGTGAAGCAGTGTTACAGGCTGGGAAGTGCCATCTCCAGGACAGCTGCAAGTACTGCCCAGAGATCTGGCATATGAGCAGGAAAGATGTTGCTAATTTTGAGGAAGCTGGAGGGGCAGAGAAATCTCTCTTCAGGAACAAGTAATCCTCTGTTTATTTGCTTTTATGGCAGATCAAACTGTTGCTAGCACCCGACCTACAAGGAGGAAAAACATGACTTTCCTTTAAAAAGCAGCTTTGTTTATTTGCTTGTTTTATGAAGTAAAAAAAGCTTTCACACACAATTCCCTTTGCTGGTTTTGACCTGTCACAGGGGGCAAGCCAGACGCACGCAATATGGTGGGTTTTCATATTTTTCATATTTTTCTTCATCACAAAATGTTGATAGTGATAACTATTTAAAAACAAGCATTAATCTCAGATGTCTCATTACAAAGCTAATGACTAACAACGACACCTTTAATGAGCCTTTTTAGGGAGGAGCAGCTGAAGGAGAACAACCAGGAATTAGATAGGCCAGAAGCAGAAGTAATATTGTGCATCTGGTCATATCTGTCCTTCCATGGGCATTTTGGAATATCTGAAAAGAGTTGCCTGAGGAAAAGGATGGCAGTTTGTTTCTACTGATCCTTAGCATAAATCACTGTGTGCTTTTTATGGTCTCCCAAAACAGATGACCATAACAACTCAAAAATTTTAGGAAAATCATTATAATATTAATTCTAAAGTAATCTTCTGTTCACCATGGTGATCAGAGGCAGATACCTTATTTCCCTGACATTTCAGCTGTCCAGACAAGAAACACAGTGGCTGCATGCAGACCACAACCTTATATTCAGGTATGGATTAACTAGACATACATTTAGACATACAATTCTGAACATCTAAACATCTGATCAAAACTCTTCTGAAGTACCCTAGTCTTTTGCTCCTACATGTAAATCATACTTCTCTCTCTGTTTATAGTTTACAAACAAAATGCAAATGTCTAAGGAAAAAATAGATAATCTAAATGGACCATACATAAAATAAAGGAACACTTATACTTAAGGGAATACAATACTTATATATAACTGAAGATTTAGTCATGTAGAATACTCCAGTTACCGAGATCTTTCCTTCATTAATATGTACAGTGTTGTGAAATTTATGTGGAAGATATTGTGTTGTTTCCCACAGAACTTTTATATTTGAGATTGGCTTTATTCAGTTCAGTATCTAGGTCAGGAACTACTGGAGCTTTCAAACATTTGTCCTAAGACAAAAAACATTCTTCATAAAGCAAATCTGAACGTCCATCCTTGACTTGTAAGTTCTCCTAATATCATGGATCCTGAGGTTCTGGATTTCCTAATGTTCTTCCTGAGTGGTTGCTCTGTAATTTGTGTAGGAAGAGAAAACTACATTGAAAGGGTTTTCTTTAAAAAGTCAGAGAGATTTAGGCAAACACTCCAAAGAGATGATCGGGCATGAAGCCAGAAAACTATTCACAAGCACATTGTTGTGTAACCCTGCCTAGCTTTTGCCATTGCTTCAACGGTATAAAAAACATCCAATTTTGATGACTGAGCAAAGTTCTAATGTTTGGGGTTTTTCTAAATGTCTCTCAAAGTGTTTAGTATTGAGGGTGATTTTTCTGACATTGGTGAATGTTAGAATTGTTCTATATATATTTTTAATAATTTCTCCGTGGAAGGCAAATAGTGTACTATTAATCATATATGTGATGGTTTCATATCTTTAACATCTTACTTTAGAAAGGAGAAAATGTTAGGCAAGGGAATAAATCTCAGAACGGGTGTTCTGTGTACTTGTCGTACCTACCTGCTTTACTTCCACAGTTGGTGTTAATATAGTAATAAGTGCTATACAGAACATGTAGAGTGTTCATTGCAGGTGTAGAAGTCAATTATTCCTATTTTCCATGCTTAATAATATTGATCCTGAAAAACAACCAAACCCTTGCAAAATATATCACAAAAAATGTCTCTAGAGATGCCTGGGTTTTGAATAGTGTAAGTGGCTTTTGAAAGTCACACTATGGCATGAATACCAAATTTCAGAACTATTTTTGTGCTATCTCTTGTTACAGTGGAATAACATAAATGACACATTGGCTAAGGTTGTTCTTGATTCACAGTGCAGCATTTGCAAGAATTAGCCCTTGGGGAGTTGCCCTGTTCTGGAACACAGAGTCTGCAGTGAATGTCTGAATCACAGTGTATCTCAAACACTTTCCCAATGCACAGAAGTAAAAAAAAAAAACAAAACCTCCAAGGATGTCATCTTACCCTCCAAATCCTTTAAAAGCTCAAGACTAGACTCATTCTGACATTTTAAGTTGTTTCCTACCCATATACTACACTTTACAATCTCCTGGTGCCTTGATGATGTGTCTTATTTAAAACAAAAGGCATCTCACGTCCCCATTTGCAGTTTAGGACGCTTTCATATAGGGACAGACTCTATTAAATATGCACATATAAAATCATATATTGCAAATGCTCCATTATGATGAATCCATTATAGAACACTCATCAAAGAACAAATTATTTAATTGTTCTCCTGAAACATACACCATATTGTCTTTTTTTATAGCCAAAATCATCCTCAGTTTCAAAGCTGTCTATGCTGTTGAGAGTAAAAGTCTTCTGTGATTTGCTAACAATAATCAAACCAGTCATATACTGCACACAAAAGATATGCTCTAAATTTTATGTCACTGCATTTGACTTCTGTTATTTCTACTTTTACTTTCCTACTTTGCACAATTACCACAGCAATTGCTTGATTTCATTTTTTTCCTTCCTCACTCCTCAGAAGTTCAAAAATTCTCTATGATTATCATTTCACACCTCACTTCTAACAAAATATTTCCCAAAATGGGAGACTGTCTGCTTTCACTCTGCTGACATTTTTAGCCACTAGTGTACTTATACTCACAAAATTCTGTGCCAGAATACCCATTAAGCTTCTGGATCCAAAGCCATGTACCTTTGAGGGTCATGATCAGGGTACCCTCTTTGCTGTGGACAGTGAGTGGTCTTCTTTGTACTGTTTTGCTTCCCATTGTTGAGACTCCATTTATATTTGATCAGGCAAATTGGGTTGGATAAGTTGTCCTAGTCTGGCAGTTTTGTGATTTCTTTTCAATAGCCAATCTGTTTCCAACTTCCTGCTTAGCCACTATCAAATGGGAATAAAAATATTGCTTATGAAAATGATCTTAACATCATCCTGGGATCAAAAACATGCTTAATGTCCTGCATTAAGTTTCAACATTATGAATGAACACGGTTTGCCTATCAGACCTATGAATAATTCTGCAAATGTGTTGTAAGTGGAAGAAAAGGGTCTTGGCTCACCTTTTCAGAACTCCTCTGCTCCAGGAAAGTAAAGGAAGGCATAGCAGAAGTCTTACACTTTGGACACACATTTAGTTGAAATTAATTTACTCAACTGGCTACAAGTGGCTAAAGCTACTGCTGGACTGAGCAAACTGTGCATTGAGCTTCCCCTCGCTCTTTTAGCCAGCCAACTACTTTTTGTATACAGAAGGCACTGTTACCATGTGTCTTTAACAGTCAGAAAAAACAAGGCAGAGAAGTAGAAACAAGAGAATATGTTGTGCCCACATCAGGGTGTGCAACTCAAAGATGTTGCACGTAGGCGTGTCTGGGTCTATAGCAGTGCTCATGCTGAGAGCAAGAAACATCTTAGGAAGCCCCTCTTGGAACATGTTGATAGGCAGAGGACTGAAAATTGCTTTTGAAAGGAGCATGTAATGCTTGTTTTTATGGCAGGGCACAAAATATGTTAATGAAAACCCTTGCTGAGGTCTCTACAAAAGACATAATATCAAGTAGATCTTGTTACAGTCCTTGAAATTAAATATTTCTTGTCCTTAAGCAAGGACACCACCCACCAATTAAGGCTTTACTCTGTAGTGTCTTGCTACATCAGCAATTACAGCAGCATGAGAGCTGCAGAACTAGGTAGTCCAATAATGGCTTTATCTGGAACAGAGGAGCTCCTACAGTGAAGGCTGCAAATATCAGCCAAACTTTTTAGACACTGTCCTGAACTGGTGACACAGATTGCTAGTATGTCACTAGCTTCTATCCAAGAGAATAAAGATGTCTTCTAAATAACTGGATCAGATTATGAAGGTGACAGACATTAATCTTCCCTCTTGGCTTAGTCTCATAGAACTCCCTGAAATTAGATAACAAAACTGAGATGTGGGAGTATGACTGAAGCAGTTATAAAGCTGCAGGCAACCATGGTGTAAAAGATTTCAGACTTTGTCAAACCCAAGAAAAAGCCTGTTCATAAGCAGACACATTACAAAATACTTGACTCTAGCAATACTCTGAGGCAGTGGCAACGTGCATTCCTATGAGATATGTAACTTCAGCATAGTAAATTTTGTTACTTAAACAAGGTGTCATACAGGGTATAGTTTCATGCTGAATATAATCTCTTTCATAATTCCAGGTATAAAGAAGAGCTATTTTCATGTGACCATTAGGCAGTGTAAAATACTGGCCAAAATGGTAAGCAGAAAAGCAAAGCTAATTTGTACCTTCAAGTGATAGAAATACTGGAGTTATCTCAGTCCCACACATGGGCTTGAGGGAGATTCCTCAATGCTGTACTTTTTTGTAAGTTTTTATTTCATGCTCATGGACAAAATATTTTTTTATGTGAATAACATTTTTTTTTTAAACTAGAATGTCAGCCTGCACCTTCCAATATATTTTTCTCCTTAATTAAGTAAAATACTAACAAGGAAGAATATTTGGTGTGTAAACATTGAAGTCCTACATTAGCTGTTTAATATGCAAGAGACTGTGTGTTTTTGGTGTGGATATAGTGACGAAAAGAGAAATAGAAACCACAAGTGTCTACTATTGAGAAAATTTTAGTAATAGAGTAATCATTGTTTATCCTCCTTAAACAAAAGAAAAACCTGAATATTTTCTGCAATTTAAAATATGCTGTATTATTACTACATTACAGATGAATAGCTATGAAGAAATTTATGCTCCTGAAATTTTGAAAAGTAAGAATAATTCCCTTAAGAATTTCACTAATCAACTTCTTTTTGGTTTTCTTTCTAAGTGATTTCTTTTTAAGGAAATTTTGATTGATTCAGACCCCACTTTTTGACGTTTTGATAGGCTTTTTGGGAGTGTTTTTATTTTAAAAATCCCCTACATATTTATGTAATTTTAATTAAGGTATTCCCCTTTTTATGTTTTTATGAAAATGCTCTAGGATTTTGCCTTCTGTAATGTTGCTTGCCAGTTGCATCATTGAAATTTCTAGCTTTCAAAGCTTCACAAGTTTCCTGAAAGTAATATTCCGGTCATACCAAAAGGTCTTTCAGTGAACATGAAATTATCTGAGAAGTCTGCGTTACCCAGAAGGAAGTGATGAAAAAAAAGCATTCCAGAAAATGTGTACATAAATGTTACCAGATATATTGTGAAGACAAACAGTCTGATTATTACTAAAAGAGAATGTAACGTGTCTTCTAGTGATCTTGATACATTCTTTGTCTTTCTCTCCTTTTTAACTTTGGAAAGATCTGTAGTTACTTCTCTGTTTGTAGTTACTTCTCTGTTTGGGCAGTAGATAGAAAGAGATCATATAACTCTGTGTTCATCATTAAACACCATGTTCACTTTTTCAATCCGTTGCTACTGAAGTCTTCATTTCCTGAAGAAAAATGACTCATTATTTCAGGCGGAACACCCGTACAACAAAGTGCAATGTTTAGAGCAAATAAATTTCACTCTGACTTTTCCACACTAGCCTGAAATTTTGATTAGGTCATGTTGTGTAGCTGGTTGATAAATGTCTGGTTAGTGCTATGAATTAGCAGGCCTCTCTTTTGGGGCAGGCTAATGCCTGCACGGTAACCCAAATAGCAGCACTGGGCTGACAAGTGCCAGAACCACTAGCTGAGCCAATGACTCTGTCGAGCACCAAGAAAGCCTTATTTACTGTTTGGATTTTCTGCCCTTTCTGCCATGGTGAGACTATTTGGCTGGTTTTTTCCCTACCTGCCAACAACATATGAAAAGACAGCCTGCAGCATCAGCAGACTGTAATGAGGCACAGCCTTGCCAGACCTCACTTCTGCCTGGATCCCACAGCAGGACCACTGGCCTGTGTCCCTGTCCCCGTCCCCTACCAGGGGACATCGTGGGGCCAAATTCCAGCCCCTGTCTTTGCCCACTGTGTGTGGAAGCTGTGGGACAGTGGGTGAGGGCACAGCCTCATCTCCCAGCTCACTCTCCCTCACAGAGCAGACCTGCAGCCCTGCAGGGCAGAGAATAATAAAAGGATCTTTTGCCCGGTCTCTTTGCAAATTGTACTAATTTTGCAGCTGAACAGAGAACATGCTTTAAAATTAAGAAGAAAGAAAGAAAAAAGCAGGAGCCAGGGCAAGTGGGGAAGGGGAGGGAGAGAAGAGAGAGGGGAAGAAGGAAGGGAAAGGGAGGAGGGGGTGGGGAAGGGGAGGAATGCGGAAAAATAAAAGGAAAAAAAAAAGAAAAAAGGATAAAGGAAATAAAGACACTGTTACTTTCTGGTGAAGATGATCTTAAGCAACAGGTTAGTCCAGGACACATTATGATACCAGTTTACATGTGCTGAGAATGGAGTTCCTTGATTATATTAGTGGAATCCAGATGCTGACTTTTTTTTCTTTCCTTTTCAGACAAAAAAATGCTATTAATGTTTCTATCACAGCCTTCGTCTCACGCAAAAGCAACAAAATTTTATAATTCTTCATGTTTTTCCATAAGGAAAAATGACCATGTATGGAAACAATAGATACTGTAAAAGGTAACATGCTCTTTCCAGTCTTATTACAGTGCTGTATAGATGCCCTTATTCAAGGCAGACAACAGTGGTGGTATCTTTGGTTCCATTATACACTAAAAATGGTAATCTTGTAGTAACTGAATACGGTGGGTTTTTTCTAAAAACTGTCACAGGCAGGAATATAAATGCCATTGGTATTTTAGTTCTGAATCTGAGCATAATTTTATAAAGATTTTAGATTTTGAACCTACTGATGTCTCTAATATAAAGTGATCTAATTCTTAGTATATTATATGAAAAAATTCCCTTCTTGGGTGATGTGAAAAGATGAGCTTAAAGTGAATATAAGGTTTTTGATTAGAATAAAACTGGTTTAAAGTTTATAATTTCTGTAACTAGAAACTTTCTGCACAAATGAATAGCAACACAGGGATATATTCTTGATGTACTCAGATGAGAATTTCTTTCATTTCAGAACAAAAAAGTGCTCATGTGATTTTTACGAAAAAAGGATCTATAAGAAAAGGCAGAGTTTCTACAGCAACAAAACTTTCTTGTTTCCTGTTCCTATTACCACTAATTGGTTTTCTCTGACTCAGTTATGGCATTTTTGAAACCAAGAAAAAAAGAAGGACAACAAAAATTGCCTCCTGCAGTTGTGCAGGTAATTCTTCAAATGTGCCTATCAGGCTGCAACTTGTTTCAAAGACATGTAACTAATGATCACAAAATACCTCTTAGGGCAGAAATGGTGTTATAATATTTTTTCGTTTTTGCCACAATCTTTGTACTGCTGGAAAAGAGAATATAAATTAAATTCAAATCAATATACATAAAATATCCTGTGGAAAATAACTTTTGCAGTTGGATACATAAAAAAATAGGAAAAAGTAATTTCTATACTTATACATAATTTTTTTCTTATTGATTTAGCTAATATCCTTCAGTTCTGCCTTATTTTGAATTTCTGTTAATGAAATTTCCTCTTCCTGGACTTAGATAACAATCTGCTTGTACCAATTTAGAATGAATGGATGTTATATTCTATCTTGTTCCTGGGAAGTACTCCTAAATATCCACACAGCTATCCCTTTTACATTACTACTTGTTCTTCTATGGTATAATGTCTACAATAAATAAGTAAAGTTTCTATGGTACCTGTATAGAAGCCTTCACTGGTGCCTGATCTTTCTGCAAGACGAATAGCAATTTATTTTTATAGCCTATTATTATTTGTGATACCAGTACAAAGCTATCCAGCCATCAACATCACCTCTGGCAGTACAATGAAGGCTATAATGGAAGAACACCTTTTAAATAATGTTAAGAGTTACGGTGGAAATCCACAAGAAGAAAAGGAAGGAAATTAATTTGTGTTTTGGTTTTAGTTTTGGAGGAGTTTGTTTGTTTGTTTTGGGTAGTTTTCTTTATAAAATTAATTTCTGGGGAAAACAAACCTTAGGCATTAGATTTGTCAGCCAAGTCTGATGAATTCCTTTTGTCAGGGTTATTTGAAATTAGCTTAAATATCAAGCATAACCTACCTATTAAAATATCCTAAATAATGCTGAAATAGCTAACATTCACATACTGCAGCAGACTGAAAGTGGGGAGGTGATTAAAGTTCAGCTCTTGCTCCTTGAACTACTTGGCCTCGAACTGGAATTTACACTTATGCAGCAGGAAATATGTATCAAGAATAAGAAGTTTGTAGTAACAAAAAATGAGCTATCCATGCAGAGAAGAATAATATTGATAATATTGTATTAATAGGCAAATGGGGTATTTATTTTTGGGCCTAAAAAAATAATGGGTTTTCCTTAGAAAAGGGGAATTTCCATGACTCAGTAACTGCTGTTCAGCTGAAGAGCTCTGGAAATTATACCAAAGCTTTTTAGCAGCCTCAAAATGCAGCAAAGTGTCCAAATGTGAACAGGTTTATGAAGTATCTCTATTAATAATCTTAAAAATCCTCGCGTCTTTTAGAGACTTACTGCATGTTAAACTGTATGAAAATTCAGTAGGAGCTGGTGCAGACCTGTGTGCCTTTTAAAGTCTTTCCAAATATTTATTATCAGCAAAACCTTGTCTGCATGTTATGCATACATTGCATATTTTAGAAACTCTTGCCTTTAAAACCTGAACAAAATTTGATGAGACAAGTTTTATCTCGAAACTGTTTTATATATCCCCCTCTTAAGTAATTTTGCCACGAAGTTATTACAGGTACTAACATAAAAGGACAAGCCATTTACTGATAAATGTATTCCTTAAGACATAAAACAATTTCCCTTTCCTTCCCTATTCTTTCCCTCCCTCATTTCAAACCATTCATAATCCACCTCCTTTAATTAATGTAAATTGTTACAATTCTTAAAAAATAGGATGGTTGAAAATGAATAGTAAATCAGGGGACAGCTTCTACCATAATAAGTGTTACATTCTTAGTGTATTTTAGGAAGAGAATGGTAAAGTTATTTTCGAGTTTGAGAAACAACCTTTGCAGTGAATAAATATAATTTGAGGAGACAGAATTGCTCTGCAAAGCAAAATTACTTCTAAGGGTTCTGCCACCACCTGGAGAACTAAGGAGATGTGTTTTCATGTCATTGTCATCTTTATTTGGGCTTCCTGAAGCCTTGCCTCCTCTGGGCTTCTATAGTCACTGCTGTATGCTTTTTTATAAGACATTGGTGATTACTAACTAGCACTTAAAGGAAAAAAATCTGTATGCATTAATTAACTAAGCACTACATAAGTTCCTGGCTGGGTGAAAGGAGAGCTCTCCTGTCACTATTTTAGATTTTCTTTCTCTTATTTGAAGGTCAAAATGTGTTTTGGTAAAGTATAAAGGCTCTATTATTAGTCATAAACATTCACTGTGTAATTTTCATGACACATTAAACCAAATATTCAGTAACAAAAATATGTAGGCATTGTTGAAAGACGCTTGGCAGAATCCATTGTGGATATACAAGAAAGTTGGTGACTCCAAGAAATGTTAATCACAGAATATGCTGAGTCAGAAGGGGCTCACGACGATCATCGAGTCCAGCTCTTAGCCCTCCACAGGACTATCCCCAAGAGTCACACCATGTGCCTGAGAGTAACATCCAAACGCTTCTTGAACTGTCTCAGGCTTGGTCTGCAAGGTAAAAAGCTTCATAAATGAAGCTTCATATACCTCTAAATCTTATTCTTAGGACTGAATGCAAGAAGGGATGTGGAATAACTGGGGTCTGCTCCGACACTTTCGGTACAGTCTAATATAAGTAGTGTGAATTTTTGCTGATTTTCTACAAAGGAACCATTTTACTAAATGGGGTTGTGCAGAGGTGATGGTGGGGAAAAAAAGACTCAGCATCTTGCTACCAGATGCTAAGACAGGAGCATAGACGTGAATCCAGGCATAGCCCTAAAGTCTGCAGGAGGCAGGTCTGACCTAAACACCCTTTAGCCAAGCACACTGCTATACAAACAGTTCTGTAATGAAAGAGAACCTTGTGTCATGGAGGAAGAAGTGTACTTTCTTTGGGATTTGTCATCAGCTGCAGAACTTCTATGTGAACGCCATTCAGGCCTAGCAATTTGTAAGTGATCTTTTATCAGTTTCCCCTGTTCTGTTGACACTGTTGAGAAAAAATTATTCTGAATTTTTTTTATTTTTTTTACACAGGTGACTGTTTAATAGCCCTGGATTAGCATATTTTCCCATGAATTTTGACTAGGAACTGTTTGAATCCATTCATTTTTTTTGTGTCTGCAGCACTGTTTGCCAAAGACAATTCAGTTACCTCTCTTTTGTTTGTACAGAACTTCTCCTCAGGAATTCTCTTGCTGTGTTCCCTCGAACAGTGTGCATGACACCTGAAGAAGCTTACTGCCTCATCTAATCCCTTAATTTTCTATTCAAATATACTCATTTTGGTGTAGTTTCCATTTTGATCTGGAATCATTAGATAGACTTCTTCCTTCTGCAAAAATACTGAATTTGAATACTTTACAACCACACAGAAGCTTTTGCTAGCGTAGCTTAAATAAGAAATATTTTGCCAACTCTTATTAGTCGCTCCTAACAAACAATTTTATGATATCTAAAAGTGTTAGTCCCTGCATTACATGTGTTGGTTTTGGCTGGGTAGAGTTAACTTTGTTCACAGTGGCTGGTATGGGGCAGTGGTTTGGATTTGTGCTGAGCACAGGGTTGATAACATAGAGATGTTTTTGTTGTTGCTGAGCCAAGGCCTTTTCTGCTTTTCACACTGACACTCTGGTGAGGAAGCTGGGGGTGCAGGGGAAGCTGGGAGGAGACACAGCTGGGACAGGTGACCCCAACTGACCAAAGGGATATTCCAGACAATATAGCATTATGCTCAGTATATAAAGCAGGGGAAAGAAATAGGAAGGAGGCACATGTGGGGTGCTCGTGTTTGTCTTCCCAAGTAACCACTACGGTTGCTGGAGCCCTGCTCTCCTGGAGATGGCTGAACACCTGCCTGACCATGGGAAGCAGTGAAGTAATTTCTTGTTTTGCTTTGCTTGTGTGCATGGCTTTTGCTTTCCCAATTAAACTGTCTCTATCTCAAACCATGGGTTTTCTCACTTTTACCCTTCTGATTCTCTCCCTGATCCTCCTGGTGCGGGAGTGAGTGAGCAACTGTCTTGGTTGCTGGCTGGGGTTAAACCACAACACACTGTTCGAGTCTGTCTACATTTAGCAGAAGTCACCTTTTACTCTGTAATAATATAGCAGAATTTTCCTCTTGTTTTCCATAGTTTTCAGTACCTCTTACAAAATTAGTTGGAAAGCCCCAGTGCTATTCCTCACAGTCCCAGTCTGTCACATTCCAATCTGACCTGGATCTATAGCATACTATTTTAATGATATAGTAGATACAGTCTTCTGGTTTGCTTTTTTAAAAAAATATAGTATAATTTTTCTTCTAAAGTGATCTGTACAGTCATGATAGGATGTCTTTGTACGTAAAAAGTTCATCAAACCACTGCCAGTTCATTCCACTGGGCAGGTAAGAAATCTCCAGACTACAGAATGATGTAGAACTTCCCTTCAACAAATAGATGTGACCTACTTTGTAAGTGCTGAAAAAGAAATAAATGGTAACTACTCAGATTCATCTCAGCTATTTGGTTAACAATTCTCCACCAGGAAGAATTTTGTGCACCTCAGAACACCTACAATTTTCTGTACAAGATTGTGCCTCCATATGCTTGGTTACTCTTAGCATTCTACTCACTACTGGATCAGCATTTTCCTGGGAGTTTCAAGTCACCATGTTTATCATAAATCTCAGTTTGATGTCACTCAAGCTCCGGAGATAAAAAGTGTAAAAGCTGTGAGGGTATGGTCCACTACTGCTACAAAATCCCTTTAGCTAAATGTATTCATACATTAATCAATGTGACTGACACCATAAGTGCCAAGACACTGTAGGAAAAAATGCAGTAACAAATACTAATAAACATTCATTTCCAAATATTCTTCCTATTTTTCTTTGTTTCTCAGTCAAATGTTAAATTATCCAAAAAGGCTTAATTTTAGATCTTATTAAAGAGATTACCAAGTATTTCCTGACTGAAATAGTTCATTAGCTTGCTTCAGAGCAATTTCTGTGTAGTGCCACTTTGCTTAAGTACCAATATTTGCTACTGGTATTTAGTATTGATTGACCCAAGTTGAGGAACCTCCACAACATTCAGACTGACACTTTACTCATAAAGGTTAGTGAAAAGGTTAGAGATCATGACTGAGGATAGAGTAATGCACTTCTCCACTCTAAGGAGACATCTACAACCACGTTTGTGGTTCTACTTTGTGATTCTTAGGATTAAACAACTGGATAGAGGGAAGACAACTGTGTGCCATCCTCTCCAAGTGGAGGAGGTGCTGTTCTTTGATCCTGCAGTGTTAGTAGTCTGGAGAAACAGGGTTGCTTCCATTTGTGCTGAGTCAAGTTCTGCATATAAGGTCTGTCAATGAATCAAATCTAAAGAACACACTTACAACAAAAGAAGTATATAGGATAGAAGGGAGCCTACAAGAAAGACGGAGAAAGACTGTTTACAAAGAAATGTAAGGATGCAACAAGGGGGAATGGTTTCAAAGTGAGACTAAGCTTAAATTAGATGTTAGGGAAAAAATTCTTTACTGTGAGGGTGGTGAGGCATTGGAGCAGGTTGCCCAGAGAAACTGTGGATGCCCCATTCCTGCAAGTGCTCAAGTCAGCAGGTTAGATGGGACTTTAAGCAACCTGGTGCTTGCCCCATAGCAGGGGGGTTGGAACTAGGTTGATCTTTAAGGTCCCTTCCAACCCAGGCCTATAGCTTTCACTATCAAAAGAGCAAGAGAGTTCAGTGGTTAAGTGCTGGGAAGGTGAAAGCTAAAAGGTACAAACCTAAGAGATTAAAGCTCTGCAGTAGGACTGTAAAGACACTGTCCTCCAAATACCTAATGTAGCTCATTATGAGGCATAACTACCCCTCAACATAGAAAAATAAACATGTTGTATGTCTATGGGTACCTCTCTTTGGCAAGAGAGGTATTATTTGGCAAGAGAGATATTATTCTAACAGTCTATTATTAGAAAAAAAACCAAAACCAAGTTGCTACCCAGAAAACAAAACAAAAAAACCAAAAAAACCCAAACAAACAAACAAAAAAACCAAAACATAGAGGAAATACATTATCAGTCAATAATATCCTCAGTCAAATAAGCTGTCAATGAAACACAAGCAAAACAGTTACAGAACCTATTCAGTAAGACTACAAAAAGTCATTATTAAATTAATTGGAAAATATTTGATCAGCCTTATCTGCATCTATAGTATTTCCGATGCACCAGTGACTTCCAAATAGGTGAGTTTTTGAAGTCTGGAGCAGAGCCACGTAGGTATTTTGTATGCCTAAGATCACATACCTCTGAAAATTTTACCTATTATTAGCATTTAAGTCTTGTAGCACATAAATGGGTGCTTCCAATCAGTTCTGAAAAATAAGTTGTTATATTAACAAACCCAAGGAAATTGAAACATCTGGAATTGGAGACAAACCATACACGTTATAGTTTAGTTTTTTCATTTTTCAATATTTTTCCCTTGCATTTAATGAAGTGTTTAGTACTTTCATATTTAGCATATTTTTCAAATTTCCTGTTCCTGAAGTAGAATGCTCTAGTAATTTCAGGTATTTCTTTTTTTTTCTTTAGGATTCACATCTGAGGAAATTTCAAATTATCAGACCGTTAAAAATTTTAAACAGTGTCTCTCAGGAGAATATCATTCTGCTTTTATGTTATTTTCCTGCAAAAAATTTACAACTTTTTTTTTTCTTCAGTTCTTGGTAGTCTTACGTCTTTTCCTTTGCTTTTAGCACCTGCCTTTAAAATATATGTACATTTGATTTCATTGAGTGCACACCTCTTTTCAGTTTAACATGATGGAGGAAGAAGTAATTCAGGTAATTTTGTGATTTTATTGTATCAAGGGCCAGAGAGGTTGTCACTCCCAAACAAAAACAGCAAACTTTTTTTCATCACCCATCCTACTAAAAAAAAAAAACAACAGTTTCTCCTGGTAGCAAAAGGGTGGTTAAAAACCATTTTGCAGCCTCGTTTTTGGCGTCATTCTCCTCCCTTTTCAGAAGAGCTGTGCATGAGGCAGCACATGAAGTGCGATCCGGCCGCGCAGCCAGCAGGTGTCCCTCCTGCACACACACCCCGGCTCCACATCCGTGTCCCTGGGGATTGCGGTGTGGGGAGGGGGAGAAGGGACACAGGCATCGTGGGCTTCATTTCTGAAAGGCGAGAAATAAAGGGAAATATAATGGAATTTCATGCAATTCAAGGTTTCCCAAGTCCTTTCAGAAAGCTCCGTGCCATAGCAGAAAGTTCAGGGAACTAAGGTGTTTTCCCAGTACTATTCCTACCTTCCCCTGAGCATATTCATAGTTTTTTCCTGAGATTGTACTGCAATATTCAGGCCCTAGAACGAGCCACAACCAGCACGGCTGAGACAGCCCCATCCTGTCATGTCGCTAATAACCAATAGCTAGAATTAGATTGAGAAATACCTCAGAATATACAGTCAAAAATTTTTGCATTCCCATGAAACTTGATTTTTTATTTAATAAATCTGTTCTATTGAATACACTTGACAGCAGCAATATTCATTAGAATGGCAAATTAGTTACAAAAGCAGTGTGGTTTTAATTAAAAGTAATTTATTAATAACAACTGTAAGCTTTATCTTCTTTTCAAATTATTGTTGAAACATAAAACCCAACTCATTTGCAAATGTTATACAATAAAGAATTAAAACCTCCACTGGCTTTAAAGCCTTTATAAATCCACTTCTGATTGAAATTTTACCCGTTACTTCCCTCGGAGTTCTGTCCTGAGTTTTGTGTATGAAATACACCTGGATTTCTAAAAACCCAGGAGAGCAGGTGAGTGTGCTTTCCGAGAGCCAGGAAAGAAGGACAATTTGGCTGGCTGCAAAGGAAGAAGTGCCCATGGAAAGAGGGCTGCCAGCAAAAGGCTGAGGGAATAACAGCCACACACAGGCCCCAAGAACAGGGGGAAGCAAACAACTGGAGCGGGTTTGGAAACTGTAAACTGAGAAAGGATGTCATTAGCGTGGGAGGAAATATGGGACAAAAATATGGGAAGGAAGTGCTGGAGAGTGAGAGGAGCTTTACGAGCTCACAAGTGGGCTGGCGAGAAGGAAGTCTGGGATGGGAAAATTTGTGTGGGAAGGTGCTGGAATGATGATGAGAAAGAGGGCATAACAGAGGACAGGTAGGACAGGAAATGTTTAAACCCTGATCTAAACTGAAAGGATTGGGATATGGGACACAAATGGTATGAGACCGAGAGACAGATTAGCAGCTTCACTACCTCAGCCCCTTCTTTTTTATACATTAGAATTTAAGTAACTTTTCTAGCTTTAGAGGGCCTTTATATAAAAGGCTTCAGTGTCAGCAATGGGGTAGCTGGAGATAAGTTCATACAGTCAAAGCCCTGACACATTGAATCCAAATAACTTAATTTGAAATGAGGATTATGATGCACAACACCCACTGTTGTGATTCACCACATTCACCATTCGCGTGATCTTGTTGTAACAGGTTGTAAAAACCCACAATCCTTGAAGCACCTGATGCATTTACTTTGTTTCAGACTGGCAGTAATGGAGAACTCTCAGCATTTAGTGGCTTCTTTTAGGAGTGGACAGAATGCGTTCTAGTCATGCCCAACAAAACATCAGAGAGACAGCTCAAAGAAACAGTAAGTATTGTAAATTTGCTGAAGAATGTGGCTTCAGAAGAAGAAAAATCACTGTTAAATTCAGACTGGAGAACTATTTCAGTTCAAAAAATGCTTCCATGCAAACTCAAGAATATTTCTACTTTGACAACATAACTGTTTTTTCTTTCAGGGTGATCCTTTCAATTGTTAGCTGCACTCTTTTAAAAAAAATGTAACTTTTTCTGAGACACTTATTAAACACTTCAAGCTGAAGAAATCATTTTGAGTCAGAAAGCTTGTGATTTCTTTTGCTGTGGCTACTGAACCGCAGGAACTGCAAATGTATAGAAGGAGCAGACAGTAGCAAAGCCATATGTTTTGGGAAGAGTTTAATGCACCTTTTCATCTACCATCCCTGCCCACCAGCCTTCTCAGCCCTTACATCCACACCAAAAAAATAATAATAAAAAAAATAATTAAAAAAAAAATCAAACCAAACCACAAAAAATAAACAAACAAACAAACAAACAAACAAAAAAAGCTTTTACAAGTTCTGAGAAAAATTTAAGCTGTCCATGTTCAGGGACCATCTGGGAGGCAGGGCTAGAAACCAACACCTACATCATAGGCTGAGCTTGAATGGGGCTCCTGGGCTCATGAGCAGAGGAGGGGTGAATCCCAGGTGAGGTTGGTTGGGGTCAGTAGGTCCCATTAGCACCCTCAGGGCTCTGACATATTCTACAACAGATGAATTGTGATTAAACATTCTTTTTTTTTCCTAGCTCACAGCAGTTGACTGTAATGTGTATTAACTTAAATGACAGCAAAAGAGGCTAATATTTCATATTTAAAATTTGTGACACACTAAAATTATGCAAAATTGATATGTCTAAAGTCACGTCTAGAGGTTTCTTATTTAATTGGATTTGGGACTGAACCCTCAACTAGGCTGTTGAGTGCAAGATATTAAAAGGCATTGGAGCCTTCTGCAGTAAATACATTATTTGAAAATTCCGTAAGGGTATATTAGAGGAGTGCAATGTTTAGCCATTTTAAAAGCTAGCCTGGCTGCTATATGCATACATAGGACTAAATTAGTAAAGGTTTGTTTAAATGTCTGCAAACTAAGAGATACCACAAAACAAATATAAAATGCCTAAGCACCCTATATCCTTTAGCAGTTAGCTTTATAGATGGCTTTGAAACTCTTACTCAGCAACCTCTCTGAATCTGTCAAGGCTAAATATTGTTAGGAATTGGCCATAAGTGCAGAGGTTACTTTGAAAAATAGGCTTATTTTCTTTAGACATTTATGTCCCTCTGTATCTTTACTTAAATGCAGGATGATTTTCAAAGTAGTGCCAATAAGGAAATACTTCACTGTTCTAAACATTAAGAACCTTCCTGGAAACTTGGCAAAGAACCCTCATAAAAGCATTGTTTTTTTCTTTTACTTCACACTACTGCAGTTTCAAGTCTCAGATTAAACCCATAAACAATAATTATATATTACTATTATATAGTTGCCAGTGTTCAAGACCCAAAGAAGCAGGGAAGATATTTCTTTGTCCTTCTGTTTTATTTCATGGGAGGGTTTTTTGTTTGTTGTTGTTTTTTTTTTTTTAATCCTGCCTTTTCTGACCACTTTTTATTTTTTCAGTCCAAATCTCTTGACTGGGTTAAATGCATGATCTAAATAACAGCTTATTTATCATGCTGTTTGGTGATGGATGCTTGGTGATTGCCTCCCATTCTTTTCTGACTGTAAAACTGAATTAGATTCTACACCGTGCAAATGTACACAATACACATTGTAATGGCAGCTGGTGGAGAGCTGCTGCAGCCAATTCTGAGTCTTTTTCCAGCCACAACTTCTGTTTGTTGTCTTCTGTGTTTAGTTCTCTGCCACCCCTCCTCCCAACCAGCACCCTAAAGAAAATGTAAAAAGTACCAGGCAAGGGCACCAGCTGGTCCTATTTTCTATCCACAGATATTCATAGTCTCTGATTGGAGTCATGGTCCCCTAAAAGCCACATTTACTCAGGAGAAAAAAAAAATAAAATCACTGTACCTTTTTATCACAAAAAGTTAAACATTTTAAAAAATAGGCTCGTGTAGTTCTTGTTCCAAAGACGATCCTTGTTAAAATAATAAAATGTCACTTTTCAAAACATTAGTGCATACCCAAAGCAGCATGACTTTGGTAACTTTTCCACATAGCTCTTTTTCTGGAAGGAATGAGCTGCTACCCATTTGTAACTAAAAGATGTTTAAACTTAGAAGTGCTTTTATTGGTATTTTTAACACCAGAAGTGTTCTTAATAGCTATAGACATGTTTTGTACAGTAAGGAATCACAAGACTAGCAGTCCCATGAAATTTGTGCATGAAACATAAAGGAATACAAAAAAATGTAACTTCAGTTCATCCTCCTCTTTTTTGTTTATTTAGATGTCTGCTTTCTTTGTGGTTTGGTTTTGGGGTTTTTTTAAGGTTCAAGAGGTCTCTAAACAAAGTGACAAAGGTTTTTGGTTTTAGACCTCTGACTGTTTTCTCATTCATATTAAGAAGTAGTTGTCTAAGCCAATACATGGAGGTTCCATTTTTTGATTTCCTGGTATAACACAACCCCGTGTAACCTACTGTTGGTCAATATATGACAGTACATGCCTTGATATGGCCTCATAAGTGATCGGCCAAGGGCATTTTGCAGACTGCTGCAAGGTGACTGACCATGATTGATTAATTTACTGTTCAATGGTGTAACTGTTAAATAGATTCTCTCTTTTCAGCTGCCAGTTTCTTACAGTTATTGAGACAGCAGCTGAACAACTTTCCCCCATTCTCCTCGGTGAATTAACATTTTTTTTAGACTGCAAAAATGGTGTATAATTCTGAAATTCTGCAACAAGGGTCATGTGTCTACTTCACTGCAGGTCTAAGGAGAGGTTTTACTTTCTCCACATATTTATCATTCTTAGTGTAGAGAAGTGCTTCAAGAACACTCTTTACAGCCTAGGGTTTTCAAACCTAAGTTCATTTGTGTTTCCCTATCTGGTAGCTTAATTTCTACCTCTGCATTTTCTCATATGCTGCAAAATATAGAGCTTTTACCTGTGCCCCCATTCTGGGGCCCTTTTTAATATTCAGAGACTTATATTTACAATTTGGAGTCAGAATTAACTAATTTTTTTTCAAGTACCAAAAATATTTTTTCTATGTCTTTAAACATTAAAAAAGCTTAATCTTGAAAGAAATCCTCCAAAATAAGCAGTATTGTCCTCTTTATAGAGAGCATTTTACCTTCCTTAATAAAAGAATAAGGCAAAGAAAGGAAGAAGTATGAATTTGAATCTGTAATTTGAATCTCATACTGTTGGTTGTCTGAGGCCACCTCTTGCCATACAGCCCTGAATCTTCCATGCAATCCATGCTTCCCAGTGTTTTTTTCCTTTTCGTGATCTCTTTTCATCCCTGAGATACAAGAACTTCTGACACAGTCATCTTCACCAGCTTTGTGATCCTTCCTCTACCCACTGGGAATTTTGCACTAATGTTCTCTGGGAGCTTTGGTCCCATGTTATAGAAAACGTTGTGTGAAATGAGTTTGTTAAGCTCAAGAATCTAACCTACACATCCTATTTTCTACAGTTCCCACTTACCTCCATTTTCTGATACAATAACCTTTTATTTGAATAGCTCAGCATTTGTAACCTTTATTAGGAACAGAGACATGCATTGAGCATCATATTTCATCAATACATTTCAGGAAAGAAATCCTTTAGTAAAAATTAGTCCCAGATGCAGAGATAGGTTTACATTCAAACATGATAATCACACCAAGTTTCTGGTGTTATCACAGCAGTCTTATTTACAGTGTCATACTGAACAGTGTACCAATTAGGGTACCAATGGTTTTAATTTCCTGCCCTCCATCATTCACTGATCCTTTCCCTGGTGGTTGCTTTTCATTTGATTCATTGTTTGGTAACTTCACTAAGTACCAATTTTCCTAATATTGTACATCTTGGTTTCTGTATATGCTTCATAATGCTCAGACTTCCTGGCCTTTTGTGAAATAGATGGTGACTGTACCAAGAGTAAATGACACGCTGAAAAAAAAATTTACTGGTCTCATTTGTCTGGAACATTTCTCTCCCTGATCTCTTTATGATCTTCACAAATATTTGCAAAGGTAAAGCCTGAAATCCAATGAAAGGGTTGGAGAGGATATAAAAAGAGCAAATTTGTCAGTTTAAAGCCTCACATCCAACAATGTGCTGTAAGCTGTCTGCACCATGTTTAAATTGAAAGCAGGGGAGCAAAACATTCAGAACGTACTGATGATAAAGAACAAAACAGGCTATAAATGGGAGACACCTGGAGACAGCAATTCTGAAACTATAATTTTCCTTTAGTATATATAAAACAAAACAATCATTTCTCTTGACAGTAGCAAAGCACAACCCTGATTCACTGAAAACTCAGACTTTTTTCTGATTATCTGTATGTAGGTTTTAGTCTTGACACTGTAACTACCGAGTGCTTTAAGAATCAAATAGACAGTTATTCTGCATGCATTATCAGAGGGTACTGAAGATAAACCTCTCTGACCTATAAAAAATGAAATGAAGGAGGAATGTTATCTGCATTATAACAGGAATAATTAGTTAGGACATGTCAGCTTTGTCAGACATAGGAAAAAAATTCTCCCAACTTGGTGTCACTTCATGTATTCCCACTATTCTGATCATCTTTTCATGAATCCAAACTTCACTCAGTTGAGCAGAGTTATCCTGGTGTATTCTACCATAAATATATTTAAATGGTCCTATGTGAACCCAAATATCCAGCGAGAAATGAGTTGAAAAGGAAACAGTGAGACGATCCATTTTAGGGATAATTGTGCTGGAATCTCCAGACTGCAAAACACACTCATGGTGGTTCAGCATCATTGGAAAAGACATGGTTACTCAGGCCTAAGTCAAAGGCAGCAGTGGCATCAGCAGGAGGCATGTTTGCTGAATACTGAAGAGCAGATTCCATTCCCATAGATATGAAAATGGAAAAGAAACATGAGGCAGAAAGCTGTGGGGTGTGCAGGTGGTATAAGGCACTTTAGCCACTAAAATGAGAGAGACTGATGTTTCAACGTGTGCAAGAAATAATCTTAGCAGGACATGCTCTTACCAAAGAGCAAAGCATCAGCTTTCAATCTCCAAGTAAAAGCATTATAATAATTTTATGCTGCCAGAAAACCATGTTTATTAAAACCCCATATGAGTGCACTTTTGTTTTTTCTTATTGTATGTAATCTGAAGAATGGACATGTATGTCTCTATCTTGTCTTTCTATAACTGATCTATAAGCAAGAAAACAACAGAAAAACCCTCACTTAAAAACAACAGTTCTATGCTAAATAAATAAATAAATAAATAAAGTAAATAAATAAATAAATAAATAAATAAATATTCTTGCAATAATTTTATAGCTACAAGAATGACAGGATGCCACCCAGTGTTTATAGAAACCTAGGGGAATCTATCAACTTGGACTTGTATGTGGAATTTCCACAGCTCCACCTCTCACTGCAGAACATCCTGGAGTCCCAATTACCAGGCCACTTGAGGATTCTTCAAGTGCTATTGCTTTGGGAGCTGCACTTCACAGTCCTTGACTGATAGGGTAAGAAGTTACATCAGTGAAAAAAGTTTATTGATTTATGCTGAGCTCATTTGCCTAAACATTAGAGCTGTGCACCACCTAAAACTTCTGCATGGAAGTGGCAGAAACAATACAGGGTGACTGGTGTACTTTTGTTCTCAAATTTCGCTAGATCCCTACGTGTGGACAACTGAATAAAGTCAGGGACGGTACGCAATAGAGTCTACCTCTACTCAGTTTTTCCACTCCTCAGGCATACCTCAATCATGAAAGCTCTCGATTCCTGAAACATTAACATTAAGGAAATACATATTTAACATTCAAAAAAAAAAAATTTCTCATAGTTTCATTGTCAGAGTTAAAATGAATATGAAAATTTTAAAAAGTGAAAACATCCACCTGGCTCAGTCATGGAAGTTCTCAATCCCTGGAAGTTCTTTAGAACATTAACGTTAAGGAACTGGGCCTAAAGCCCAATACCTCTGCTTGCATAAGAAAACCACGAATTAAGTAAATTAAAAAAAACCTAGATACTGATGCAGTATCTAGTTTTCTGACGCAGTTATATACTTTGCTTCTTGGACGTGGTTCTTTAGTTTTCTGTGTTTAGTCTTTTGATGGCATTTTGGGTGTTTGAGGTTATTTCTGAGGCAAGATTTCAGAACTTGCATGTCGTAATCTGGGCCCTTTTGCATCTCTGTAATGCAATCCATCAGGGTTATCAAGAAGTTTATTTTTCCTCTCTTTAGTTGCAGATGAGCAGCTAAAAATTTATTACTACTATTATGTTAGGCACTTTTATTTAATCACTGTAAGGCATAACTATTGTGTTTTGAAAAGATTTTGGAATAAAGAACAGCAATGAGGAAATAAAACAATTAGGACTAAGGCAACAGGGAAAACAGGAAAAAAAAAACACAAACATTTTCTTTGCTCTTTAAAAGCAGAAACAATACGAGTTGTTTTTAAATAATTCACATGTGGTGCCAGGCCTGCTTCTCAGAAAGCAACATTTCCATTTTCAAGTTTCCCCAAATGTTTCATTAAAATTCAAAGGCTGTGCTGGAAAACAAACTAAAGTACTTTCAGGTATAGAGGTTTGTGGTTTTTATTTTAGTTTTAAACAGGTTACCTTCTACCCTTATCTTCTTCAGCAGCTGGCACTTATGAATGAAACAATTTTTTAAAACTGCTGAATTCCAAAATTCTGATTACTAAGTAAAGGCTGGTGAGATGTGACACTGGCACATTCCGTTCTCCCATGGCCTTTCCCCTACTGTTGTCCCTCTTCTCCTGCTCAGTCTGTGGCACTTCATTGCAGAGCCTGATTTTTCTGGTGATGAAGAGATAATGGACCCTCTGAGAAATAAGACACCATGTAATAATGGTTTGCCCTACAGAAGTAGTCCATTTTAATTTCATGGTTGTTGCATTATCCCACATGTTTTCTCACAAGACATTACAGCAGGATCACAATAATTCCACCAGTGGTGTGTACATAAAGCATAATTAGCTTTAAAAGTGTTGTTCTTTCAAGTCCTTTCTTTCTCTAGGCTGTATAAAGCATAAATTTATAATGACTGAATCTCCAATTTTGCTTCCTTTTTCTGGTAAAAGGCATATTTATTCTATGTATGCTCAAAGCTAAATCTGAGGGCTTTTTTTTCATCATAAGGAAGGGACCTGAGTTCAAGTACAGAGTACTCAGTGGCTAATCATTTCAAAACAATAACATTGAAAAGAGAAGGATATTCATGCAAGAAAGAAAAAAAAAGACACGTAATTTTTAGTAAGCTTTTTTCTTAAATGCATTATACATATATATTTATTTTTTTCTTTTTTTCACAAACACTGTGACAAATGGTTGATAAAGCCTTTTGTTTAGGTGATGCAGCTAAAATGTTGATTATCCTTAAAAAAAATTCTGAAACTTCTTAAATTATCCTTATGCATTGTAATTATGGTAACGTTATATGCACAAAATTATATCTGCCTTAAAAATACACAGATGCCTACTGCTGTTGTAAGCCGATGAAACTGTGTCATGAAATTTTTTTTAAAGATAGTTTTTGACATTTGCAGTATCTTGGGGGACATGTTTTATATTTCAACAGAGCTCTCAAACAAAAGGCTCCTTTGACAGTGAACGTGACCCCTCACTGTGCGTGAAAAATTTGTCTTTTTCTGTATGTTTTGCAGCACTGGAAGAATTTTGAATGGGCTGGTGTGTGAGTTCACTTTAGTTATTGAGCAGTATTAAGGGTTATTAAAGTCTCAGGAAAAAAACAGTCATCAACAAAACACTACCACAAACACTTAACAGCTGTCTGTAAGTAACTCATCAAAAATATAAGTTATCCAAAGCTCAGTCTAAACATACACCGATTTGCTTAGTGCCATGTCTCTGGTAGTAATGATGCTTATCAAAACTAGAATGATGCTCATCTCAGATATGAGCCCCTTTTCAAAATATCTAAAGACTTCCTAAATTTGAGTTGTAGACATATATTCACTGACAGCTCTTGATAGACTTTCATGATTTTTTCCTAAGCACTTCAATCAAGGGTTTCAATCTTCAAATCTATGAGCACCTACATGACTATGCTGTGTATTTGCCCTTCTAATCTCACAGCATTACTGGCCATATTTTTAGCAATGTTAGCTATGTGGAAAATATGGCAAACACAAGTATATGCCAGCATATCTCAGTGAGAGACATTCTGTGAACAAAAGAAAAAGATATACCAATAATTTCACACATACTGTGACAATGTAGGCAAAAATTTCAAAACTGGGGTATACAAATAAGTGGTGGAAAACGTTATTCCTATTGTAGATTCCTTGTGCAGCCCCCTGGTTCAGCCTGGGTGACTCTTCCTGGTAAATTGCACAGTGGAGAGAAAAAAAAGCATGAAACCTTCTGCTGGTCAGCACAAAGTGTTGCTATTTGAGTGATAGTCTTGTGGCCAATTTTAAGGTTTACTTAAAAGGCTTGTAGGGTGGAAAGTTCATTGGCTTTGTTTGTGCAACTTGTTCATTCATTATAATAATATCTACATTTTTTCAAGCATTGATTCCCTTTATCGCCCCATATCTTTTCTTCCTCTTATTTTCAACCGTCCCCACTGTTGGGCATTTACAGGTCGTTAAAGATGTGAGCAATTTTTTTTTTTTTAACATTTCTCCTACTGCTTTGTGATCTTCCAGAGGTTTAGCCGGTACAGAATCTATTCACATTCCCCATTTATTTAAATTTTCCAGGTCTGTTCAGTGTCAGAATTCTCAAAAGATTAAAAAGACAAGACTTTTAAAGCAGGTTTCAGTTAGGACCACAAATCCCTCTGTCAGTGAAGGAGAAAAACTTGAAGACAAAATAGAAACCTGCCTGGAATGGTTGTTTTGTTTCTGGTTAATCTTTTGATGGAACAGTTACTTCAGAAGCAAACGTCAACTCGTGTGTCTGCTTGCTGATACTGGTGGATCATCTGCCAACAGGCAGACATGCCACCCCCCAGACACATCCTGTCCTCTAAGAGTAGGCCTGTAAGAGGAGGAGCTCTGCAAAGTTTTATCTTCACCTTCAACCCAAGGAGAAAAAAATTATTCAAAGTGCAAAATACACACTTCGATCTGCATTATAATATGCATCTGTACACACATGCTTCTTCAGAACTAGCCTTTCATAACATTCTTACACTTTACATTTTCTGGGGTTTTTTAGGAGTTTTACAGTAGTCTGCAGCATGGAATCCCTATAACTTCTGCTAGAATGGTCAGTTTGAAGTGTCTTGGGCCATTTACTTAAGTGACATCAAGACTGTTTCCTCCCCTCACCAGGTCCACAGCAATAGATTTGCTGTTAACATCCAGTAAAAACAGTGTAGTGGCTAAACATAAGCAAACAATGTCTAGTGAAAAATAACCCTGTGGTTCCACTGGATCTCTACTTCCAAAGTACTTCCTATCTTATGGTGGCTTGATATACTAAGATTTAAAAAAGCAAAAAAAACTAGCAGAAGTGGACAAACAAGATGAGAGTGCTCACTGAGCAAATCAACTGACATGTAAAGTGGTACCATAGCCACTAAAAATAAAAAGAAAAATAAAATTCTCTCCCCAGGGGCGTGGCTGGTGTAGTCATTCAAGTTTTCAATCCATGCTATACTCATCCATTGTAGGATCTGTCCAAAGTTTATTGATCCAATCCTCATTTAGTCTCATTCTCCTTCCACACACATATGCTTTCCCCCTTTCTGTGTACACTAGACAGAGATTTACAATAAACCAGGATTCATTTTTCTACATCCCATTTAGATGTATTAGGATTTCAAATTAATCCTTTACATGCACATCATCTAACATTTATAAGCAAAACCTGTATGCTTTTCTTAGATCTTGGTTTGTTAACATCTTCTGAAACTCTTTAGTTTCATTTGATTTGATTAAACTTAAATAATTCTATACAATCTGCATATTTTACCTATTCAGAGCTTATCTGTACTCAGAGCTCTGTTTTTATGAGAGAACATCTTGAATTTGCGCATCAGTCCTTCAACTTACTGAAATGGGCTAAAAAAATTATGATAAATATAAAGACACATGAGAGGATTTGGAGTAGTATCTCTCTTTCTGTAGACAGTGGCATAAATATTTATCAGCAGCATAATCTATCACTTCATTTTTTTGTGATAGTCTTTCTGTACAATTGCAAAACCAACAACAAAGTTACTGAGATTAAGCAAATTGAAAAAGCCCAGATGGCAGCAAATTTATGTAGGTTGATATGTTGCTAGAAGGGTTCTTAAAATGACTTCCAAATGAGAGTTTAGGTACTGCACTACTGATGAAACACAGAGCAGGGAGATGTAGAGTGAGATTAGGATAGTTTAGACTTTCTGGTCACCACTGAGTCTGAGGTTTGGAGCTTGTATCCCACTGTTCACAACTCAACAGTTCCACTGCAATCCTGCCAAGGTAAAAGTAAGTAACTGCTTCTACATCGAGGTGTGATAAGTGATTACACTGTTTTAAAGTTTTCCTCCAATATTTTTTATTTTGGTTTCCATTTTAACCTTGTTAATTTTGCAGAACTAGCGAAAAAAAAAAAAGAGCGATTAATTTAGCACAACTGCTCTAAAGCCAAGGTTTTCTAAGCTTTTTTGTGTTGTAATCTACCAAAGAAGTGTTTATACATGCACCAAGTAATATTGTAGGCATTTCTGCTGAAGTTTAGTGCCTATGGTCTTCTGTTCAAAAAACAGGAGCTGGTTTCTTTAAAATATCACAATCAGAAACTGTAGTGGTGGTGTTTTTCTTATTCCTACACTTACATCCACTTTGGTTTTATTCATTTGCTAAATCATTTCAGGGCAGTCAAGAGCCCCCTATGCAATGTTTTCTTCACCACAGCAGAACTCAAAGCCCTACCTCCAAGGAACAGATATAATTGCTGCAAGGAAGTGCTCTCTATTCCTCCTGTTGTAGCTGTCTCACTTTACATAATAGAAATAGTTAACTGGACCTTGAATGTCTAGGAAACTTTTCTGACAACAGGTGTTAGATTCCCCTTCCTCATCAGTGCAAATTTTGTGTTTCTTCCAGTGATTAATGGAAAAAAACCATTCAGTCAGGAGAGTCTGATATCCAAAAATCCTCACTCTCTCTGCCTTTCTCACCAGGTAGTCACAATCAAGCTATGTTTGTTTGCCAGCCCAAAGTATTAACTGTATGTGCCCAATGGAAAACTTTTGACTGCTTATCATTTCGCTTGGACTGAAATCATGAGAATTTTCCTCATGGGTAGGGACTATGAGTCTTAAATTTCCCTCAAAAAACCCTGAATGTTTGATTCTAATCAATGTGTGGTCTTCAGATGGTCACAATGTCTTCATCTTGAGATGAAGGAATTTTGAGAATTGGGATTAACCATGCAAGTAGCACTAGGTATAGTACAAATTAACATTTTCATACCAGAGAGAGACAGACAGGTAGGATTCGATGGGATCTCTTCTTTCTCCAAAACAGCTGGTGGGACTTGTTTTCATGCTCTTTCCTCTTACTTACTTTTTTACTATGATGTTAAACTGAAGATTAAACCAACAACATAAGCTTTTTGCTCTGCTTTGAAAACAGTGAAATCTGTAACCGCACTTGTAGTCATACGTTTAGAAGGGAATTCTGTAGTGTGGGGGAAGTTGCTTCAGAAAATTATCTCCTAATGTCTTGTGTTTTACCCATGAAGCTGGCAGCTTCATTGTTCCTGAAGAAAACTGACACAAAAGAAAGTTTTAACAGAATCAAAAGCAGTTGTTTAGGGCTGGGGCCATGCCCAGTCTTCACATGCAGAATATTATAAACATATGTTCAACTTTGTTCCCACTGTCTCCTCTTTCATTCCTGTTCCCTAAGGCATAGGGAACATCAAATTAAAATTTGAATGGATGAGGAGTGTAGACAAAATTATTTCTAACCTTCGTTTATTGATGCTGCACAAAGACTTGTAAATGTTATTAGTAGTAGATTATTGCTATGACTAACATTTGCCATAGAGTTTTTTCTTTCATTCATGAATGAACTCTGATTTTATCTGAGTTGCTTTCAGATAGTTAACAAAAGCTGATGAATACTTAGCATGCATAATTATCAAGGTATGGATTATTCCCTGCTAGTCACAGTATGTCCCTTTTTCTATGAATGACAAAAGTATTATTCAATAAGAATGTGATGAATAAGCCAGTTCTTGTCTGAAATTTTAGAAGTTTTCAATAAAATATATCTGTAAGAGAAAACATGCATGAGTACTTTGCAGCTGACAGAGTATGTGTGACTTATGAATAACACAGCTCCAAGAGTCAAAGCAATCAAATCTCAGTCCAACACTCCAGCCAATTCTGCAGTGCAAACATTATTTTAGCAAGAAGGCCTTTGCATCAGTGTCAGCCCAGGTAATAGAATCTTAGTTATTCTGTGACTTGGGTCATTGCCTCAACTAGGAACAAAAGACAGACTATTCCTCATCACACTTTTTAGGCATCCATAAGATACACTCTTGTTAACTAGCAAGCACTAGTAAATAAGTTAAAGTGAAAGCCTTCCTGGAAGATCTCTTCACCTAATCATGGTACAAAATGTAAAGACAAGGCTTGCAGCTACACAGGGACTCCAAAGAATTACCAGCTCATGTGCCCAGGAATTGGCTCACTCATACACAGTATCCTCCCCCTTCTTCACTATAATCTGATATTATTAGCTTTCCACCCATAGAAATTCTGGCTATTCTCTTCCAATGGAAGAGGGGAACAGCGAGAGTCCTGGTACAGACTGCAGCATACAACCACAAGGCAGACACTTGCCTATTTATTTTTAGGTCATTGACAGGACTGAGTGCCTTATACATTCAGGAAAGGAGGGATGAAATACTCCATTTTGCAAATGGAGGCTAGAAAAACTTAACACTTTCAGCACAGGTACGTAGAGACAGCAATTAAACCCCACTCTTGCAAATCATTATCTTAAAGTCTGAGTTCTGCAAGAATATAACAACATGTGCAACTGCCAATGCAGCGTGTAACAGATATTACTGCCTTTGTTTCCTTGAAAGGTCTGCAATTAAACATTTATGAATGGAACAGATTGAACAGTGTTTTGTTTTCCTCAGGAATATTTTCATGCACACACAGAAAGTATTGTCCCCAGAAGCAGCATGTGCCAAACATGTGGAAGAACAAAACTCAGTACAGAGATAAGCTATTGTATTGAAAGAGATGTTACAAAGAGCTAAACCAAAACACTGTTCTGAATATGGGTAAACTAACTCTGGAATCTATATACCTAATTCTTGATTAAGCAAGATTTTGGATCACTTACCCACTCTTAAGTTTATTGAAAGCAAAGGGCAAAATTACTTCCATAAATTTAATAAGGTCCTGTATACCTTCTTGAACAGGATCTTGTGAGCAAACCTCAGAAAGTATGGACAAATCTCTCTGTATACAATGGAAATTTTTAAAGCCACCTCTTCACTGACATCCACTTTAAAATTAAAATATCCAAGGGGAATGAGGAAACAAATTTATTAAAATGGTTAGATTAATCTAAGTAACATTTTAAGTTTTTAATTTTGTAAAATCTATTTAGAAAAGCACAATTTGCTTATATCTAGATTGAGTTGTGCTTCTCTGTATGAGGAGGGACTATAAACCTGGTGTAGTATGTAAGAGTATCACATTTAGCTAATACACAGCACATGCTGCATTGCATTACTTTTAAAGATTTTATTTAGTGTTTCATAAAGCAAGGAACCCACAGAAAGCTAACCAAAGAATTGACATACCAAGCTTCTTTCTTTCCAATACATTTTTGGTTTGTTTTGAAAGCAATTATATGAAGTACTCTAATTGCCACTTACTTTAGGAAAGGTTTAGCTCTGCAAGATGCACACTAGACCAAAGATATTTTGAGACGTCTTAGAAAAACACGCAGTGATGCCAGATTGTTGCACCTATGTAGCATTTGGGGTTTCGTGGATTTTACCTCTTGCAGACAAGGGGAAAAATAGAAGTCTGCAACCTTGGCAGTTTATGATGCATTCCATTTCATATAAATTTGTTACAGTAGTTAAGCAAAACAATGGTCCTTCTATTTTCCAGCCATGTTATTTTTTAACATATACCAGAGCTGTCATGCAGGCAGCCTGCTCGCCTGCTCTGCGAGGAGGTTTTATATTCCAAAAGGCTTCCACCCCCCCTCCTCCCTAGTGGTGAAAATAAATCAGTTTCATCTGCTGGTACTTTCATTTCTTCTTCCCCCTCCTCCTTTTTTTTTTCTTTCCCTTTTTTTTTTCTTTTCCATTTCCCGCTCCTTCCTTTGTGGGCTCCTTTCCACAATGCCATATGGCAGCTGAAGGAAGGGTAGAGCAATGATCTGCATCTTCAGCTCCTAACAAAAGATGCAATAGTGTCAAAGAGGCTCATGAATGCATGAGACATACAAGTATAGAGAAGTGCCTCCAGTCCTGTCAGGAAGGACTAAAGGGAAGCTTGATAAACCTGACATCGCTTTAGTGTAAAGAAAGGCAGCAGTGCTTCTCTCCGTAGTTCATCTCGCTCCCATCCATCTCCCCCCGCCCCCCTTTCCCCTCCCACCCCTTTGGTTCCATGCCAAAATCCCATTAGCTCTATTAATGACATGTGGTTCAAAGTAAAAGCATGTGGCAAAACAAGAAAGGCACAAAATCAACCATCCTATCTATTCGATTTTGATACATGTATCACGAGATAGAAGTGTTTCAGCAGGGGCCGTGTCAGCTTGGCTACGTGAACAGCAAAATGAAAAAATGCAGCGAGGGGCTGTAATCAGCTTCTCAGCTGTCCTAATTCATCTCCCTACAGCCTTAACATATGAATAGTTGAAACTTAATTTCAAAACGCTGACAAAGTTTTCAGCTTTCGCGTTCCAAACGCAGCTTGGGCTTTGTCTGCCCCTGGCCCTCCCCGAGTCTTCAAGCCGGCTAAATACACCCCGACTGCCATTGTGTGGCAGGATGAATACACCCTGCGCTACCGCAACCGCTTACTCAGGACCGCCTGAGTTAAACAAAAAAAACGGCACAGCCGCATTCTTCTGTAAGGGCCCAGAGCTCCGAAGCACAGGCACATGAGATTTCAATATGCAGAAGGTGTTTTCTCCTGCAGTGTGTTTAAGGGCTGCCTGTGATAAGGTTTGCTGTATTTCTGAATTATTTAGACCTAGTGTGTTTGTAACTTGATTTGCCTTTTCTAAAAGCAGGCATATTTATATATATATATATATTTTCAACTGAAATAAATCCTAACTCTGGTGAGCAAGCAAGGCAGTGTCTGTTATATAAGGCATATATATATATATATATATATATAAGGCAACACTGTATTTTATTACAACAAAGTTGTAGAAAAGTACAGGAGTATTGATTGACTACATAATAAATATCCTGGTTTTTTCCTTGTTCCTCAGGATACTTCTGTTTATTCCACTCAAAGTCAACAAACAGTTAAACTTCATTCAAAAGTCAGCAAGAGTTGCCATGGTCTTAGTACCATTTTAAATAAAAATAAGTTTAAAAAAATGAGAATACATTTTAAAAAGCACCTGAATCAGTTCCAGAGGTATAAATTCAATCTTTCAACATCTGCACATGCTTTTCTGATTAACCCCAACTAACTCAAAAAATAACTATTGACCTGTAGCACTCTCAAGGGCAAAAGTGTAAAGCTAAGAGTTTCTATTGGATTTAGCTGCACTTAAGCCCTGGCTGGATTTGCTGGTCATGGCAGCCACCCTTTAAACCCTTAACTGTCAGTCTGAGCAGAACTGCAATAAAATAAGTCAGCTATTCAACACTTTCTTTTCTCTTTAAGAACATCTGTTTACGTAGCTCATGTCCACTCAGCAGGGTGTGGATATTTTATCAGCAGAACAGCAGTTGGGCCTGCTTAGGGATCCAGAAATCTGTCAACTGTGGGTTGTTTTTCTTTTCACTTTAACATTGTAGTGCATTAAAGTTTTAACTATGGGTCTTGCACAGTTTCAATTTTATTTTTTTTAAATAAAGTTATGGAAAATCTAAGCACGATTTCAAGCACAAGATAAAGCAAACATTCTCACCCAGTCCCAGAATCTAGGATATGAAAATATTTAATATTTTGATTGTAAGTACCAATAAGCTCTACAATTTTAAAGAACCAAGTAGCTTTGGGTTCTATAATCATCAGTGCTTTTCTGTACATCCGCTGATTTCCTCTTGAATTCTGCCAAAATCTCTTTGAAAACTGGCCATATTTCCTTGTTGCTATATCTGGACTTCTTTCAGGTGAAGACTGATAAATTTCCTGGGATGTGAAGCTACTTGTTCTCAGTTATACCAGTTCAATGAATCACTGGATGCATCACAGGACAGAGAAAGAGAGAAGGGGAGAGAGAGAGAGAGAGAAAGGGGGAGAGAGAGAGAGAGAGAGAGAAGAAGATCCTTCTGACAAATGATACCAAGACTGCAGTTAACTCATATTATTTCTATTCTGATATTACTGTACTGAGTGTTTTCAGATGAAAATATATGAGCACTCTGGGTTACGTGATTATGGGCACATCACAAGGCAAGCATGAGCTGATTACATACTTTTAGCCACCAGTTCTTCTTCCTCCCTAACATGATAACCTCTGCTTATCTGGATTTTGTCCTGAAGCAGTGCTTGGCACCCTGCAATCCTTGAACTGTACTCAGCCCGTAGCTCACCTCAGTTACCCCTCAGCTGTATCAGAAGCTCAGGTCCTCACTGTTTGTGGATGTAACTTGGTTGATAACAAATGTGGTGTGCCCAGACTGTGGCAGCACATGCATTTTGGCACAGGGTCCCAGGGCCATAGTCTCAGCTTTACACATTTAGACCTTTGTGGGCACATCACTCATAGCAACTCACTGTCTGCTGACTAGAAATTTCTATACTCATCATAGTGAACTCACCTGTGGTTTGGGATTTAGCTTATACCTTCCTTCATTGCCCACTTTGTTCTATACAAAGCCAATAAACTGGGCATTTTGGGAAATGTCTATGTCCATTTTTTGAGTGCATAGAGGATAACTTGTATTTCCCTTTCCTTTTACCAAAAAACATTGCCTGTAATTTGGCAATGTAGAAAAAAAAAGTTGTGGGCTTAGAGATTATATGTGGAAAACATCACTTTTATATATATATATATATATATATATATATATATATAAGCACCAGTTAAAACTGAAAATATTTTGATGCAGAGGTAGACAATCTCTTGACCTAGCAAAGGTGTGCTAATACACCCCATCACCACAACAGCAACATCTCTTTTGGGTTAGATGCGTTGTTTTAACACCCCATGTGCCAAGATTACTAGTGTAAACCCAAAAGATACTTCATTTTTCTAATGAAAATCATATTTCCTGTGGTGATCAAAACAGAAAAAAATCATGCCACTCTTTGCAATATAGAATAATAGTCATTTTGGTAGCACAAGACTTTGTCTCCTCTGATCAGAGAAAGACAAAAGACATTAAGGCCAAGCAAAAACAGATTCAACATTTCCCTGATAATCTGGATAGCAATGAACCCAAGTGTTTCAGCCAAGGGACACACAAGTACTGTTTTTTTTTTCCTTTTTAACTCTTCTCAATGCCCCAAGACTTCAGATTTGTCCCAGTGGATAAAAGGCTTTCTGCCAAGCTGTAGCAGGGAAGTATGAAACATCTTCTTCCTCATTGCATGGATTTGCTAAGCTACACTAAGGCTTGAGCGTGAAGTGACTTAAAAGAGAGGTTTTTTCCCTGGTCCAGCCACGTGATGGGAGCTATCGGCAAAAGCATAAGATGGGGCGAATCACGGGGGGGTTAAGTTTTGGATTAGAAGAACTTTCTTTCAATGTATTTTCCCTCTTCTTAGTCATAATTTCATCTACCATGCTTGAAATTGCAAGTGTGACACCTCAGGTCTATCTGGCTGTAGCAATTCTTTTCCTGGCTGTTAACAGATTCATTTCTACTAAAATTCTATTACTCCCAGCCATTTCTCTCAGGAATTGTAACAATTCTTCCGAAAACAGATCAGCAGCTTTGGTATAATCTTACTCCCTGTAACTGGAACAAGATCCGCTTCTAGTAAATCCTGCAACTAGATGTGACAAGAATAAAAAACTTCTTTTCATTTTCCTCCCTGCCACCCAGACAGGTAGTAATGAAAGCCATTTTGAAGTTTTCTGATTCCAGATGCAGCGCTAATTGCCAGACCTCAGTGAAAGAATGCAGCTAATGTTGTAAACATTATTCCTGACAGCTTTGACATTAAGCAGAGACAGCACAGGAGGGGTCATTTCTCATGTGTGAGGTTGACAAATAAAGGAAGTTAATGTGGAATAAACATGTAGATTCCAACAGATTAATTAAAAGGGCATTTTCATTATCTTTGATGTTTGTGAAACAGACTTTGTGCTTAGACAAATTAAACCCAGGATATATACTATAAATTGTACAGATGGACTTGAAACGTTACACGTGCAGAAGCGAAAGAAAAATTTACATGGGCTCCATATTTTTGTCTTAAAACCTTTAATGCTGCTTTTTTTTTTATATTTGGGTGGATTCAGTCTTTCTCAATACACATGTGGTTATGGATGATATTAAAACTAAAGGCCTCATTTTGTTAGTGGAATGTTTTGAAATATTTTTCAAGTGACTTCAGTTTGGCTATGGGCTTTTTGTTTTTCTAATCTTTGGACTGTAAACAAGCATTTATTGTGAGCATCTGACATTCAAATGTTTAATATTTCAGCTTGCTTTGTTAAATGTGACTGTTCATACAGGTTACATGGAATTTTGTTTTCCTTTGATTACAGGAGTAAGAGTTAGAATAAGAAGATAAAGTAATTTGCAGTCTGAATTTGTGTTGTCGAGCAGCAGCTCTAGAGCAGTAATACATCTTGAGGAGCATGAAGCATTTCAATTCTGAGCTATGAGGAACTTGCTGTCAGGTAAAAATTCATAGGTGCAAAATCTGAAGCTATATTATGTGCAGAATTTAATTTTCTCTGATCACATTCACATAAAACAACTGCTTATGGATGCATTGTCCTGACTATAATGGGTATTTTCAGATCCTTGCCTAGATCAATTTTTTATTTCCCTGCTCAGAGTTGCAATGAAGAGCTGTTGGAAACAATATTGCATTTTGTGTAACGTCATAGCGGGAACATTTTTGCTGATAAACCAAAAACTCACTGAGCAGAAGCGCCCACAAAATTGTCTCTGGACATTCAAATGTCCAGACAATTGGTATGTTGATGGAGAGAAGCAGAAACAAGTCAACATCAAAATAATTTTGAAATGGGTTCAAAATTACTTTTTAATACTAAAATAAGTTATATTCAGGGGGGTACTAATTTATAAATCTGAAAAATGTGCGAAGTTCAATCTCTACAGACATGAGTAAGGTAACTTACTGGAAACTATAGAAATATATCAGAAGCCTTAACAGTGGCTATTTTGAATAGAAATTGTTAGTTTTTGTTAGAATTGTTAGTGAGTGCTTTTTCTTTAAGGAGGAACTTGGACTGGCCCTGAACAAAAGGGGCAGCTGAAGGATCTGAAATCTTGTCCACCAGATCCATCAGACTACAACCAAGCACTTCAATAGACAAATACCACAGGCCAATAGTTTTTGAGGGTATTAAAGATTCTTCTGAAACCCTGTAAACAGAACCTCATGATAACAAAGTCAGCAGTTGCTGGGGCTGAATCTAAGGCACAAGAAATAAAGAAATTCTCAGCAATGTCTAAACAGAAGAGTAGGTGTGCTGCGGGCTCAGAAAATGCTCTCTGCTTCCTCTCTCTCTAAACCTAGCCCAGATATCAACCTGGGACACACCACATGAGTATCTAGATTCAGATGTGATGTGATTCCAACTCTTGCCCTTGAGACATAATACAGCTCCTGGGGTGATGTGGGATCTCTGGAACCCGGTGGGGCTCAGTCTGCACTTGCTTTACAGGATGATGTTCAGTCAATCCAAAAGAAATTGATTGCTCCAGATTGATATGGGCAATGAATCTCCAGGTATCCTGCCTTGGAATAACACTGATGTAAAAGATTCTCAGAAAGGTATCAGTTATACACTTAAGTGGAGTGTTAAAGGAATCCAGAGAAGTTTCAAGGGGAAGAGAAGAAGAGGAAACTAATAAAATTATTTTGGGGGCCACATCCCACATCACCTCATGAAACCTCTTTTTTTCAGAGTGATTTGCTGTAAAATCTGAAGTCAAAGACTGAGCCATTATTGCAAATAAACATACATTCTGGACATCTCAATTCAAAATAATACCAACCATTCATAGACCACCACCACTGAAATGTATCTTGAAATGCCGTAGAAATCCTGAAAATCTTCCCCATAGCTCCTATTTTCTCAAGTCAGAGTTAAAAAGTGATCTCTGCCATACTGTCCCAATTATTCCCAAATAGAATCATAGAATAATAGAATGATAGAATCATAGAATCAGCTGGGTTGGAAGGGACCTCAGAGATCATCAAGTCCAACCCTTGATCCAACACCGCTGTGTTTACACTGAGTGCCACATCCAGTCTTATCTGAAAAACCTCCAGGGACGGAGAATCCACCACTTCCCTGGGCAGCCCATTCCAATGTCTGATTACCCTCTCTGTAAAGAATTTCTTCCTAATATCTAACCTAAACCTCTCCCCATCCCTTTACATTTCATTTACATATCAGACATTGTATCACACCTGTTTTTAATTCTGTTACAACAAATTTGCCACTCATTCCGTTATCTACTGCCCCAATATCAGGAAAGAACTTGCCTCTCTGTATAATATTCAGATGTCTGAGAAGAGGAAGTAAATTAAATGCTGTCACTGTGCTAGGAGCATCTTGACTTCTGAGGAGATGATTAGTGCACCAAATTCAAAAATGTCATGCGTACATTTCTGGGTGATTAGTGATACCTGTGTCAGCACTAACACTGCTGCAGCCCGCCTCATATCTCAGGAAAAATGGGCAAACAAGACTGTACATCATTTTTCTTTATAAATTCTACTAAATGTGCAAGTAAGAACATTGCCTCCTTTTCTCCAAAATGTATATAGTTGTCCCAAAACATAGCTTAGGCAGGGCAGCTAAATGCTGACCTTATCTTTTTAAACTCTCCTAATTACCTACCTTCAATGCAGCTATGACAACTTGCCCAGAATGTGCATTTTCTTGTGTGCATATTTCTCTATTGATATATATAACATATCATGTGCTACAAGTCTAACAATGTTCAAGACTTACCAGGCTGCTTGGATCTGTTTGCTTATTCATCAGGAAAAAAATTTAAATATATTACTTCTAATAATTTTTTCTCTGCTGCATCCTCTGGAACTTATTAGTTTTTTATTTCTGAGATGTTTCCTGACGAAATAGGTAGAGATATGACACTGCAGAAACGCCCTTTGTTTTTTTTCTAGCTAAGTACATACTATTCAGGTGACCCACCTGGTGGATGAGGGGGAGTAAGGGAGGGTCTCTTGTTTCAGAAATAGTGTGGCCAGCAGGACTAGGGAAACGATTGTCCCTCTGTACTCGGCACTGGTGAGGCCACACCTTGAGTCCTGTGTCCAGTTCTGGGCCCTTCAATTCAGGAAGGATATTGATGGGCTGGAGCAGGTCCAGAGAAGAGCAAGGAAGCCAGTGAAGGGTCTAGAGGGTAAGTCCTTTGAGAAGTGGCTGAGGGACCTGAGGTTGTTCAACCTGGAGAAGAAGAGGCTGAGGGGAGACTTCATCACTCTCTACAACTCCCTGAAAGGAAGTTGTAGCCAGGTGGGGGTTGATCTCTTCTCCCAGGTAACAAGCAACAGGATGAGAAGACACAGGCTCAAGTTGTGCCAGGGGAGGTTCAGGCTGGACATCAGGAGGAATTTCTTCAGAGAAAGGGTGATTAAACATTGGAATGGGCTGCTCAGGGACATGGTGAAGTCCCTGGAGGTGTTTAAGGAAAGACATAGCACTTAGTGTCATGGTCTAGTTGACAAGGTGTTTGGTCAAAGGTTGGACTTGATGATCTCAGAGGTCTTTTCCAACCTAATTGATTCTTTGATTCTGTTTGTCTTACTGACAAACAAACAAAAGACACCATAAAGTTCCAGAACAGATACAGAGAAAGAATTTTAAAAGTAATAAGAACAAAGAAATTCAGGATCTTCCAAAGCACCAACATTGTCAATATTTCCAGGATCCTATTGCAAGACATGTATTTCATGGGCATCTGAAACCAGTGACAGAATAGCATAAAAGTGATGTTCTTATTAGGAACTGTGTTATGTTTGATGTTGTATTGTTATGTTTTAAAAACAAGGGAAGTAACCTGTACCGGAGAATAATGAAATAAATAAATATTATTGAAAGGCCAGCAGTATGTAAAACCCAGAATGTAAAGTCATATCAGGAGTTGCATGCATTATGTATACAAGATATATCCATTTTTTCTAGTCTCTGAATCAAATGTTTTTTCTGATTTGAATGGAAATCTTAAGTATTTTTATTTCAGATTTTTGGAAGTCACTGGGGAAATAAAAGTCCATAATTTGCCCAGCAAAATATTGGCAGTCACACCTGAGAAAATTGATGGTGGCTCAGAAACTATTTCCCTAAATCTTGTGCTGCCCAATGCAGTCTTAATTTGTCATTAAATTTGCCCTTGAGTTTTCACATACACAATAGCAGGCTTTCTGAAAGATGTTTTGTTTGCTTTCAATGGATTATGCATCTTTAGCTAGCAACTTACAAATTATTACTTTGAAGTCATAAACGCCACAAGTAAAATAAGAAAGAAATAATTCAGGGTTTAGCCCATGACTTTTTTTGAAAGTTTTATGCAGTACATATCTGTGTGCAGCTCCATTCAATCCGTAACTTTAAAAAATCAACATGAACTATTCTATACTGAAAATTTTCCTGCAATTACAAATGTCTTCTAATTATGGGAAACAATTACAAATTGTTACAAGTCTTTAAAATTTAAATAACTTTTTTTCCAATGGCATCCTTGTAGCCTAATTTGAATTCTTCCCAAGGAAATTGGTCATGTACAATTGAATTATAGCAATAAGAACTGTATTTAAACTGCTTATCTGGGTAATCATGATTAGATGTTTTTATATTCATGGCTATATTATATGCAATTTCATCAGGTTTTTATTACAGTCAGCTTTATTTAATACACATTTAAGCAAGAGCTAGTAAATCTGAAAAGAGGGCACTTTATGTAAGACAACTTTATGATTCTGCTAAAGCCACAAGAGAAATGTTAAGGTTTCTTAGCCCAATAATATGTAGATTCTCTGAACACATTTTGGATCACACTGTGGTCAACAAACCCCACTTTGAAGTCAGCAGCAAGTAGCCCAGTTAGAATTGCATAAAAATTAACTTTTCCACCACACTATACTCCCCATGTTCAAAATAATTTTTATTCCATACTAAAAGCAAACAGTTGCTTGAACAATGCATTTCCCTTGAAAGAAAACGTTTGTTTCTAAACAAATGTTTCTGGCTCCTCAGCATGTTGTTCTAATTCATTAATTCCTCTAGAAATATTTCTGTGATCTGACACTTCTAAATGGGACTTTCTTCTACTTCAAAAGGAATATAGAGCCTCACCAGAAAAATTCTTTAGATTGCACTTTATATCTTGTTCCTGAGGCCAGTTAGTCTGACATAATACCATTTCACATCCTTTTCATAAATCTCGAGTTTCTGTCAATGTTTACACAGAAAGAGAAGGTCAATAGAGCATCAGTTCCAATATTAGTTTCAGGGCTCTGATAAATCTCATTTATATGGATATTGCTCTAAGTCAGACATTTTCTATACCAGTCTTTGATGATAACATTATTGTGATGGAAAGTAAAGAATTTACATTCTTATCCCGTGAGGTGAACCGAGAAAGATAACTAAAAAGCAAATCTTGCAAGCTTCCTGTGTCATGAAAAGCAGCCATGAACTCTCCATCTCTGGTGTGTTGGTGTGTTATGTCCCTCCCTGTAGACATTGCATTCAGCCAATAATTGCTGGTCTTTATGGGCAACACTTGGAAATCATTTCCTTCAAGGAGAGCTTTAGCTCAGGTAAAGGAGAAGTCCATTGCCAATTCTGAGCAGCCTCAGGCTGCACAGGGTTATTTCTGCAGCTCAAGAGACAGCATTACAGCCCATAATTCCTTTTTAACCCCGTCATACTCCTGCTGCCATGGAAACTCCAGGTGCCTTTGATAAGCAGTGAAATTTTCACTTAACCTTTTCTATTTCTTTCAACAAGCCTTGCCCCCACTGCCAGACTTGCTGTAAGGACAAGGTTTAAATCATTGGAAAAGCCCAGGTAAGACATGAGTTTAGACCAAATCCTCTGATAAGCAACACACAGATAAACTCACAGATAATAAATCATAGAATTATTTGGGTTGGAAGGGGCCTTAAAGATCATCTAGTTCTAATCCCCCATCATGGACAGGGACACTTTCCGCTAGAACGGGTTACTCATGGTCCCATCCAGCCCAGTCTTGAACACCTCCATAATTTATAGTTATTTCCAGGTAACTGATCAATATTTGTTTTCAACTGGGCAATGCAGAAAGTTGAAAGGAATTTGATATTACCTGCATGTGTTTTGGGAAGATTGGAAATAAAGTAAAAAATTTGTCCCAATTCTGTTAAGGGAATAATTGCTTACTTTTACTGCTTGCTAGGTGTTGTTTATTATTATTATGGTGACATATTTAGAAAGACTCTAAATATTGTCTTTTTCTTTAGAGAAACAGATACTTTGTTGCTGATGAAATAATTTTCTTCCTTGTTGCACCCAGTTCTCAGTTATTTTTGGATTGCAATGTGCTCTATTAGTCAGTTTGCCATTGAATTTTCTCTGCTTCCAGCTCATAATTTGTGTCTAATCCGACTTTCACACTGCACAGCCTCTTGCCTCATATCTCTAAAATGAAGAGACACTAAATTCAAGCTTCATCATTCAAATGATTTTTTGTGAACTTCAGCAGAAGTACTACACTTCATGAAGCTATGAAAATGTCATATTATCCACTTATTTAATCTTTCATCTGCAAACCCTTGTGACTCAGGCAAATTTTGATAATCCTTCAGGTAAAGTCCCTGATCAGTAAATGGTTTCAAACCAGTTTAGCCCAGCAAATGTCCTGTTCAGCCACAGCATGATTCTCACTTTCCCAGCTCTGTCTTCACAGCTTTACAATACTGGAGGAACATGAACTCATCCACAGCCCCAGACTACAGAAAACATTACTTACAAATAAGCACCCCTGTCCACCCCACTTTCAATTCCCTCAAGGCTTTTTTTAATCAAAGAATCACTGGGGCCTCTCTGAACAAGTACAACATTTTCATTACAATAGGAGGCAGAAGGAATGTGAATTGGCTGCTTCCTTTGATACTACTGTGACATTTAAAAAATTTTCTTATTTCAAAACACTTTTTCATCCCTCCCTCTCCCCAAGTTGCATCCTTCAATTCCTACTCATCCTTACAAGTCAGCAGGAATTCATGATCTTGCACAATAAACTAACAGGTTTTGGTTGCTTGGTAACTATAATCTGTTAGTGATTTATTAGGACCCAAACGTTGACAGAAAAGAAGTAAATATTCTAATTTGCAATATATTTGGGACCACTTCTTTGCAGGTTTATGTTGTGTGCTCATAGCATGTGCACCTTTTCTTATTCGTTCAGATGTTGATGCTTCCTTATCCCACACTGTGGCAGCTGGGCATCATTCTACATCACTTGCATGAGTAAGCTCCTATGTGTACTCACACAGGTAGATTTTTCTGCAACTCTCTAGAAGCTTCTGAAAATATATCCTGTGAAGTAACTAAAAGTGTGAGGGTAAGTAGAATGTGGGTGCTTCAAATGTTAGGTTTTTTATTAGAATTTCTGAAAGTCAGGAAAAAGATGGTCAAAATTCTTTATTTCTAGCTGTATTGAGTGATAACTCCCGTTAGTAAAAAACTTAACAAGCAATAGATTTTCTGCTTGTAGGCGTTCTAAAGTAAAAAAAAAAAAACAAAAACCAACAACTGTATGCTGTGTATTCCCAATGTATTCTGCTTCCTCATCTACATAAATTACAATAGCAGCCAGTGATGGCGGCAGGACTGTATGAACACAGCTCCGAAGATAAGATTAAACAGAAGCAAGTGGCTAAACACAACACTAGCATTCCTGTCAAATTATTAAATAACTAATTCGTTAAACCACAGAGCCAAATTAGAAAACTGGCCCTTTGTGCATGTAGACACACTGTAGTTAGGGTAATTGGGACCAGCTGTTGTACTGTTTTGCTTCTGGAAGGGATCCAACACCGTTTGAAGGCAACGTCAGAATATGGAGGCAGGCTGCAGAGTGATGATGGTGTTCCTGCTTCCACACTTCAAGCCCCTTTTCTCCTCAAGCTGTTTATCTGACAGCTACGATGACTCAAGCTCCGTCCAGCTCATCCAGCAGTCACAGCCCAGCTGGAATGACTGCACCCAGAATTAGTTGGTGAAAGAGGCATAACTGAAATCTCTCCCAGTAATTCATTATGGAGAGAGCTTTACCATCCCAAAACATATACCCACTTTTGTATGCTGTTACCCTTACCCAGATTAAAGAAGGAAAAACAGGAAAATAAGCCTTCTAATTACATTTTGTCCAAATTTCTAGTCCCAAATGTTTTCCATAGGGAAGAACAAACTATTGCAAAATCTCATTTTTAGACTTGGCAATTTTTATATTATTGCACAGCACAGTATGAGAGCTCACATAAATGCAGCTGTAAAGGGTACTGCAAGGGAGTCTGAAAAAGACTATACTTTAAATAATCTTTTATTCCATGACAAGTCTGAGTCAAAACAAAAAAGATCTTAAGAGAAATATTCCAAATCCTACAGTAATACGTATACATTTGTGAATTACATTCTCGTTTCCAAGCAAACAAATCTAAATAGTAACAGTGAAAGTGTTATGTTGCTTACATGCTTCATTTTAATTCAGAATATACACTTTTCTATCCTTTATAAAGGTATTCTATCCAATTTGATAGAATAACAGCAGATCTGTGTTATTTTAAGTTGTTAAATTGATTTAAAGTTGTAAGATACTTCAAGTTTCTTTACACTACAATTTGGTGTGATATGTTACAGAGTGGACAGTAAGCTCTTGGCTCTACTTTTTCACCTGCCTTGAGCAACACATGATGATCCTGAATTTGTTGACATTTTTCTACTTTTTGAAGGACCAAAATGGAATGGAAACTTCCAGAAGGAAGTTCTGCCCCTCATTTTGGGGCAGAATGAGGGAATAAATAAATAGGACCAAACTCCAAAAGAAATACACTGAGCCTTAAAAAAAAAAATCAAACTAAAAAAAAAAAAGACCAAAAAAGGTACTGGTGCATTTATATTCTCCCCCATCCCTTGATTGAAAATTTTTGTTATTTTTCAGCTTAATCTGAAACTTTTTAGATTGCATCCCTGTCTGTACTGTTGATTGCTTTTAATTTCTGACCAGTTTGCAGCAGATGATCAGAGATGTTCATACCAGCTCTGGGCTATAACACAGGATGGTCTGTTCGGTAGAGACTGATGCTCTATCCCTCAAACCAGAATCATGGCACAGACCCGCACAACACTCGAGCTGTTTATCGTTATTTAAAATCTGGAACTGCTTTACACAGCTTGGAGAAATCAGGTTGATATCTTTTTGGCATAGTGTTATGTCCTATGGACACACCAGCTCCGGTTAGTCCTAGCTTGGGGGTCACCGCTGACAAGGTAGTGTACAACTGTGAAAATTCACGTATATATGGAAAACTTACTGCCACAGAAAGCAACATTCTGCTGTGTAAATATTTCACAGTTTATCTGTCTAGAGCTTTCCGTCGCGACATTTATCCAGGGAGGCATAAAATAATCTTAACTGCAAATTAAGCCTCTGCTATTCCTTTTGTCTTCTAAAGTAAATTTCTGAGGACAGCTAAAAAATTTTTTCCTTGATTAAGGACTCTGAATCTGCCCATAACTTAAGGCATTCTCCTCTGAGTAGATTAAAACTCACACAACAAATAAAAGAGGCAACATTATTACCACTGTGCCTGTTGGGCACAGTCTATTGCCAGGGTTGTGTTGAGTCATATGTGAGGGTCATCTGAATGGAAAGCCTTAGGCATAAACACACTTTAAAGAAAAGGAATGTAAATGATTAAAATTATATTTTCAATTATATAACTAAACCCCCCAGTGACTGCCAAAGTTGCTTTTCCTCACCAAAAATAATCTCAGGATTATAATCTGAAATACATACCAAGGATCGGCAATAAATACAGCATTGCTGCAAGGGTATAACTTGGTAATTCAGAGCAAACACATCACTGACATTGCAATCAATCTTCCAATTTCTTCAGGTTTTTTAATCTTAGAAAATAAATGGGAAAATAACGCAACTGAATACCTAACACTCAAACATTTCCTTTCCTGTAAACGTAAATAAAATTCAAGAGCAATCAAACTTTAAAAGGTAACATTAAAAAGTCTCAGATCATATAAATCAGAAGAGATATTTAAGTAGTTATATTTACTCCATTACAACAAGCTGATTATAACAAGTAGTTATATTTATCCCATTATAACAAATCACAGAAGTGCTGTGCCAGTATCACCTGCCCAATTCCAAAAAGGAGCACCACAGTGCTCCAAGAGCAAGCCAAGAAACAAATTTCAACTCAGTGATCACCAAGGGAACCATGATACCTTCTCTCCAGAAAGAATAAAATTACCAATCCTTTATTAAGCTCCAAATACACTGTTTCTAGGATGGCTCAGCTATAGCAGTCACCATGCTTTTCCAAAAACCGGTTTTGTGTTCCTCACTCTATCCTGACCATCTTGCAGAGAAGACTCATCCCTCTCTTGCTGCCTCTTGTGAAATACCTTGCATCTGAGGCATCTGGCTTTGAAAGACTGTCATATAAACTCTTGGAAACTTCAGCAATAACAAAAAAGTGTTTAAACCCCTGTATTTAGTTAGGTACTGCAGTAATTTTATACCTCATTTTCCAGTTGTTTACAAATCATTAAACTATGTTCTAGTGAGATGTTTTTCGTGTGAGGAAAAACACTCTGAATGTTTGAGGAACCTCCAGCCCCAGCCCTGATTGCTGAGCCACATTTAGAGCTGTAAGGCAAAATTACCTCTGCAGAGGTAACTGCAGGCTGGTCCTCGAAACATTGCAGTGTGCTGCTTTTTAAAAAGCTGGCTTTTAAAAATAAAACTACAGAAGATTTCGGTGGAGTTGTTTTAATTATTTTTTTTTTCAATTTCAATAAACGCTATACTACTACTACAGAGTCCAGGTGAATAATATTCACACGTGTACGTTGAGCGTGAAGATGGTTTTGTCCTGTCAGGTTCATTTGTCATCTGGAAAGCAGAAGAATGCAAGAAGGTCCTACATTCATTCCTTCTTTACCATCGACAGTGGAAGGCATGGCACTTACCTTGAAAAATCTCAAACATACATACATAGATTACAGAACAGGAGGATCTCTTAGATGCAAACTAATATCCTGATCTCTCAAGTGAGAGCATCTGCTTCAAATTTGTCTCTGCTCCTTAACATAGAGAAATCCTTGACACAATGTCTGTCTACATCAAGGTTTTGATTAATAAGAACCTCAGACTGTGGTTGATTTTAGACCTAGGCACTACTTACTTATTAGAAACTGAAGACAATCAATTTTGATAAACAGAAGAAGTTTGTTTCACTATGGAAATGAAACAGTCAATATGGGCATATGTTGCAGAACAGTGAAGCCAGTGGTACTTTCCTACCTCAGTAAGAAAAAATGCAAAGTCAAAACTATTTTCCCTGTTTCTGGAAGAGAATTTCTGAACTACCTCTCTTTATAAGAATCTCTGTGTGTTTTTCAAGATTTAGGAGCTGCCAATTTGGCAAGATTCCCACATGCAAATCTCAAAACGCTGTATAAGCTTGCAATTCCCTCCACTCCCCCTCCTCCACTTTTTTTTTTAGTTAATTCGTGCATTAATTCTATTGTCTGGGCCCATGTCTCCTCATCTAATATCTATTCAAATACATGGTGACATGTCCAGCAAAGCAACCAGCCATTTTCCTTGGTTTTGTGAGGAACTTTTCCTTGCATAGGTGTCAACTAGGAGTTCCTGTAACTTCAGCCATCAAGTTGGCACACAGACCCTCACCTGCTCCAATTGCTGGCACCAGACACTCGGTGCCTTCTGATCTCACCCCAATGTTTTCCTTTGCATACAATAAATCCCCTACCCCTTTCAGGCAACACCCTTCTCAGCCCAAAAGCTAGTCTGGGGGGGTCCTTTCCTTTGAACCATCAGGATGGGCCTTGCTCACAGACTGTGGGGCTGACCACCCTCCTGCCACAGCTCAGGAGGAGGTAGATCAGGATGCTCATCCATCTGCCAAGATTACGGGTGCTCCCCTCCACCACCACCTTTGCTCCTCTCTTCTCCTTGGCCTGCATGGATGGGAGCCTTTTGTCACATAACTTAGCCATTACTGTGTGAAGAAGGGAAGAGTTTGTGAGAGAAATCCAATTACCAGGATGTGATTAGGGTTTTCAGATAGGTTCATTAGTGGACTGAACAACCATAAAGTTACTCCACATGGAAGTCAAATAATGTATCAGTTAAGCTATCCAAGCAACAGATTCAGTTCAAGCTGAATCTGAGCATACCAAAATAAAGTGAATTTCTGTGACACTGCATACTCTCTGAGCCATGAAAGTAATCTCATTGCAAAGTATTTGTAATCATTTTTGGATGCTGTTAAGTTTTGTAGAAAGCAAATTAGTTACAGTTGTAGAAAAAAATTTGAAATGTCAACAATGCAAGCTTTTTGTTGATTGCAAAAGACATTTCCCATCTGGTCCCAAGAATGAAAATATCCTGAAGTGACCTGCATATGCCAGAGCTCAGCTGAACTGAATGATAATGTAATCCTACAAAAGTGTCCAAACAGGGAAAAGCCTTTTCATTTAGGGCTGGTTCCTTCTTCCATTGAAGTCAATAGCAGAACTTTGACTGACTCATTTGGCAGGACAGGTCTCAAAGAAATCCAGTAAAATCACTTTTGGTATGCAGACAGACACGCAGAGAAACTATAGGTGACATTTGATAAAGAAATCTAGAATCACATTCTATCCCACTGATATTTGGAGTTTACAGTCAGAATGCAACCAAGATAATATAGTACATTGAAAGAGTTTGTGTGAGTTACAGTTATCGAAAAGGATTATTTCCCAGTTGTGGGGAGAAGGAGGAAGAGCAGTACAGAGTGGGTGCAATCTTAACAATACATGATTTTCCCCTCATTGTAGCTAAAATTATGTGAAATCACAATAGACTCCTACGATACGCACGCAGTTAAACCCCGTTACAATTAGTCTTACAAAAATGCTCATAGACACACTTATGGCTCTCCAAATGGGTCTTGTCATGTATATCAAAAATGGATATGAAAATCTTGCTATCTGCTGCTGCACGAATGGACTGGGACAGGGGTTAAATTAGCCATAATAATGTAATAGGTAATATATTTAGATACTAAAATGAGAAAAATAATATTGATTACTATAAATAGTAAGGCCACAAATCTCACTGCAACAGTGATGCAGTGAGCTACAGTAATTGCTTTATTTATTCATCTTTGTTCATACTTTGAATAAGTCTTTACGTTTTTCAACTCTAGCTTGCTGATTTCCCTCCCCACATCCAACTTTTCCAATATGTAAAGTTTATTTCCAAGTGTTTTGTAGATCTTCATAGAGTAAAAAGTAGATGGTTTAGGAGAACACAGTGGTTCTGAACAGGAAGAGGCAGTGGATTTCTTCCCATCATCAGCAATGAATGACTATTTTCAAAGTATAATAAAACACAGCCATATTTTGATGTGCATTTAAATGCAGCATTTGCCTCCAAATTATTTTCTGCTAAACATGAAGAATTGGGTTTCATCTTTCTCAGTTTAGTTCTTTTCCACAATTAGAAACTGTGTGCTCAGAGGCTGAAGTACCTGTAGTTTCATAGACCAGCTCCACACTGCCAAAAGCTGCATCACACCAACGAGTCGTTAACTCACATGCACTAATTGTTTACATATACTTAACTAAAAAAATGAGAGCTAAGCAAACCTTCTGACCACTCAGATGAGAAAGGGAGATGAAAAACGTAAAATTAAGGGACTATAAAAATATTTATCTCAGCCATTACAATATAATTTTAACTAATTTCTTATTGCCAGGTAATAAGCCATTGGAAGGATGTGGGATATGTGCACAGTCTTTTGGGGGAAAAGGAAACACAGCACCCACTGGGTTGGTCAGCCAAGCCACATATCCCTAAAACTCCCATAATGTTTAGCAACAACCATGAGGATAAGCTCAGAAGCACTTTTTGGAGTATGGTCCTTGGAATCCACAATATTTCCATGTACATGGGCTGACACACAAAAGACAAAATAAACCCCCTACTTCTCCTGCTTTTGCTTTTGAGAAGAATCCAAGTGTTTAACATTGCCAACACTCATGTCAGGTCCCAGCACTAAGGGTCTGGGCAATTCTTCCATGGTTGTGTGGAGTGAGAGCTTTTCCTCTCTTCAAAATCAGTCACAGTTAAGTTCTAAATTCATAACTGGAACATAATTCACACAGCAATTTACATGCACCAAGAGATTATGTGGCCTCACTCTGGAATGCTGCACCACAAAGGAAGTTTCTATAGTTATTTAAAGCAAGCAAGCCTTTCCCCAGCTATTAAAGAAACTTAATCTTCTTATCCTTATATGGAAGAAGTCTTTGTTTATATATTTTGAAAAAAAAATCCTCTCGTAATGTCCTATCCCCTCACCATTAAGTTTGCTGCTCTTTTTTTGCTTTGGGAATGAAATTGCAAAAGAATGTGAAAAACTTTTATTAGGTGTTTGTTATCAATTACCAGGTAATGAAAACCAGCAAAGTTAATGGAAAAAAATTTTATCCATGGATTTTGGGCTAGATTTTCTTTTTCCCATGGGAAATACTGTAGGAGAAGGACAAAGAGGAAGCAATGTGCAAGGTTTTTCAGATAGTTACAGTGAAGCTGACAGATGGACAGAGTTATTTTACACTCCCCTCCCTCACTGAACAATCAAGGATTCTGTACCTTGTAAGCTGTACCAATGTCACAGAGAATCAGGCGTGTTCCTCCCCTGACTGCTCATGAGGACCAAAGCACAGGCAAAGCTGACTACCAGTGTCACAGGCAGCAAACAGGAGAGGCTGCTGGTTCCTGCTAGATTCCCTCTTTGGTAAATGGGCAAGAAAGTTTTTAACAGGGAAAGAACTGCACAGATGAAAAGCTCCATCTCAAAAAAACCTTCCTTGTTATACCTTTTATCTTGGTTTCTCAATGAATTTGAGAGCTAGATTGCAAGTTATTAAATCTGAATCTCTTGTGGATGTTTTTCTAGAAGTTTTCCTAAATGCTGTGTTTGTATATAGAAAGCATCCTAAACCAGTGTTCCCATTACTATAAAGACAGCCACAGGAAAAAGAATTTGGCATCTCTCCCACAAAAACTAATCATATCCTTCAAATACATCACTTTTGTTCATGTATCTCATCTTGGAGATTCCTGTGATACTCCAGCACAATTTCAAGGAGAAAAACACCTTCTGTGCAGATGAAAAGATATCCTATTGATAATAAAATTCTAACATGACAAAACACTCAAAAAAAGCCACAATACCTTTTAGTCCAAGTTGCTTGTGAATTGCCATATGGCTACAGGTGCATTATCAAGATATGTATGATACTAACTGATAGTAAAAATAACCTCTGTCATCAGAAAGATTCTCCTTCATTTTTTGGGCTCCTAATACTAAATATTTATAATCTGAGCATCCTGCTTAAGATATGAATGTGTTTCGGAGTTTTATGGAGGGTGTGATAAGAAGCAGAGAAACCAAGATCAACTTCAGTTGACATCAACACCTTTATAGACACAGAAGGTTAAATCTGATACTAATTGTTAGGCATGCCAAGGGGGAAATAGCAATGTGGAATTATTATTACATTGTATAGATATTTTATTTCACATGCCAGGGCTTGAGCATAGCTGAGTTCCATGATGAGAAAATATCTAGAAGGCATGTTTTCCTTCCCAAGAGTTTTAATATAAGCAATAAAAATTTTATCATGATATCCAAATGGTATTTTATTTTTCAAAGGGGTAAGAGGTCCATATGAATTTCTTATCATATCTATATCCAGCACAATTGCCCCAGGGATGAAGGGTTACAAGCCATCATTAAAACTAAAATGTCATCCCAAACATATAAGGGTCTACAAGTCATTAAGGAGTGACCATCGTGGGTTTCCTCAGCTGTAATAATATAAGCTATGTTGTTGAGTTTTTTGCCCTTTATTCCAGTTTCTACAGTTCAGAAAATTTATTTCTTTTCTGTGCTGCATGGCTCTATCAACTATTTATCAAGCCAATCAACAGCAGAAATAAACTACCTCTAGGCTTTTTATGAACTGACCTGATGTCAGTTTAATAAAGAAACAAAAAAGGCCTGATCTCATTAATCCAAGCTTTTCTTCTCCCATCCCACTTAGGAAGGGTATCCCTTTACCTATTTCCATCAGCCATGGCTGGTTACTGTTTCGTTGGCCATTTGGATTGGAAGAAAGCTTATTTAATTATCATCTAATGAGAGCTGAATGATAATAAGAAAGAAAAGAAAAGCAGATAAGGAGAGGAAAGAGTAAGGCAATTAAGGGATTGTAGGTGGGTGCTGAACTGCAAGCTGCAGTAACACGAGAGGCTGAAGTATCAGCCTTGTGAGGAAGTGGGAAGGAATCACAGCCCTGGTGGGTGGTGTGGGGAATCAGGGAATACAGAGAACCATGCCGTGATGGGAGGCCAGCACATGGGTTGCTGTGATCAAAGGCACTTGGTTCCCACTGCAAGCATCCCAACAGGAAGCAGCTGAGGCTGGGAATGCCGCTGGAGGAAGGCTGCTCACAATAATGAGAGTTCTTTGGGGACCAAAGGACGCGTTCCATGGTTCCAGGAGAGCCTCCAGTTCTTGTCGGGGAAAGGAAGTGTAGTAGATACTCTCCATCAGCCTTGGCTGTTCATTACATCAGTTATCAGCAGGTTTATTTTCACTTCTCTTAATATGGTTTTCTCCAGGGGAGCTAATTTAAATTTTGCCCCCCCCCCCTTTTTTTTTTGATTCTTGCATAAAATTCATTCATCACTAAATTTCTTAAGGAGGTGTTCTTTCAGCCATCTAGAAAAACTTTCTCAGTTCTCCCACATTAATTTCGATGTTTCACAAGTATCTGCAATCCTTGACTCAAGTTTTCCATAGTCATTAATAGCAGTTGTTTGGATGCATTTGACACCTGTAGATGCTGGCACTGGCAAAACAAGACAGTAATAAACTCCACCAGCTTCAGTAATTTAAGGCACCCAACACTCATTAAAGATTACAGCCTCAACATCAGTTTCTGAAACTTGTTCTTGCACTTGTAAAAGGAAATTTGGTGTGAAGTTTCACAGCACATGGTGCATCTGGAAACATCTAATTTGAGCAAAATGTCTTTCTTGCTTTATTGTGTTTTTTTTTAACCAAAAATGAGCACCAGGGAAGTTATTCATCAATCTTTTCAGGAACAACAGTTTCAAAATCCAAAGTGAAGAAGTATTAAATCAGAACGCTGAGTGAAAAAAAACCCCTAAACCCAATAACTTCTTCCCAACAGATCATATCATAGCTTAAAAAATTGTGTATTACTTAACTCTTCCAAAAAAAAAGGCAATCAATGCTACATCTATAACACCTTAAATAAGTATGAGTTCCTAAGTTAGATCTAGTAGGTAAATAAATTCCTATCTTTTTATTAGGGAAAACCTTTTCCAGCTTTTACACATTATGAGGAATGTTCAAAGCAAGCTTCTGTCATTACTGTGTTGCAAAGTTCATGATGACCAGATTCTTCTTAAATCTTAGTTGTATCTAGAAAACACAGTGACACCTTGAAATGTGAGAGATGCTTAAATCTGGTTCACTTTGGGTTATTCCATCTTGAAACTTACTTCCGTATATTGAAAGTGTTAGAACAACTCATAAGACAATCCACAGTTTGGGGTTTCAGTACAAATCCCCTTTCTCACACGTGTCTCCAAGGGAAATGGTTCAGCTTGGCAATTTGATAATATTTTTAGATTACAAATTATTTCTAATGAGGATGGTAATTAGCAATCCCTTTTGCCTACTCAACATGCCATGGAGTTCAAACACCATTTTAAACGCTTCAAACAGTACTTCATGCTCCAAAATTAAGATCTGTGTATCCTAGATCTTTATTAGAAACAGTGTTCATAAAGATCATAAGTCACAAAATATTAACCTACTCAGCTTTGGAAAACAGAAAAGATTACACAGTTTTAATTAAAAACAACACAAAAATTAAAATACTCATCTGAGTTTTGACTTAATTTTCTTTCAAAATTGAAGTAAAATATGGATTTAATTTTAAAGAAATACTTGGCTTACAAATCCTGTAGCTGTCATATGTCATACATATCTAATTGAATATAAACAAAATATATAAAAGAAGTGAAGTTCTGTAGCAGCTTTGGGAGTTAGATTAGATCTCAAGATGAACAAATAATAATGACAATGAAATAGAAATGCTAACTATCTTTCATTATACATCCTTCATTGTCAAGTTAATAAGGGTAATGATTTTTGCATATTTTAGAGATCTTTCTTCATGAAAGAAAATATTTTGTTACCAAAAATACCTCTATTAAGATTTAGAGCTGTAATTAGAAATACAAACTCAATTAAGAATGTACAATTAAATTAAAACTGTGCATCCCATAACCCAAACTTATTGATGGATAGTATGACTCTAACACTTCATCTCAGCGGTACCTGGGAGACATAACTCTTAATAGAATCACAGAACAAGTGGGTAACACTTGCTGTCCTATCTCTCCTCAATGCTACTGTGAGCTGGAAGAGCCACAGCTCAGTAGTTTGGGGGATTTTTGGGTCTGGACTCCAGGGTCTGCACCAGGGGAGCAGGTGGCATGTGAGGACATGTGGGATGTCACTGTAGTGCTCTGCCTGTGGCTTATTTGGGGTTTATTTATCTTGGGGTTGTCCTGTGCAGGGCCAGGAGTTGGACTTCAGTGATCCTCGTGAGTCCCTTCCAGCTCAGAACATTCTGTAATAGTTATCCAGACTGCTTCCAAGCCAGGAGATCTTTCCAGGGAGAAAGAGTCCCTCCCAAAATACTAACCTCTGTAGGGGAGCATGGCTGTTTCTTCAGGCAAACTGCAGGCCTGTTGCTGTTGTAAACCCTTTTATTTCATGTGTTGTATTCATATGCTTCTCAAACCTATAGTCACTATTTAAAACTATTGGGAACTGTATCAGTGTGGTCATGTCATGGCACTTACAGCAACCCTATATATGGGAAATAAAATGGTCTTGTTCTGTTATGTATACAATGGGCCAAATTCACAGTGCATAAAAATATGTAGCAATATGCTTAATGAGGATGTTTCCCAGTATGGTAGTGCAGCATATGTTTATGTTTTTTGGCTGTCTGTCCATTTTTATGCCTCACAGTATTTATTCCTTTCATTCCTTTAATTTTTCCCAGTTAGAAACAAAGGGAAGTAGTATCATGTAACCAATTAGCTCCTTGAGGACCGCAGGCAAATGTCCCACAGATGGTTTGCAGACCACCATACGTTATGTTCCTTCCACTCCACAACTTAGTCACAATATCCCTCTGCACACACAGAGGAAAAGTTCCCAGGGAGCTTTCAGGAGCATTGTTTCACCCAGAGCCTGGGACCAAGCACTGCTGTTCCCTGGTACATGTAGCTCTGCAGACAGACCAGGAGCTTGCTGTATACAGACATAAACCTTACAGGATTCCCCTTTACTTGTTCTCTATTGCTTGTCCTGTGCTTCCTTTCTATTTTAGTTATGGGGGCATCAGTCACCAAGGAAGCTGACTTAGTACTTTTCCTTTGAGTGCTAAGAGGTTGAAACTACATTTTTCATCTCCCAGCTGGCTTGTACCTCTTCCACCACCAGCTACATGAAGTAATACAGGGAGATGTCGGTGCTTCCCTCCATTTTCAGACTTTGCAGCTGTTTATAGTAAAGAGGACAAAGGGTTCAAGGTCAGAAAAGGTGTCTGTAACAAATCAAACACAAACCTATTAGAAGTGAGAAAAATCTTGCATCATCAATTCAACATGCACAAATGGAGCAAAAAAAGAAAGTGGTTTCTGGACATTTTGGAAGATAAGAAATCTTCAAATTTGAAGGTAGTGTGCTTTCCACATCACTCTTCAAAAGAAGATGGCAGAACAGGATCAAAGATTTGCTCAGTTTTGCTCTGCCATAGGAGGACTTTCACCTCTCTCTTCAGGTTCCACTGTAGCCAGGAAGCAAGCTGGTCCTTCAAAAACGTCACATTTATTGCTCTCACACAGGCCTGAATTTGTCTTTGTTAAATCAAAATTGAAGTTTGTTTCTATACCCGATTTAGTGGTTTTTCTAATAGCATTATCCCATCCTTCCCTCTCACAAGCAAAAATAATCTGGAAAAATATTTCCAGCCCCACTGCAAGAGCTTTTGTTTTAACTCTCAGATGTCTCATCAGTATTCCTAAAAGTGCAGACACACTGTGAAGAGATGTATTATAAAATGAATCAACCTTTCAAAGGAAAGATGTCAGGATTTGACATGTACAAACATGGGAACTTTCAAAGTTGTGTGTTGGGGTTTTATTTTTTTTACTTTAATCTGGTTTCTGTCACCAATTCATCCCGCATGTGGTTATGGGGTAAGCCACCTTTTTGTTGTTCTTTTTTTGTCCCTCAGAAAGAAAATCTCTGTACCTATCAATCTATGCGCAGTATCTATTTAATCTATGGCAAGGATTCAACTTTTTTGTACACAGCTTTCAATTATTCAGCACTTGCTGTCAAGACTAATGCATGCCTATCAGTTTCTATCAATGCACAGTGGATGAATATGACACTGCATTTTTCCCAAATGTCACCAGGTTCAGTATGTAATAAAAGCTCAGAGTTTAGGCTAAGTCATAGTACCCTGGGCTCAGATTTACATGAATCTACTTGGAGGGAAGATGTGGGGACTCTTTCACAGCACTGCCATAGCACTCTGCATGTGCTTTATTCCTTGGACAAAAAGGAAAGTTTTGGTATGTTGATTTGGGGCACATAGGACCCAGGTAGAGTGCCTTGATGAAAAGGGTGACAGTCCTGCTTTCTCTCTCTCTCTAAACATCCAAGGACAGAGCTGCAAATGCCATATGCTGGGTATGCTTTGTTCTTGCTGTGTCATGGGGATAGCATTTGCTTAAACCTTATTTTTCATCTAGGTTATAGATATTTCTTATAGGTTAGTTCAATTTTGCATCTCTCCTGTAAACTCATTCTGTTGACCTGCAGTAAGCGATGACCATCTGGTTGGTTGCAGAGATCATAATTAAATTAACATTAAATCCTATTTTAGGAAATTCCTTCAGTTAAATTTTATTATATTGGACCAGCTTGAGGATATTCACACAGGTGTAATTTCAAGCAAAAAGCTGTCAATACATCAACTTCCCTCCATTATTTTTTGCAATATTTCTATTCATGGAGTGCAGAGATTATAGCTGCTGACAATGTTGATAATTTATTTACTAAAAGAAGTAAAATGTAATAAATGTAATTCCAAGCATAAATTATTCCATTATTTGATATGCATCAAGAAAAGATTATATCTCAGACTGCCCTTATTTATTTATTTGTTGGTTTTCTTAGGTTCTTTATTTTTATTTTTTTATCTTCACTCTCCAGAAAATCAGTAAAGTCATTACACTAACAGAGGAGAATCATTTGAAGAAATACTGTGGGGAATTCTGATAGACCATTTAATTGCACATAATTAAAATAAAGATAGTAAAACTCATTTGGTTGTAGCTCATGTAGTATATAAATTATGAAAAGCATAAATCACAGAGAGTAACCCTTCCTTTTACTGTATTTCTAAACAAAGTCCATGGGACTCTGCTCAGCAACTGACACAGGTTGGGTAGAAACAAGAAGTGAAGCAAGAAGACCTATGGCTACCTCCAATCTGGAAATAAGATGCTTGAACTACCACTTGGTGCAGTATAGAAACAGACTTATTGAATTGAATTTCAACTGGACATTAAATGATTCAGGCTGGTTTGGTTCTAATTATAGAAGATGGGAGATGCCACTTAAAATAGCTTAAAGGATAAAATATAGGGAAAAGTTGATGGCATATTTTCCTGCGTCCTGACATCCCTGTTTAGTCAGCAGTAAGCCTTGTGATTTGCTTCCACTGGCAGATGTATGCAAAGATGGTGCTTCTGGAGCACAGAGAACTTGAACATCAAGGGACTATTTAGTACCACAGAGAAATTAAATGAGCAGAAATTCATCCACTGTCATAAATGCCAAGCTTTAATGTCATTACTGTGCCCATAATTCTCTTGTGATATTGTGCTTATCATTTACTTGTGCTCGTCAGCAGGGAAGAGCTGGTGGGGAATGTAGGGCTACAAAGCAGCCTTGGCTGCAGGGACCATAAGATGGTGCAGGCTGAGATCTGCAGGGCCATGAGGAGGCCACTGCCTTGGGCTTCAGGAGAGCAGACTTTGGCCTCTTCAAGGACCTACTCAGTAGAATCTACAATAATGGATACATATTGAAAGGGGGGAAATTTAGGCTGGATATTAGGAAGAAATTCTTTACTGTGAGGATGGTGAGATACTGGAACAGGTTGCCCAGGGAGATTGTGGATGCCCCAACCCTGGCAGCATTCAAGGCCTTGAGCAACCTGGTCTGGTGGGAGGCGTCCCTGCCCATGGCAGGCAGGATTGGCACTAGATGATCTTTAAGGTCCCTTCCAACCCTTAACATTCTATGATTCTATGATTCCTGTAGCCTGTGATATAAATAAAAATACTTCTTAAATGTATTGTGATGCGGCATGGTTTTATTCAAGATTTGACACAGTGCACTCAAAGCCTGGTCTTCATGAATATGGACACTGTGAATGCACTGTGCTTTATAATAATGAGGCCTTGTATGCCATAAATTTGAGAGCTTATTTTGAACTCCTTGGTTTTATATAGTGTGAGGCAGATTATTACGAAAGCAGTAATGAGAACGCAAGTGAAAAGGGGGGAAAGAGGATCTTCTGGTAGGATCGAACAGCAACTACTTCATCTTCTCAGTCTAAAATTTGTCAAGATTCTGTTTTTAAGAGGAATTTTCCTAATTTGGGTTCTTAAGTGTTTTTTTCAATTGCAGTTTTCTTGCACAGAGAGTTTCCTCCTTTCCATTTAGAGCTTGATTTTCAGTGCAGATATCTCTCACAGTATGAACTTTCCCGTTCAAAGATCCATGGCTCATTTTTGTACGTCTATGCCTATCTTGCATACATCCCATAAAGGAGATGTTCCCAAGGTACTTAAACCAGCTACAGTAGTCAAAATTGCCTTAAGGCTAAATCTATTCTAACACAAATTTCGTGGAAAAGTTCCTAGTATTTTCCAGAGGCTATGAAGCTATCATGACTATTGGAGTCTCAAAATCAGAATAGCAAATAAGCAGAAATTCTAATTTCCTCTTCTCCAGACAACTCCCCCTCCCCGCAAAAAACAACAAAAAAAAGGAAAATAACCCTAAAACTGCATGCATAATTCATTATGTTTCTAGCTTTGAAAATTTAATGCTTAAAAGACAAAAGATATGTTATGAAACAGCATGTTTCATAACAAAATTTTCCTTTAGATTAGCTTTTTGTTTTTAATTATTGTTTGTTGAAGTGATTCACCCTTGGGTAAAAGGACAAAAAGGGATTTTAATTGACAGGGACATTGGTGAGGTCAATGCTTATAATATTGGTTTTACAAAGGCAAATTATTTTGAGAATTGTGAAACTGAGAATATTCCATCTTTTTTATGTGCTCTGTACAACAGTTACAACTTCAACACAATCAAGTATTCAAATATAAATGATGCTATATCTATTAGTAGCTGGGTCAAATGTTCATATGTGTTTTAAATGCCCAAAGTTAGAACACTGTTGATCCTCTCTTAATTCAAAGCCAAAATATTTTAATGAAATTTCCGTGTTATTTTCCCATAACAACAAGCTTAATTCAGTATCATTTTTTTCTAACATGAAAGCATAGATGTTGTAATTAAGTTTTCACTTCCTAATTATCATTCCCATGAAACTGTCTGTAAAATTAGTAGGCATAGAATGTTTTTACAATGCCTGAGTGGCTTGGAAGAGTATGTCTCATTTTCAGAAGAGAATAAAGAGCTCAGACGATAATGACTTTCTAGAGGACAGTGACTTTTAATTCAGTCAGCAGCTGATTCAGCATAGAAAACATCACGGAATGACAAAATCTCTGTGTGTTACAGCCTTGTTTATTGAAGAAGTTGCTGTATGCCACTGAGGTTTAGATTAGGCTCATCCATGTACTAAAACATCATATTTATAAGCAGTCTGATAATTTTTGTGCTTTTGCTGCCAAATGCTAATCAATAACATGTATTACTGTTATAAAATTAAATTACAAGATATCTAAATGTATACACATACATGAAAAGCTTAAGCTCTAAGATCACACCCAGTATTGGACATATGTGAGTAGTACCATGAGGGTAAGGCAGTAGCTATAGCAATGCAATTGAGACCACTCAAACAATGAAGAGGTTGACTCCATTTAGAGAGGCCTTAATTGCCTCTCTCAACCACTTCTGAGCTTCTCGTGACCCAAAATTATTTGATGGTTAACATCCCGAAATAGTTATTTTAGCAGTAACTTTATCCTTGTACCCCAGCAAGACAGCAAAAAATTAAGAAACTGGAGACAAAGAGCTGGAGACAATATTGCTCTTCAGCAGTAGGTACCCTGTAAGATCTTTTGCCTGAACCGATTTAAATTGGCTTAATCCTAATTCTCTTCAGATCAGACAAGTCTCAGTACTGCTTTAAGTTTTCGTGTCCCAGTTTTGTGTACTGATGATTCCACCTTGCCATTGCCCCGGTAAACTCAGACTAATACAACAAGTAGAGACTTAGAATTTCTGGAAAAATGGAAAAAGAGCAGGACTGTCTGGAAGCTTGAAAGGTTTATTAGCAAAGAATTTGTGAATTGGTAATATCACTGCTGATAGACAATATCTCTCTATACAGCAAACTTACTGATTTGGAGATGAAGGTTGAGTTACTTATTACAGGGGTGCTTATGCTGATCTTGATGTGACTTTAGAACTATTTTTAAAATTTAGGTAGAAACTGAAATCGAATATGGCTTTAATTGTTCCTCTTTCTGGGATGTTGACATAGCAAGAGTCCAAATGATGGATATCAAGTTTCTAACTGGTGATAATACACTTTTTATATGATCTTTTCATAATAAGGCTGTTTATTCTGTGAAACAATTATTAATATATACTAATACAAATGATGGATAAATCAAAACTTCAGAGTTAATTATTTTGTCTGTGATCCACAGCTGAGTTATAACTGTTCATTCTAACCTAGATCATGTAGGTCTGTGTGAAATACAGAGAGTTCAGCTGCTGATACCAGAACTCTGAACAGCTTGGTTATATGGATTAGTTATAAATATGATCCTTTAATTTTTGTGGCTACATCTCTCCTCTTTTCTTCACCATAAAAAAAAAGTTTTGCACAGAAGTTGTTTGTTTTTCTTAGAAACTTGGAATTTGCTTTGAAAAATCGGATACATGAGCACATACATACACACCCACTCACACAAGAGTATTTTTCTTGTCACAAAGGATGTCCAGGCACTGTTACTCTTTTATACGCTTGACTCAAAGTATACACAGTGTATAAATCAAATTTAGTTTTCATGGTAGATGCAACCATGCAGAATCAATGTAACTGTGATACAACCCTCCCTGTAGATATGAATTAGTGGTGGAAATGCTGGCACATCATTAATGATAATATCCCCTCTTCTCCCATTCCCAAGATCATAAAAATGTGCTTCTCTCTCACTCCCATGTAGGGAACTCATCAAACCTCAAGAGACTCAAGTTGGAGAAATTCACTAAACAGATTCCAGGCTTGTTTTTTTTAAAGCCCCATATCATGGTTCCTAAATAGTTTGAGTATGGTCTTGAATAATTCATACCCAAACCTTTGTTGTTTCATCAGATAGTAGATTTCCAAAGAAGTCTGTTCCTCAGCTGGCTAACATTATGTCTTGTGCATTCCCATCTCAAAAATATGTTTCTAATTAAGTCACATAATAAGAGTTTCCTGTGCAGGAGAAGAGATTGGGAAAAAAATAGTTTTGAAAGTGGAAGTTTTATTCCACTTAGACCTGTTGAATCAAGCCTCATTCTGTTTAAAATAATGAATATATAGAGAGAAAAAAATTAAACATATATTTGTTGTTCAAGGCGATCTGTAGCCTTATCTGTGGCAAGGAACATAATCCCTCTCCCTGAAATAAAATAGAAGAGCTTCAACCGATGAAGTTCAATTTCCGTCACTCAAAGTGAGCTTCTTCACCTGCTGGCTATGAAAGCCTATACTGGAGCATTAGGTTAGAAAATAGATTGTTGGTCATTATTCCACCCTTACAGCAGCCCTTAGGAGTGGAAACAGAGTCTGGGGAGTATGAACTCCCATCCTCTGGGACTCTAAGTCAGCTTTCTAGTATCCTCTGGTTTTGCCACCTTCTAGTCACCTCCTAAACTTTTAATTTGATTTTATTTTCCTCATCCTCTGAAATGTATTTCTTAAACAAATTAGCAGATGCCAGCTCTACTAATAAGAAGAAAAGGGAAAAAAGAAATTACAAGGTGGTCCTGGTGCCTCAGGATCTTCTTGCAAAACACGCATCTCTTCTATTCTCTTCTTCTTTTTCATTTCCTCAATAAGCATTTCTTAACTAAAAATGTTTAAATCATGTCAGGTTTGGTTTTGGATTTACCACAGACAGAAAGTTCATTGAAATCTCTGGTTAGTCTGACAACATTTGGAATAGGAAGTTAAAGGAGAATGTAAGTTGTTGCAGTTGTTTTCTCAGTCAAAAGGGAAGCAAACGGAACTTGCTCATCTCCTCATGAATAAGTTATTTAGAACATTGTGTTACTGGAAAAATACCTTCTGGGGTGACACATATCCACATGTCACTGTACAGACAGAAGATGACAATGTCAAAATGAAAATACTGCTCTTTTAAAAAATATTTTTTAAGGATTAGTTTTTTATTTTCATAAGTATTTTATGATTCTAATAACACTGACAAAAGAAAGCACAGAGGAGGTGATTTTTTTTTATCCCTGTTCCTTGAAGGAAGTGCTAGATTTTTTCCAGAAAAATGGTATTTTAAGTACATTTTTCATAGCATCATATAGTGTCATAAGGCTTGTGCAGGACAGAACACTCCCCTGCTAAATTCACGTCTCCTATCTCATATTCCAGGTAAGCTTTGACTGTCTCTCATGAGCATCTCATAGAAATGTTCTGACATCCAAGAACTTGTGCCAGTGAACTCTATGCCTTGCCACTCAATAATTTCATTGTGCAACATTGAATATATTGCTGTTTGCCAGATACAGACAAGTACAAAAAATAAAATCAATGTTAGGCCTTAGAAATTTGAATGGAAATTGCAATAAAGATTGTCATGATAAATTATTACAATGGGGAGAGTGTATGTCTTGCTGGTAAGATGCAACTTTAGTATTAGGCAGTAGATACATCTTATTTGACCAGGTAAGAAACTTAAATCAAAAGACAGACTCTCAAGCACACCAGATTTTTTTCAGGTAGGAAACAGGGATAGTGGTATTCAAAGCTAAGTACAATTGCTTGAGTTTGCTGATAATATTAAACAGACTGTATGAGAAAAACGTTCATCATTCCAGAGAGTCTTAGATTTCTTACTAAATGCTTGTTATAAGGGATGTAAGGAATGTTTCTTTGTTTTCTTTTGGGGCATTTTTTTGTTGATTTGTTTGTTTGCTTTTGGTTTTGGTTGGTCGGTTTGGTTTTAAGTTTAATCATCTTCAAGGAATAGGGGAAAATGTCTCAAATAGTACTTCATTGTCTTTGATATGGCCAGGATAAACACACTTAAACAAGTTCTACCTTAGGTAAGCAACCCCTTGAGTTAGGCTACGTTTTTCCATTGCTTTCAAGTTCCTCTTTTAAATTTGAGGTACAGAAATTACTGCTTTTGTTGTTGTTGTTGTTGTTGACAAAATAACTTTTGAACATGTGCAAAGAAGATATTTGTTATTTCAATCTTTTCCGATGTGATTCCAAAGCTTCTATTCTGGCACCAGAGCATTATAATTTTTCTGTAGTCTGTGATCACCATGTTCTTACTTGAACATTTACCTCTAGTGTGACCCCAAACAAGTTATGTATAGAAAACACTGAACAAAGCCATAGTTCTTCCAGAAAGCTGGAGTGTACTCCTAGATGTTCCCATAGTCACTTCCTTCCTTAGTACTGCAGTGCCATCAGTTTAATCAAGAGTTATGATCTTTGAAAGGAACAGAAGGATTTTCCATATGCAAATGAACTGTAAGAGAATACCATGGACACAATTGTGACTGTAAGAGCAGAACCAGCTGTCCATTAAACACTGCATACAGCTGTCATACTTTTGCATGAGGTCAACTTTCACAACAGCATACCCCCTAAAACTATGTTTTACTTTGTATTTTGGGAGGGACTAGGTCTTACTTCCCTTTCATCCCATATTCACAAGAGGCAGACAATTCACTCCCATGTAATCAACAGTGTAATTAATTATAAGCACTCATTAGACATCCCCCATCTAAAAGATTAACAAACCTGGTGTTGTTTATGAGTCTGGACTGCTCTTCAGCAAAGTGCAGACTGACTGCAGATAATGAGATAAAACAAGATAGATGAACTAGCCGGAAGTATTGATAGGTAGGTTATTTATATATCATATATACATTAAAAGCAGATGGATGTAATAAGGGAGATAAAATGTCAAAACATAAGTGTAGCTAACTAAAGTGCTGGTTTCTTTGCAGCTGGATTTCAAACATCTTTTGACTTGAAGTTAACTCAAGCTACATTTCTATTCTATGTAGAGGAAGATGAGTTAGTTGTAGGCAGGGAGAACACATGGTACCAGATTTCTTGATATATGCAGCTTACTGAGGATATGTGCATATAAAGCCAGATTTTCATGGCAAATCTCCCAAGACTATGAACGAAACATGGAATTGATGAAACCTGTACTGAATCCACTGCCATATTCTGAACCAACTGGGAAAACAAACGGGATTTCTTTGCTGTCAATTTGTTGTTACAGAAAATATTGAGGATACACTTCTGTTTAAAATAAAATTCTAGGCACGGTTATCAGTTTTTAATTAGAGAGCAGGAATTATTGATGTCCTGCTGTTCCCTTCAAGCTTTAAAACCAGAGCCATGTAGACTCAAATCATGGCATGACAGAAGGCCATGTTGCCCTAAAGCATTTTATAATGTTCTTTTCCTCTTTTTGGCTGCAACTTTCCAGCAGTAAAATCAAGTGAAGGTCCTAAAAGCAAAAATATTAAAGATGAATCTCCTTGTGTATATGCAGGGAAAATATTTTAAACAAATCACATCTAAACAATAAACCCTTATCCAGTCAAGCTTTGCCACCGTTAGCTTAATTTTCACCGGTTCCTTTGATTGCAACTACAGAGTCCATCTGATCCTAGAGGGTACTTTTACATTTTGAGCAACATGGTCTAGTGGAAGGTACCCCTGCCCATGGCAGAGGGGTTGGAAATAGGTGATTTTTAAGGTCCCTTCCAACTCAACGACTCTATGATTCATTACTCCATGATTCTGTGATTTTAATACATGTGCCCACTTGTCAGTGAAAGGAGGCTTCCATATGCATAGTTTGAGTAAATTTTTCTCTCTGGCGATGTCTGTCCTAGGAAAGGTCTTATCAAGAGGGAGCTCATCCATTCAGGCATTGCCTCTGGAAACTTTCACTTGCAACTATTGGAATTCCTGTGAAGGGTCTACTCTGACCACATATATGAATCTTTTATAACAGGTCTCTGGGTAATTGTTGCGCAAATCATGTGGTACGGTTGTTAACTGAGAGTATTTCAAATAACAAAAGAGAAAAAATCAGTCTTGCCAGGCTGTTTTCTGCCTATGCTTGAAAACAACCTTCTCCACCTTTCTCAGATATTTTTTCCTCGATACCCTTACTAGTCTCTTTATTTCCTGTTTCTAGACCAGCATGTTTGATAAGCATAATTTCTCTGGCATACTGTACTGCCATGGCTGGCTTTCCAAACAGGTGCAACATTCCTACTTGCTTATCTTTAGCCAAAATTGGTTTTGATTCTATTCCCAGAAGAGATTGTCCCTCTCAAGTGTGCTGTGAGAAGTCCTACTGAATCTCCTAGATCCCACTGTGGAGCTGGAGTTCTATACATTGTACCAGCATGAAAAAATCAAGTAAGAGGTAAAGCCTTGTACTGCTGAAGTCAGCAATGGAACTCCAGGGTGGTACCCAGGGTTTGGGTTTGAATGTTTACAAGCAACATGAGATTTGTAAGTTCTTTACTCTGGCCTAGGTCAAACAGCTGGGAAATGATACATCTCTGTGAGGTCAGCAGTTGCTCTTGTCCTTTTTGATATGAGTCTAGATTGCATATAGTAGTAAATAAAGCCAATCTGTAATGAAGCTAAAATTAAAATTTTACAGTATGAAAAATACATGATACAGAAAATACAGTGAAATTGTATAAAATATAATGAACAGGCCCGCAGTGAACAAACAGAGATTGCATCTGAACTAAACCACCCAAGGCAAAACCAATTACAAAAGTATCTGGAAGGAAATATGCACTCTATTAATTTTGCATTTTGATGAACATGTTTTATGCATTTATTAAAATATCTTTTTGGCTAAGTAACATTTTAAAGACAAGAAAGAGAAGTAAATATTTTATTTAAACCAGTTGTGTCTAAAATCCAAAGTTTGTTATATGTGCTATGGGTGATTTAAAATTCATAAAGCTGCTCTGGTTTGTATAAGAAAGCAATTTCGCTTTACACAGAGAAACTTACTCGAAAAAGAAAAATAAAGCATTTTGTCAGAAAAATACCTTAAAACTGATATGTCATCATTAATAACAGGTATGGGCTTCTTTTCTATTTTCTTTTGTATTTTTTTTAAATCACAGTTAAACTGTGGATATTTTTGCCAGAATTTCACTGAACACCTTCTTCTGTGCTTACCTCAAGCTAAAGAGATTTGATTGCAAATCTGTTTCAGGGTTGCCAATCTCTCTGCTTGGAGATTTACTTCTGAAGGTTTTCTTTCATTTTTCTTTCATTTTGTTTTAAAGAGTTTACTAAGAACTAGAATTATTTTTTTTCCATATAGTTAGTAAAAGTCATTAATGTTTCTTCACAAAGACCACCATTGTGAGAGCCTTCAAGGTGTAACACAAGAGTAAGGAAAATATCCTTCAAAATATTCTGGAAGGAAGGAAGGAAGGAAGGCTCGATAAAGCATAGCAAGGAAGTGATGCAGAACCATATAGCACCCACAATATTTCTTTCTACTTGACACACTGGAAATCAAACTATTATTTTGCATTATTTTCTGATATATCTTACAAGGCAGCTGAGTGACTGAGATCCTGTTATGCTACACCCTGTTCAGACTGTTGAACAGTTAAACTGCAGTCAGATGTTGATTGTTCCCTTCTTTCAGATACAGCAGGGAGCAACCTTCAAGCCCTCACTGGAGAAACTGAAAGGAAAGATAAGGATTAAGATGAGGCTGGACTCTTGGAAAATGGTAATTAGGGACAGGAAGAATAAAAAAATTAAATCCAGTGCTGACGTTTTCAAAAGTTATTTTAGGTTATTAGTAGTTTTTGTCCAGAAAGAGGATGTGTGCTTCAACAAACACATGTGGAAGAGAATAGTGCACCAATGAACAAAAGGCCATTCATGCTCTTCTGTTCAGAATATATTTAAAGCTGTTCAGCTCATGCACCTCTGATGCTGAAAATTCAGAAGTTAGAGCTGATTTAGGCTTGGGATACAGTTGCCTTAAATCATCTAAATACTGCCTTTACTGACACTATGGAGTCAGAGTTCCTCCTCATCCTCCACTGCTCTAACTCCCTGCTCCCTCAAGGCTCCATCAGGACATGCCATTATATCACAATATTAGTGCAGAGCAGCACAGGGCTGCTGGGCACAGGTTTTAACCTGCACAAATAATCTTTTTCCTCATTAGAAATACTTTAATAGAATTCAATGCTATTTTCTCTGGTGCACCACTGAATTTGATATATGCAATGAACAAAAGAGGAGATGACATTCTCACAGGAGTGGTTTTGTAATGCTTTAAACATCTCAACTTCTTAAGAGTGACTTGTTCATAAATAACCTGTAGTTTTACAGTCTTTGCAAAACATGCTTTCAAGGTTTCTATTCACAACTGTGTTATACAATAAAATGTATATGTATATACCTTTTATGGTGTGTATTTATAGCATATACATTCAATATATAGAGAGAAAATATGTGAAAATGGTAGAGGACACTGAATTCCCATTTACAGAATAAAACTGTGTTCAAGGGAATGAGAAGGGTTGTGTGGGACAGGAACATCTATGGATGTTTTACCAGCCTTAAAATCAAGGGTTGTGTTTATTTTACATAGGATTGTAAAAGCATACACCAACCTAAACAGGGAAATAATGTAGGGTAAGTCAGGCACAGACTGGAAAAGTAATTATATACTGGGAATAAGAAGACGTTTATTATTAACTTTCCTTCCCACTACCTGTCAGATGAAGTTTGTTCAACAATAAAAACTGCTGCAGTTTTGTTCTCTGCTGGTTCTGTATTATAGAGGACAAGCTCATGCCTACCTCACACCCAGAGATGGAGTCAGCAGGTGGCCTGCTGCTCTCAGCTTGTGCAACCTCACCACGGCCTTTTTTGGGGCCATGGCTTTGATCTGCAGCAGAATTTAAACAATGTAGTTACTTTACATTCTGAAAAGTGAGGAAAACTGCCTGCACTGTAGACTTATGCCAACTGCTATCTCAAATGTAAAGGTAAATTTTGCATAGTTCATTCCTGCCATTTAAAGAATTTATAGTGAAGCTAGTTTAAATTAATGCTCCAATTCCCAATAATGCAGTAATAATGAAATAGTTATTTTTTTTTTTGTAATGGGAACTGTTATTACAGATTTTGCTTAATTTCAAAGGACTTTTTCAGTCTCTCCTGACATTTTTTTCCAATGTTGCACCCGGTCAAATGAAACAATGGTTTTATCACAATGAAACATCACATTACATTTGTACTATGTTAGATTACATGTTGACTTAATCAACATTTCAAAACAAAGTATTACTTCAGAACAAAGGCTTGGATTTTAATCATCCTGTTTGCTCCTGTTGTATTTGTAAATAACAACATACAGATTTTTTTCCTCAGCATATTTTATTTTCAGTGAAAAAGTACTTTCTAAATAAAAGAAAACTCACTTTGGGAAATTATTGTGCATTGATCCACCTGGAATGATTTGCTCAGCCTTCCTTTATACCATACTCTGGGTCTATAACAGCTTAGTGGTTTAATGGATCAATGCTGGTGCATAAGTCAAATATACTCACAAGGCAATTTTGTCAAACTATCTTAAAGGCTGGAGTTTGGTTTTTTGATTGGTTTTATTCAGGGGGAGGGGGTGGAGGGAGGAATACACATCCAGGATACAAGCTAGACTTTTAAAAAAAAAACTCGGACCCAGTTCAACCTTCCAGCATGTTTAAGAAATACAGTGATAAAGCTTTTTACCCTTCCCACCCCATTGCTCCCAAAGAGCTTGAAAGGCTCGCTCCCATATGCCATTCTGTTTCTCAGCCTAGGGAGATGCTTGCTGTGTACAGCCCTGTCAGTGCAGTCCCTGAGATGAAATTTTAAGACCTTAGAACAAAATTTGACTATAAAGAAGGGATTCACATGTGGCCTAAAATTTCTACATATAGTTATACATTATCATGATGGGAAAGCACGAAGGGGGAGTATGTGACACTATTCCTTTCCATCTGGTGAAGCTGTTCCCCAGAGCCCACAGTGGGAGTAGAGTTGATTCCTCAGAACCATGCAATCCTGCGCTTGGGGGCCTCCCCAATTAGTCCTTTAATTTACTGTCACTTAATAAAACGGACCGAGTAACTCGCGCCAGCAGAGATGGAAAACTCCCGGCCTCCAGCTGGGGTGGGTGTTCTCAGAGTTAGCCGAGCTCTCAAGCAGGTACAAAAGGCGCCCACATCTGAAGCTGGGGAGACAGAAAGGAGACCTTCAGCCTCCAATGAATTACACACCAGCGCCGGGCCCCAGGAACAGCAGATCAGCCCTCACTTTGAGGAATAAATCAAAGCTTTAATCGGGACTGTCAGTAAAGCAGGTGTTTTGACTGCCTTTATGGTTCATTTTTATGCAAAAAGGGTTGTGGGGGATACAGAAATCATGGGGGATTGAAAATAAGTGGCACTGACAGCACTGATCCCACCAGGCGAGAGGGCCAAAATCGGTCTGTCTTTTCACATTATGAAATATACCTAACGGCAGGCTCTTTAAACCCCGCGTACACAATGCGCGGTCTGTGCGCCCGGGACTTGCCTTTCTCCGTCCTCCTTTCCTCCCTCACTTTTTTTTTTGTTTTTATTTGATATGCCAAGGGCCCTTTTCTATTCTTTGGTGATGAACTGCCCCAGCAGCCACAGCAGGTTCAGAATGTTAAAGAGCCGCCACTCACCCGAGCTGACAAAGGGATCCCGCTTTAAAGGGCTTAAAGGACACTGCAGACACTACCCGAGACATTACCCTCGTTTAGGGTAATGTCTTTTTCATCTTGGTTTTCATCGTTCAACAACAGTAACAAAAAAAAGTCATAAAAATGTGTCCATGCAAATTTTCTAGCACGGGCTGGGACAAGGGGGCCCAGCGTTAGGAGAGAGGCCTACACAGCAATCCACAGGGATGCGCCGCTCCTGTTCCTCTCTCCCACATCTTCTTGTGGGATGACAGGGGGGAACCACCACCAACCAAACTTATACTTTAATATTGAGATTTAACTTCACTTAATTTCTAAGTCTCAATATTAATAGTGGGCATAATTTTAAAGTTACTTAAATAAAGTATTTGGGCACGCTGAAGATGAAGCATTGTGGTGTCCTCTAACATTGCAAACGGTGGTTAAGGAATGTTCTAATGCAGCATGCTTTTCCAGAAAGAAAAAAAAATAGGGCCTTTTTCTTCAGTTCTGCTATAACTCAATACTTTTTACAGTGTATTCTGTAACATAATTTGAAATATTACTGCAGGGTATTGCCAGTAAATTTCATTTATCATTTACAAACCATAAAGCAGGCAAGAAAGAAAAAAAAAAAGAAAGGAAAGTGCTTCCCCTCCTGTAGTTTCACACAGTTTTTCATGTCTAGTACCTCACCACTCACAAATGACAGTATTTCAGCAGCTTTACTAAGGAATTATTTCTTTTATCTTTCCATATAAATTAAAAAAATATTTATAAAAGTAACACCCTGGTTTGGATGCACATTCTTAGGACAGATTGCCTGCAGACAACTTTTTAAAAACTTTTTATTGATTACATATAAATTAAGAAATTCATTACACTTGATTGCAATCATTCATACTGCTGTTTCCAGATAGAAAACTTTACATCTTTGTTTAAAAAAAAATATGGATACATCTTAGAACTTGCATAGGAAATGAGATGACTATTCCTATTTTAAAGGTAGGCTGATGCCCTCAGTCTCCATAAATGCGTCTTTATACATCTTTGGGTTTTGATCCTCTAAACTACTCCATGAATTCCAAAGGAACTTTAGCTGTTACATAGAAGCAACCATACTTTCATTTAAAAAAAAAAAAAAAAAAAAAAGTATTTGTGGGCTTCTTGTAAGTAATTTAGACTCTGATTTTCCAAACACACATTATTTTTGCCCCTATAATAAGTCCATTTAAAAGAGTAAGATTATTATAATTATAAAATACATACTTTCTCCTGAAATCATAGGTATTGTCATCAGCATTGGCATTCATGTTGCCTTCCTACCAAACCTGATTTCAGTTTAATTTCTCATGCCAATGAAGTCATTCCGTGCCAAGAAAATTCCATGTGTGCTTGCAGTATCGAGCCTTGAAACCTTAATTTTCTCAAATCTTTCAGGGCCACAGTTTATGCAAGCTTTGAAAATCAACTGCTTCCAATAATTTGCTTGAAGAAAGATGATACAAGTCATTAATCATGGTGAAGATTTAGGTGCTGAGGATGATAGTTGAAAATTCATTAACTTTTCTCTCTGGAAGAGTGGTTATGCTCAATAATATTTTGGATGTTTAGATCACAAGGTAATTGCAATGTTTTGATTAATAGTCTCTTCAGAAAAGCTTGACCAAGTTTAATAGGAATTAAAAGTCTAATTCAAATTTGCCAAGTTCCCGTTCATGATCACCTATTTAACATTCATATTGTGAGTCCATCAGCTGTTAGTCTAGGCATGATACAATAAACAGTAATTGATAAGGAATACAACGATATTTATTTGCATTCATCTTCCACAGCTTTGCAATGATTTTTGCAATGAGGTACATTGTCAGGATCTGGTTTATAGAGTGACCTACAAGTGATTGTATTGTCCTGAGTAGAGGTGATTTTTTTGGCATAAGAAAAAGTTTAAGGAACTAAACCATTTGACATGCACTGTTAGCAAACACCTTAACTCTGAGCANGACAACGCAGAAAGAATCGTATCCTGCTGAATACACCATCTAAGCAGTCTTTCTGCTGTGCCTTTTGTAATCGAATATGTCAATGTCGTATTGGCCTCATAAGCCACCAGCGTGCCTGTAACAAACGTGGATAGAACCTTCCTAAATCTTCGTTCTCAAAGCCTCGCCATGATGATGATTTAACTCTGAGCAGCACATCACTTGTGGGAGTAAAATCAAACATTCTCCTATTGACCTCATAAGCCACCAGCGTGCCTGTAACAAACGTGGATAGAGCCTTCCTAAATCTTCGTTCTCAAAGCCTAGCCATGATGATGATTTAACTCTGAGCAGCACATCACTTGTGGGAGTAAAATCAAACATTCTCATTTTGAATTTCAAGTCAATTTTTTTCCCAGAAAGCCAGACATGGACAACACTCAGATTTCTGCTTTCCATCAGAACTCTATTTTACTCATGAGTAATTCTGGTATTGATGGATTCTCAATTACCTTGTATCAAAATGTCAAATCTTTCCATCATTTGTTATCTGCAGTAATTTCAAATGTGACTTAACATGCAGGGGTGAAGTCTGACTCATATATACCAAAATGCTAACATATGGGCACTGCTGGGGTGAATCGAAGGTGAATATATTGCAAAATTGTAAATAAGCTGGGGAATATGTCAGTTTAAATCTACATAACTCAGTCTTGAAGACTTTGTAAATATGCATGGATGGGTTGCAACCCTCATCATTCCTGGCTAGAGCTGTGTTTTGTCCTCACTACCCTTGGCCCAAAGACTGTTTCTACCCATTTCCTACCCAGTAGCACGATGTGGCAAGAGTTTATTTTTATCATGTGTTTGTATTGCTCTTTCCACAGTGGGATTTCAGTTCAGAGTGGGACATCTAGATACTGCTGAAACACAAAAATAACAAACAATAGTGCCTTCAAGCTAAAGATTTAGTCCCCAGATATTCTCAGAATCACTAAAAATCACAAATACTGAACAGCACATGAGACACCAGATAAACCACAAAAAAAAGCCAGTCTCAGATAGAGAGAGGAGGAGGAGAGGGGTTGAAAACATTTACTTACTAAAGATAGTGTTTGGTTGTTGGGTTTTTTTGTCTTCTTTTTAAACCTCATAGACTGATTCTACTGTTCATTGGTTTCTAAGTGGATTATAAATTCTGAGTTTCATTTAAGCATATTTAAGTGGACAGGCAGACCACTTTTAAGAGGCTCTGTCTCAGCTGATAGGTAGTACATAATGCAGTTGCCATGACCACGATCATCCCTCTTCTTTTAATGAAAACCAGACGTGGTTATACCTGTGTTAGTCTCGTTTTTACATCATTATGGAATCAGCAGGATCTAAGCCACAGGTACAGGCATACAAGGCCAGAAGCTCTGGTCTTGTCTTTCAGTTTAATATTCATGTCAAACTTGCTGTATTTAGCACCAATTTGTGAAGATTTATAATGAAAAGAGTGATGAGTGCATGTTCTCCATCAGGTTTCCCAGACCTCAGGGGATGCTTTTTTTTCCAATGGGGCCCTTCCTGGTAGCTCAAGGCTCTTCAATGCCCAGATATGTTGTAAGGCCGGCTTCTCCATCCCTGTTTAAAAATAGATGGTGGATTAGCAACAATAATTTTTCTAAAGACTTTGTGAAGATAGATTAATTATAGCTCACATTCCTTTAGCAGCATTTCATGGGTTCTGTTTACATGCTGATGAATATGGAAGGGGTAGCAGAGAGTTTGCAGATCTAAAGATGGTAGTCTGAGCCAGACTAAACTTGCACGAGAGTTTAAGACTTATGGCGGGTGCCAGTAGCTCAGGGACACCCTCAAATCATCAGAATCTCATCTTCTCCTCCTCCCATCAAGAAGACATGATGCCTTATTCAAACAGAAGTTATAAGAAAATTCAATTGAATCATTACTACCAGAATAATTGCCTGAAGTTCTTATATATATTCCTGGAGACTGCTAGTCCAAGTACACTCCTAACCCAAATGGTTTAGAGGCATTAACACTGCAACACAAGACAATGACAACCTTTGGTAATAGTAAGTAATAAGCCTATGTGGGTGAGTTACTCTTTAACTTGTGACTAATGTGTTAAGACAGATTCTGAATTTTTGAATTTTAAGCCCTTTTGAATGTTACATTGAACAGCTATTCCTATCTTCAATGGAAAGGTATAAATCTTGTCCCTATATCTTGTACTCATTAATTACAAGATTGGAACTATTTGCACTACACAAGATATAAATAAAAATATATCTTTGGTAACTCAATAACTTGATTAGTGACTTAATTTGTCACTATTGAGATTAGAAAAGATGTGAGTAAAAGAGCAATCTTTTCCAGTAATTCAATTAGTACTGATAAATGATTTGCATATGAATTTTCTTTATTTATATTCACACTTGCCTAAAGAATGCTGGCCTTCCAATTAAAAAAAAATATTGAAAGTGAGTCTGCTTTGTTCTCTTTCAAATGCTATTATGGCTCTCTAAAAACTACTAAAATTACTCCTCTTAAACAATATATAATCAAGCAGTAGAACTTACTGCCATAAGCATACTGTCACTATGTCAGAAAGCATAGAGACTATTTGGAAATGTTTGTTTAGGTTGGAAAAAACCTCTGAGATCATGGAGTCCAACCATTAATGTGAAAAGTAAGAAGATAACAGACATTAAACACAATAAGTATATTTTTAAAGATATTACATGATCTATATTACAGTAGAATAGAGCATAGTATAATCTATTTAATTATGAAAAAATTGTATTTCATTTGCCAGAAAAGAGGAAATATTTTTGGATATATAATACAAGTCATCAAAAAAAAAAATCTGAAGTTATTCTGCCTTAGCTTCATGTTTTGTTTTAAAATATGAAAAAATATGTTTGGGTAAATTTACAATTTTTTTATCAGAAAAATGTATCAAAAATGTAATTTGTTACTTATAAAAGAAAATATAATAATAATATAATGAACAACAGATTTGTAATTCAAAGTGTTTTGAAATTTAGAATATTATTTTTTTCACTGGAAAAAGTATTTCTGTATCTCACTGAATTTTATTACATACTTTGATGTTTCTGAGCATAGACAAACACTAAATGACAAAAATGTGCGTATAGGCCACTTAATTCTGTCTCATGTTCTATTTTCCATTCTATCAGAACACATTCTCACTAAGGGAAACTGTTATGTTGTGCCACTGCCTATGAAAATAAGCATTAAAAAAAGGTATACCATTCATATTTTTCCCTAACTTGTTTGGCAGATTCTGCTAATCTTGCATTTAGTTAAAATATTATCCAATTTATGTGATGGTATCAGTCTTTCTAACAGTATAAGTCTAACAGAATTCTTATTAGTCTGATTCATATCTATACAATTCTCTGCCATGTAGTCCATCTTGTTTTCATTTTGTTTGACCTTTATCTACTTCTGTGTAATAAACCCATTGGCAATCTTTTGGGAGAAAAATGGTATATAAACCTGTCGTGATTTGGTGGTAGACAATTTAATCAAATTTGGTGACTTAGATTTGAATACTCAGAGAGCGTCTAACTAGAATGAAAACCATAACACTTACTTGGTTGAATATCTAATTTAATATTTAACAATTCAAATTCACATTTCGCAGGCTAAAAAAAAAAATTCTCTTTATTTCCCAAATGATAAAGGAAGATATAATTATAAAGCAAAATAAACAAAAAGTGGTAGCCGATTAACATTTATTTAAATGGTCTTCCCTCATGTGAGTGTGAGAATATTTACTCCCATCCCCTATTTTCCAAGACTTCTTCTCTCTTGTTGGGATCAGGAGTCCTAAAGTGGCCCCAACCAGAACCAGAGTAAAAGTAAGACAAAGAAACCCCATGATATGATTTTTCTTTTTCAGAACATTCTAGTGTCGATATTAAATAGCTACTTCCCTGAGCTGTTCATACCTCTTTTAATGACAGTTGTATTTTAGATATATAGAGCTGGGATTCCTTTTGCTTTGTTTTTTTGGGTTTTTTTACCCCCATGAGATAGAAGAGTCTGTCCTGGTTTTGGCTGGGATAGTTAATCTTTTCCCTAGTAGATGGTGCAGCACTGTGTTTTGGATTTAGGATGAGAATGATGCTGATAACACAGTGATGCTTCAGTTGTGTCTGAGCGGTGTTTACACCAAGTCAAGGACTTTTCGACTCTTAAACCCAACGCAGCAGTGAGAAGGCAGGGGAGGCACAAGAAGCTGGGAGGACATACAGCTGAAACAAATGACCCAAACTGACCAAAGGAGTGTTCCACACCGTATGACACTCATACCATAAAGAAGGCAGAAAGCTGGCCAAAGACTGCTGCTCAGGAACTAGCTGGGCATCAGTCAGCAGGTGGGAGCAACTGCACTGGCCATAATTTGGTTTGCATGTTCTAATTCTTGTATTGCTATTATACAGTTTTTGTTTCCCCATTCCTTTCTGTCCTTTTAAACTGTACTTATAGCAGCACAAACTGCACCTCAGGAAGTCTTCCATAATCCCCATATCATCATTGGTGAATCAGAGCTCAAGTCAGTCCAGCAGTTTAATTATCTGGGAAGCATCATCTCCTCGGATGGTAAGATTGACGGAGAGATAGACAACAGGTTAGCAAAGGTATATAGTGCTTTTGGAAAGCTTCATAAAAGAGTTTGGCGAAATAAACACTTGAAGAAAAGTACAAAGATAAGTGTTTACAGAGCCATAGTGCTGTCTACTCTCCTATATGGTTCCGAAACATGGGTCATCTACCGCCACCACCTGCGACTCCTAGAACGCTTCCATCAACACTGTCTCCGTGCAATCCTAAACATCCACTGGTCAGATTATGTGACCAATACATCTGTTCTAGAGCAAGCAGCAGCCACAAATATTGAGGCCATGTTGCTGAGAACACAGCTGTGTTGGACAGGACACGTTTCAAGGATGAAGGACCACTGCCTCCCTAAGGTCTTGTTTATGGTGAACTTGCCACCGGCTGCCGCATGAGAGGAGCCCCAAAGAGGAGATACAAGGACTCCCTGAAACAACATCTCAGCCTTGGCCATATTGATCACCATAACTGGTCTACTCTGGCCTCAAATCGGGAGACATGGAGACACACTATTCATAATGCTGCTGCTTTTTTTGGGAACACGCTTAGAGGAGAAAAGACAATGCAGAAAGAACTGTATCTTGCCAATACTGCCTAAGGAGACTTTCTGCTGTGCCTTTTGCAACCGGACTTGTCAATCTCGCATTGGCCTTTTTAGCCATCAGCCCATTTGCAGCAAGCATGGGCAGAGTCCTCCTCAAATCGTCGTTTGCGAAGCCTAGCCTTGAATGGGTAGCAACACATGAATTTTTCCTTATTTCCCCACTTCCCACGGGGGGTGGGTGGGAAGTGAGCAAGCAGCTGTGTGGTGTTCAGCTTCCTGCCAGGTTAAATCACAACACTCTCTCATTTTTCAGATACAGTTCAAACTATATCAGTTTTGATTACGTTCTTTCCCTTCTGCTTATCACTGCTCAAGGGAAAGGCTACTCATCTCCTGGGGTCCAAAAGGTGGCCATGAGCTTCCCTGGACTTCTCCATGAGACTGCAAACAACAAACTACTTCAGACACCGGTACAAACCTCCTTTGGGATTACAGAATGGCTTGAGTTGGAAGGGACCTTAAAGATCACCTCATTCTAACTCCCCAAGCTAACAGGAAAGCGCTGGTAGAGTATAAAACCTAAAGTAATGCACTGAGCTGTCCTTTCTTTCAAAAGTACCTGAGATCAAAGGCAAGTTTTCCCCAAAACACAGCCATCATCAGTTCATCAGTTTGGCCAGATATTGTAGCTAATAGAAATCTGCTCAGCTACCATAACTTCAAAGGACACAGCCATTTTGACACTACAAAGATCAGACTCACGCTACCTCATAAACTGGTGACTCCAATCATGCAGACATCGTATGGTAACAATTACAAAAACATTTGCTGTCCAGAGTCTTGGAGAAGAGTAAACTATTTTTGCCAATAAAAAAAGACTCCAGCATAGTTTGGCTTCCTTAACACCCACCATGTCACATTTCAAGATGCCAGAGTATTTCGTTTTTCAAAAAAAAAGGAAAAAAAGAAAAACAACAAAAAACCCCATAATCAAAAAAAGGTTTCCTTAATCTTTAAAACTGATAACTAGTTCACTTCAGATCTTTCACATGCCAGGGTGAATAACTTGCATTTTAAAATATTTTTTATGTCTGTTTCTTGGTTCTACTCAAGCATGCATACCCCATGTTATTTACAGTAAATGTCTGACTGACTGCTCGGGACTGCATTTTAAATTGTCACATCAGCAAACACCTTCAGTAAAGAGAGGAAGAGTGTAAGTACAGTTGTGCTTGCAAAAAATTAAACAAAACAAAAACCCAGTCAGGCGGTTTCTGAGTAATCTGCCAATATATTTAAAAATATACAATTAAAAAAACCCAAACCCAGATAAACTACTTCAACAAAATTTGACAGGGGAGAAAAAATCACACAAAAAAAAAAAAAAAAAAAAAAAAAAAAAAAAAAGAAAAGAAAACATTTAGATCCTTTTTTGGCAGCTGTAGTTACGTCTGTAGTTGGGTGATTGAAAAAGACTGACATAATTATAAAGTCTTGAATTGCTACTCATGTGACCTGGCTTTGGTGGCAGCAGTTACAGGAATTTAACTTCAAAAACAGAATAAAAACAGAGCGCAGAGCTGAACAGCAAACAGAGACAGAGAGGCAGATCTTATTTAGTTCAAAATTCCGTTAGTTTTTCTGTCAGCTGTCCAAGGTGACTCAAAGGGACTTCTCCCCTTTTCAACGAAACCTTTATAACTTTCTGACTACTAGGTCAGAAGAGATCAAGTACCATGATTTTTTTTTTTTTAATTTGTAAAATTTCCAAATTGCTGTCAAGTGTCCTCTTGGAGGATATTCTGCCCATCAGAAACTATTCAGGGCCCCACAGGCACAGCTCCAGCATGGGAGCACTGCAGCCCCAGGAAGGAAGGCAGAAGGGTTTGGCGCATGGGCACAAAGACAGAACAGCTCTTACAGCAAACCAAATTATCATCACAGCATTTGGTCACTTCCTATGCTAATAAATTCCATAAGAGCATTCCAAGTCACAAAGTAAAGGGGTTCCCCATCTGTATGATCATCCCCCCAAATTTTCCCTCCTAGCTCCCGTCATCTCACATGCTGTTAAACTGCCTCTGGCTAGAATTGACTGGGTGAGGCTCCCTCCAGAGTTTATTCATGTCATTTCCAAATATAGCCAGAGGGGACATGAGAGTGACACGAGATGTACTTTCCACTTCTTTCCTTCTCTGCTAGCACTGGAGAATGGCCTGCATAACATAATTATTTTCTGTCTCTAATTTCCATCCTGTTATGCTTTGCAGAAACTGGATGAGCTGCTTATGAAGAGCTCTTTGCCAGTTTCTGGACTAAAAGCAGTGTTCTGCTCTTTCACTTAAGTCTCCCACCTCTACCATTTTAAATGGTTTTTTGGTAGGGTTTTTTTTTAATGACTGCATTGTTCATTTTACTGCCTTTTGCACTCCTGCAATTCCTCTAAGTTCCTGTCTCTTACCAAACTTTCTTCAAAGTCCTAGTATTCCAATCTAAACTGAAGCTTACATTTAAATTTGAACATGCATCTCTGTTACTCATCACTTCCCCAATAGCCTCCAACTAAGCAAAGACACACACAGAAAACAAAATTACTGTAATACAGAATAGTGCAGGGCATATCGTGGGGATATTACATTCTTCCTAGTGTTCTCCCAGCCTCCAACCATTTTCTTGTAATGACCAGTTGCTAAGGCTATTACTTTTGATCCTATTCCATGATGCTTCTTAGATATTCTCTGTGAAGAGCTGTGCTCTGCTCTCTAACTGATCAAAATGGTCCTGAGGATTTCTCTTAGACAGCCAGCTGCTGTTGCTCCAATCTTCTCTTAATCATGTTCCACATCAAGGAACATGTTTGTTCAATGTGGAAGCAGGATGAAAATGTGGATTTTCTATTTGTAGTGTTTTGGAGATCAGCTTTTGTGCTCAGTAAACCAGATACCATTTTCTCTGTTAATGTCCTTCTTGAATTAGATTCAGGATGCATCCCTCTCGTTGTCTCTCAACCTTTGCTTTTACTACTATAGAAGGGAGATGGGACATTTAATATATTATTTTTCTGGATTAGGGAATCAGACAACTTCTTATGAACTGCATATGATTGGAGAATAGAGAAAACGAGGGAAATAAAACCCAGATATGCGAACAGTTATGCTAAGCATATGCTTTATTGCTCAAAATTATTAAGCATTTTCATTATCCAAGAGAAAAAAAAAATATTCTGTCATCAAACCAGTCAAGAGAAAGTTTTACGGCATTAAACTGTCATAGATACCAAGATGTGGTTTTCTTTAAGCTGTAGTAGAATCTGCCCTATTTCAGAAAATACTTTTTTTTAAAACAAAATATTTGTTCACCCTGAAGTTCAAACTGCTGGGATCTATGACATTTGGCAAGCTTTTACCGGTAAATGCCAGTCCAAAAATATCAAATTACTTCATTAATAACCATAAGTTTGAATGAAAATTGTGGGTTTTGAAAGCGCTGTAAGAGACCATTTGCCACAGTTTCCATTACCAGTGACACTGCCCAGCCTACGCTGCCATAAATTTAGTTGTGTCTTTGTACAACAGAGGTTTGCATTAATAGGACAAAAGTAGTTAATCTCCTGGCTGAGGCAACTCATTGTTAAAAGCCCTTCTCAACCTCTTTCGAGTACAATTTGGAGTACAAGGCTGATTGTTTATACATTAATATCTGATTTTGGTTGATATTGATGAATGATATTACAAATATCCTTACTTTCTCTCTAGTTTGGATGCTATTTTCCCCCCTGCCACTTGAAGTCATTGAGATATATATATATATATATATATGCCCTTCTGAAAGGGCAAGAGGGAAATTTGTTTATCTTCTGGTGTCAACATCATCACAACCAAACAACCTGTTGTATTTTCTGATGTACTTGACTATTGATGATTAGAGATATCTTTTTACAAAACAGTTTTTGTCAGTGGTCTAATTTTGTTTTTTTGTTGTAAATCAGAATAGCATCCTTCTCCATGCACTCATATGTTTAAATAACCAGTGTATTCTCTCACTGAGTGGCTCTTAAAGTAACTTCATTTAAAAAAAATCCTTTTTGTAAAGTTCAGAAAACATTCAGAGTAGCTCACAGCATTAATATTCACTTTATAAAAACCTTCATAAACACTTTTGTATTCAGTCACTGTTTGTTTGTCCTTCAGCCAATTCAATTCAGCCAGGATATAAATTTTTCTGATTTTATTTTTGGTCTCCTTAAAATGCAATGAAAACAAACAAAAAACCCCAATTCCATAGCAAGAAAACACATAGAAAATAATTTAGAGAATAGTCTTCTTGTCTAAACAGATTGAAAATAAGTATTTTCCTGAGTTTCATTTGTGTTACAAAATAAATTTGGGTCCTAGCAATATATATTCTAGGGTTTTTGCCCAGTAGATTAAACAACCATAAATATTGAATGATTCAACCTAGCAGCCAGTGCTGGCTGGAGTGAATTGCACATTAACTGCTCCTGGAGCTCTAGGAGACACCAGAAAATTGTGCCTGAGTAAGCTTGCTAAATTAAGCTTCATAAATGTTATTTTTCTAAATACTTAAATTACTTATTTTACTAAGGGCTCACCTGAGAGTTTTCCAATGTGATTAAAATGCCTCCTGGGTCACAAACTGCTTTCTGTGAATTACTAAAGCTATGGAAAGAAACACTGGGAGGGGCAAGGAGACCCTCCAGAGAGTAAGGACCAGATCACCATCCCCAAGCAGGATGAAAAAAGACAGCAAAACCAAGTATAATTGTGCTTCATCTCTCTCTCATCAATAATCTCTTCTGAAACAAGTATTTTAAAACATGAGGTAAAAAAGTAAGGATAATTATGTAGTCTCAAAAGTGCCCCACAAAAAATGTTTGCATTTATAGGTATTTGGAGAGATACTTCTGTCTATTCTATTTTTCCTTTGAGGTATCATTTCTTTAAATTATGCTTTATGGGAAGATACCACTAAACTGTGTAATGTTACTAAACATATAATATTACTTCTAAAATAAAGCATTAGCAGCAATCTATCACATCTTATTTAATTTCACTGGTCTTGTACAATGTGTCCCAGGCTCAACATTTAACCAAATTGCCCAAAGACACTCTTTCAACCATATGTAATGTACAGTAAGTAATTCTTCTGTAAATTGTCTGGGAATATACTGCAGAACAACTCTCAGGAGAAAAACTAGAGCTGAAATATTTTCTCATGCACCCTCTAGCTGGGTGACATTCCTCTCTCATTCCCGATTTGCCCCCAGCACAACCAAACAGATGCTACCCTATGCACCCAAGTTTGTTTGTGTTTGCCTCCTGTTGATATTTATGAGTGCTGTTTCTGATACCCTCACAGCATCATCCTGATTTTGGCAGCAGTTTCTGTGTGTTCAGGTTCCAAGGGGAATGGAGAGAACACAAGCTGTCTCCAAAATGAAGGAATCAATTTTAATTTCTGAAGTCAGACGGGCTTTCATTTATTGCCTATTGACTCCATGGAGGGATAATAATAGTGTTGCTGCTTTCAGTGAAAAAGACCATTATTGAGGACAATGTGTTCGGTCAAAAAAGATGCCAGATCTCACCCTTCACTCCCCAGTTTATAAGCTGGGCTTTTTCCAGAAGCACCATTTGCTACCTGGCCAGCTCAGTCAGAGCCCCAGGGCACAGAAAGGGCATGAATCTTTTTGGATATTGGTCCAACAACCAGAGAGGAAATGAGAGAGTGAGCACAAACCTTCTGCAGAGGCACCACCCCATGAGCCAGCCACTCTCGTCCCGCCAGCCCAAAGAGTCACCATATGTTTGGCTGCCTCCCATGCAGCCAACAGTCCTTGGATTGAGGTATCAGATTCATTTGGACGACTCCTGCTAGTGCTGACAGACATCCAGCCTTTTCAGGCCCCAGCCAAGCTGTAAACAGACCGTGTTGGAACCACTGGGCTTGTTGAATCAGCTCTGCAATAACAGAATCTACCCCAGTCCTCATCAGAACAATCGTACCCAGCAGGCAACAGACCCCAGACAGGATTTACCAGTCACAAAGCACAAGGTCCAGCAAATCACCTGACTCAGAGGATTTATCCATAAGGCATATTCCATGTCCAACTAAGTGTGCCCAAACAGCCTTAGTACCTTCTCTGAAGCACAGTTGTCCAGGTCTTTTCCCTGCTCTTCCTTTTTCCTTGGAAATCTGGGATAAGAAGAAGAATAGGAGGGGGAGTATTTTTCTCTTTGCTCAGTTCCAAAATAAGTTGCTAAAATAACAACAGTGCCTTTTGGGAGGCTTCTCTTGAGTTTCAGGGAAATGGTATCTATTCTAATTCTTCCACCCCACGCTAATTAAAGTTGGTACTGATGATACATGGTTTGCCATTCTACTGCAGCTTCATTTTCAATGAAGCACTACCATGAAAAATTTACTCTTAATACAAGCGTTTCAGGAGTTTTAAGTCATGGCAACGATAGTAAAGGTGGGTTGTAAGTAGATGAAATAACTTCAAGTATGCAAGAACCTATAAATTTTTTTATAAAATTTTTTTGCCATAATATCTAACCTTTAGTCTTTTAAAAGACTAAAACAGGGATTTATGAATAAGTTTCCTCTTTCATTATCTGTTTTTATTTCAATCTAAACCCAAAATCACTACATTTACTTGCAAAACAGTAGTGCATTCCACATACAGATTCTCATTTTATATTTTAATTTTTTATATTTATCAGAAATTAAGCCATTAGGAACACCATAGCATGCAGCCATTCGCAAGAACATGATTGATTTTGACTTTTCTGTAAAAGTAAAAAACTGATTTTCAGTTGAGTAAAATCTTCATGAATAACTGTGGCTGTGCTTCATATTTTAATTTTTGAAGTTTCATTATAGTTTAATTGCCAAATAATCCTTTTGGTTCCTTGCTGACACATTTTAACATATGCTTTCTTTTGCCTAAAACTTGTATTTTAAGATTGCACTTAATGACACGTGCATACCTTTTCCAGAAAACAGTTTCACTGTGATATGAAGGAATGAGGTAATTTAATATATGCAAAAGTGTGGAACTATACATGCTGACAAATTGTCTCTCTGCAGAGCTAACTTGAGCTGCTGCATATTCTGCGCGAGTGTTTTGCTGTAGACTTCTGTAAACAATGTTGAAGAAATCTGTGTTGATGTTGTTACTTCTGTCCACCCACGCTGGAAGGAAGCCACTGAGTTTTCAGTTGTTTACAAATGTTTCCAGTGATAAATGTCTTTGCTATTTCCCATATGAAGTTATGTACTCAAACATGTGCAGCTTTGCTGATCTAACTGCTGCAGTGAGATGAGAGCCATCAGAGAGAGCTGAATTTTGGTTGCCCTTCAACAAACACATCTACACTTGAGTTTTTGTTCCACAGACTTTTAAGATCATAAAGGAGGATTGTTATAGCACCACTTTGTTCCTTAGAGCAGTGTAAATGCCTTTTACCTATTGCACCACTGAAACTGCAAATGCCAAAATTATATTCTCTTTCTAAAAGTTTTTAAAAGTTTAAAATATAGGACTTTCCACAGGGTCAGGTCAGACACAACGACAACAAAATATCCAAACACGAAGTTGCATAAAAGGGTTATAATATCACTCACTGATATATTGAAAAGATTATAATTAAATCATTTCACCACAAACACTTTTCTAGCCTGGATACAAATAAGCATGTCCTTTTTAGTTAGGTGACCTAATTATTGCAAGAATTTAAGAAAACCAGATGGGTCAAGATAAGCCCAAGAGGTCTCAAGCCTGCCAATTTAGCAAGCTTATGCTTCCATTTTATTTGAATAAAAAATATCCATCATTGTTAGAGGTGCATTAAGCCACTGTGGTTGTTTGTCATCATTTGTATAAAAGCCAGGTTACCTGTCAGTTGACAAATATTGTAGATAAAGGGCATTACTTGAAACAGCACAGGCCTTATTAACAAGAAAATAGGAATCTATTTAACCTGTTCCTCTGCTTTTCCTTTTTCATTGTACTATATTAGCTTGGATATGGATTTTTTTTCCACACTCTCACACAGGCAGCATCTTCAGCTCATTAGAACACAAGGTTCTTGGAGTTAACTTTTTCCAGGGCAATAGCCTCTCTTACTACTTCATCCAGGATTAAGGAGTCTGTCCATGATCCATCTGTACATATGAAATTATTACCAGGCTCAGATGTACCCCCCTCTCCATTTCACCCATGTTTCATTGCAATGTACTTTTAAACATGTCACAAATCTGTTTATGTGTGGATAGAGAAACCATTTTATTTCAAGACCAGCTGGAGCCTGTGAAAAGAAGACACAAACACAATCCCCTCTCATCTAGACTTTGCTTATTTTCCTTGTCTTAGCTATTTTAGCTGTACATAATAGCAATTGGATAGTCTGAATTCTCCTTCTGAGATCTAAATATAATCGTTGCAGAAATCTTATCTTTTAAAAAGATAAGACACTAAGTTGTGACAAGTTATTATAACACACTACCATATATGAGAGACTGTTTCATTTTCCATACACAGCAGCAAGAACATTTCCTTTTAAGGCATAATTCATGGTTTCTACTTAAATCTCCATGATGACCCTAGGACACTCCCTTATTAGCTGGAAATTAATCTTGCCGAGTCGGTAAAGTTTGAAATTCAAAAATACCATTTTGCACCGAATAATTTAATAAAAAAAAATATTCAAGGTTATCACTGTCCATATTTGCTGTACAAACTCTGTGGACTCCACATGTGAAGAGCTCTCCTAGAACTTTGGAGACCACACTGGCTTCCCAATTCATTTGCCCACCACTGCTATTTATTTTTCCCCCAAAAATCATTGAACGTTTTGTGAGATTAAGGTTATTGGCATCCAAATCATTGAGAGAAGAAAAAAAAAAAGAAGGAACTATTTGAGTGAAACAAATGGAAAGTAGGCTTCCTCTTGCATGAATTTTCACAGTAATTGAAGACTAAGTGCACAAAAGAATATATGTATGTTTTAAAATATCAGAATCTATAGAACTCACATGCTTTCTGTGCAATGCACAGGAAGAACTTTGTGCTTGACAGCAAATGTCAGTAAGAACCAATCAGTAGGAAAAGAAGATGATGACAGCTGGGATTAAATTTTCAGTCTGTGGGGACAGATCACCCTCCACAGTCATGTCTGAGAGGGTAGCATGCTGGACTTGGATTGAAGGCAAAAGTTAAAAAAAGTAGTTTAAGCTAAAATTTTATTTTTCTTAAATAAAACCCCACCATCATCCATGCTATCTTCTGGACTAGGGCTTATAACAATTCTTCCTCACAAAATATAAGTATATGAAAGTATAGCATGTACTTTAACCATTACCAGAGCTATCAGACAGCCCAGCTTCAAACCCCTTTGTCTTCACAGGAAGCTTCAATTTCTTGTCCTACCCCACTAGACTACCATACAATTTCAAATATTCCCATTGAAGCTGCTGCCTTTGTTTAATGTTTAAAACACATATTTTTAGCCACAGAGAGGAAAAAAAAACCACAAATGAGAGTTGAGGGGTGACTGCCTGGAAGGGCAAACAATTGCTTTCCAGTGCCTAGCACAGCATGCATCTCCTTTTTCTCTTACTCAATTTTCTCTGGAGTTCAGTCTCTTATGCATGTTCAGAGAGGCAAACCTCTGCAGCACAGAGGCCCTGAAATGAGTTGGGCAATGGATTGCAAAGTCATGCAATGAAACTGGATGCCTGGTGAAGCTTTAAATGCTTCCTGTAAGCCATAAAACTGTTTGCATGGTCATTTCTCAGTGTATTTCCCACCCTGCTACTCAGGCAAGTAGTAGGAGAATGCGTGCACTGGTCAGATTTCAGCTTCAGTTATTAACCATTTTTTCCAGGGGCTCCCCTGAGTTTTAATTAAACAAGGTATTATTTACCAACTCTGTTGTAAATAGTACAGTTACAGTATGGTTTAAACTGTTCCTATGTGTCTCTTCAGAGAGGTTCTTTTTTCAGTAGTGGGTCACTTGATCCCAGAACATTATTTTTATAAGTGCTCACTGATTTATGATTCTACAGACCTGAGCACATAAAGTGCAACAGGGTTGTAATTATAAATATTTTTTATAGATTGAAATTACGATATTATCACTTCCTTTTTCTTATCTATATAAACCATGTCAGGGAATACGCTGCAGGACGAGTTTTGTGTGGACGCAGAGTCTGACCCTGGGGTACGGAAAGGAGTTAAATTCTGCCTGAAAGTGTATCAACCTGCATTGTTGAAAGAAAATACATGTATACCATAGTCTCCCAGGGATCTCATTTCAGATGTTATGTTAACCTAACACTTAAAATGGAGGGTTTCAAGTCTTCTAATCTTTGTAAGCAACTGAAATTCTCCATGGCTTGCAGAGAAAGAAATTAAATTTCCTGCCATTTTCTATGAATTTTAATTTTTCATTAAGAAAAAGATAGGAAACTGTAAAGGTTAAATATTTTGTGGTGGCTTTCATTTGCTTTCTATTTCTGTTCTTAAACATAGCAATTATATACACAACCAGAGTAAAGAATGTAGCAAAGACTTTATTGACAGCCACATCCCCTCGATGTGCTTTTCTTAATGGGCACCCAACAGTAAAGTGCAATGCAGTGGTGACTTATTAAATGCAACTTAAATAAGTGGTCAAACAACTCTGATAATTTTTCAGTAATTTTTTTTTAATGTAACCATTTCAGAATTGAATACAAAAAACTTAGATGGAACCCGCAGAAGAGTAGTGGTTGAGCATCCACTAATAAAGTTTTGTATTTTTTCAAAAGGCTTAACATTTCCATATATAGAAGGAATGCCAGAACCACTAGCACATGGAATGGTTTCGGTTGGACGGGATGTTAAGGATCATCTTAACCCCCTGATCAACAACCCCCTGCCATGGTCAGGGACACCTTCCACTAGACCACATTTCTTAAAGCCCCATCCAACCAGGCCTTGAACACTTCCAGGGATAATCAGTATTCTGGTAATTACTATTTGATGATATTTATTACCTTTTCTGTCATTATGATACCAAGAAGGATAAAACTGGTAAGCATTTATAGAAGTGCTAGCAACCTACTGTTCTGGACAGAATAACCATTCTCATGTTTGGTGCTTAAACCACACCAGCTAATCCCACCACCCCTAACTCTCTACTAGCTGTCAAAATGTGGCAAATCAATATTTATTGTATATATTTTTTAAATCTGCATAATATCAGTTTTCCCTGTTCTTGACATGGAAGATATTTGCTGCTAGGGTTTTTAGGTATGTGTACACATACATATATAAATAGATATATAATTTCTCTCATTTATACAGGAAACCTGAGAAAAAGAGGGACTCTAAAGTAGGATTAAGGTAGATTTTTCCCTCATTTACTGCTATCTGCAGATCTTTTAGTAAGCTTTCTATTAATAATAGATACAACTCAAACTCTGATGCATTTCAGATATAATCTAAGTAAACATTTTTGCTCCTGGAGACTGGTCTTATTGCTGGTCTCTTTGCATGATAAGATTCTTGCAGCAATGCACATACCAAATACTATTACTGTATGTTGGTACAGAAATCCCCTCTAGGAAAACCTTACGTGTTTTACGATATTTGGATGCCTAGTGCTACCAGAGAAACTCTTTGCAGTCTATGAAAGTCTCCTCTGCAAACAATGGCTCTTTAAATCATTGAGACTATCCATGTGACATGGGCCAGTGGACATAAACTGATTTAAGGATTTTAAATTTAAAACAGGTTGATAATCCCTAGTGGATGATGTGACTGTGAAAATGGAGCTTATCAGGCTGCCCTGTAAGTCTGCAGACAGAGCAAACCAGTCTGAGCCTGACTGTCTAATATTTCCTGCTCTAGAAATGAAGAACAGCTTTCTACATTTATTTATGAAGTAGGAGTCTACACCACTTGAAGGGGAGTTTTGTACTCAGCTGCTGATTTTGTAGCAGACAGCAATGCCTTACCCAGGTCAACAGAAAACTAAAGTAATTTACGAGTTTAATAGCTATTTTCAAACTATCGCCTTGTACATTCTTAACATAACCATGAGCCCTGCTGTACACCTCACAAACTGTGCATGCCCCGGCTAGAATCAAATCACCAGTTACTTCCTAAGCAGGCACGAGTTTTGTCTTTGGAGTTGCTCTCCTGAGCTTCCCTCTCCTGTGCAAAGTCAGCAGTGGAGAGGTGCAGCCGTGCAAGTCAGCCCTTTTCACTCCATACAGTCACCCAGTAAAAGGCACTGGGTGTGGGGGAATTCAGGAATCCAGCTTACAGTTGCATTGTAATTACAATTACACATCAAAAAAAATTAGGGCAAGAGAGGATTTGAAGGGTGTGTTAGGTAGATGCAACTAAAGAGGTAGAAACTGGGAATTTCATTTATTGGCAGTGTTATTGGGATACCATGTACTCTATAAACATGTTTATGGGCTGTGCAGGATTAGTACGTGGGTCAGATTTTAATGGAAGTGAGGTCAGAGAGCCAAGAGGAAAGGAGAATGAGGTGAGGGAATCTGGAGAACGGGACCAAAACTGGATACTGAAAAAGAGAGAAACTGAAAGGGGAGGGCTGAGATGAGACAAAAACAACCTAGCTAAGGAGGAAGCTGTGTCTTGGTGAACTTTAGGACTTGGTATGACTGCTACAGCATCATGACTGGCTTCAGAGTCAGCCTGATCTTGCTGCCATGGAGAGCTGACTTGCAATGAACATGGGGCATGAAATACTGTCAGGAAGCACCAAGAGCACATATGCCCTGGAGAGGGATGCAGGAGATAGACAAGGAGCTGAGAGCAATCCCAACACAAGCAGTACCTGCACAAAGTGCAATCCTACAGTACCTGAGCACAGCAGGTTGAGCCAAGTGGGGTGACAAAGGGGTCAATTCATAGCCCTCAGCACGTCAAGGTGACAAACCAGGATGAGGGTCTCTCCAAGGACTCCTGTCAGCAGCAGCTGGATATGGGTTGGAGACACATTTATAAAGTTAGTCCCAGGTACATCCTGGGAGACAAGGGTGGATCAACACTCACACAACAGCTGCCTGCCCCATGCTGAGCTTAAACGAGCTCCTGAGCCCTCGGAATGAGGAGGAGCAGGAAGGTGGGACCCAGGTGAGGCTCGTGAGGCCAGTAAAGCCTATTAGTGGGAAGGAAGGGGAAAAACAGGGAAGAGGTTTTCAAATATTTAATAAATGAGGTGTTACAACTTCTTCCTTTTAGTAACAGACGGCAACTCACTGAGGCTCAAATCTTGTTGGCATTCAAAGGTGCTATAATAAATCTCCAGATCTGAGGTCCTGGTATTTCTAACCAGTATAGCTTTATGCACGAGCTCCTGATGTGTAAGCAATTTGAGAATCTCTCCCTTGTTCAGGTGTCAACAAATGTCTGCACATCCTCATATGTTGCATCTACAGCGCTGTGAAACCAATAATGAGACTAAAGTTTCCTTGCACACAGACAAAACAAATAAATCTTATGCCTGCAACAAGATCCTTGGGTAATATTAAACAAGATTTTTCTGTATCTAACATTAAAAAAAATATTCTATAAGATACTTGACAAGGGCAATTCTTCAGAATAAAAGTATGTACCAGTTTTCATGCCCAGATCGACTTGGATTATTCCACCAGTTCTTCACAGGTAAAAAGTATATCCTTTAAAAATATGCATCTGCAGCTCTGAATGAAAGCCCAAAATACCAGTTTTTCTGGCCATTTCTGACTAACCTAACACTCTCCTGCAGTGAGCATTGGGAATCCAAAACCCACCCATGTTTCTCAACTGCAAAATCCAAAAATCTATTTGTTTACTATTACAAAAGTCTCCTTGTGTATGACAGGCTAACCAAGAAAAAGAACTGAAGGGACCACACTGACTTTTATCTGAGCAATATTAGTTACATCACCCCCTCAGTGGCAATAGCACCACAGTATAAATTACTGTTTTCAGGACAGAGAGAAGCCCCACTATAGAAGGACTGGATTCAGTGAGAGCCATTGCACCTGTAGGTTTGCTCCTTTCTAGGAACTCCAAGCATTTCTGTACTACTGCGCAAATACAAGACAGGCACACTCATAACAGAGAAAAAATATAGCTAATATAAAATTATGGCTGCTTTGTAGAGGCAAAATATAGCTGCTTTTCTGGAAGATGCAACATTCCTTTTATTTTTGTGTCATTTACAAAGATAAAGCAGTGCATTGCAATTTTTTTATTTACATAAATTGAGAATTCAGCTTGAGGTCAGAAAAGCTGATTTTATTGCTGTCTTTCAAGTATACACCACTGACTTTAACTGGCTTTGCAGTGAAACAACAGCACAATAAATTGACATTTTTTTTTGCAGAGATCACAGTGGAAGACCCATCACTGAATTCCATAATTTTTTCACTGGGGAAAACACTTATCTGCCAAAGACAGGAAGAGACCCCAGCCTGCAATAATCCATTAATTAAATGAGAAAATGACTTTATAGACCAAAGACATCAAAATGAAAAAGGACATTTTAGGTTTCATGGGAGTTGTCAAGTCTTTATTATAAAATGTTGCAACAAGATGTTGGATCATTTATTGAAACAAATGTTTGCATAACTTTTCAGTGGTTTGAATTTGTATTTGAAACATTTAAAAGAAATAATAAGGGAAAACAATATCCCTTTTTTGTTGTTCTTTTTTTAAACATGCCTCTGTGGCAAGAACACTCAAAGTTTGACAAGGGTGGTACCATCTATATACATTTAGGAAAACATGCCTGCTGTGGGTGTACAAAAATAAAATTTATTTGTTAAATTACACATAAATATAAGGTACAAATGTATTTTTAAAATACAGATAAAGATAATCACACTTGCATTGTGTACATATGAAAATACAGTATTTTAATATTCAACATACACAGACACATTTATGATAAATGCAACTAGTTGGCAATGCCAGTTCTTCTCAGTCTCTGTTTTGTTCTTTTTTTTTTTTTTTCCCTTCCAGTTTTCCATAAATATGGAAAAATAGGCTTTTGAAACAATTAGTTCTGCCGGACATCTTGCAGCAGCTTGTTAATTTCTGCCACCAGCTCACTGGCATCCATGAGTTCGTGTTTGCCATCACTGAGGTGGTTGAGTACGTTGTCAAAATCATCCTCCTCGTAATTCTCCGGGATCTCCTCCATGGCTGGCAGCCACTTGGAGGAAGGCTGCGCGCCCGAGTGAGTCCCCAGAGTGGGCCCGTTGTTGGCAGGGTTTTGGAAGTGTGTGCTGGCTGCCCAGGCTGCCACTGCCGGTGGATAATTTACAGTCTTGGCTGGCAAATGTCCTTTCCTGCGCTCCAACGAGTTGGAGCGATCCATCTCATCGCACTCCGTGTAGGCATCTAGGGAGGGAGGCAGCAGGCGCTGGAAGACGCTGCTCATTTCAGAGAGGAGGGAGGAGGTGCAGGTGTCCCCTGACTCCTCCTCACTCTGGCAGTCCTTCCCAAATGTTGAAAAGCTCTTCTTCTTCTCACTGGCGTCAGCAGCCTGGGCGTCATCCTCGAGGCCCTGATGCTGCTGCTGCTGCAGGTGCTGCTGGGGCGACTGGAACTCCTCCCCAGGGATGAACATATTACTTCTGTAATCGGAGGAGGGAGAGGGCAGTGGTGGCATCCAGCACTGGTCAGAGTGCCCCAGAACCCTGCACTCCTCTGTGCACAGCCGCATCGCTGCAAGAGAGACATGAGGAGAGTGAGCATCCCTCTCCTGCTGCAGATAGCACCTACGTTCACAGGGACTGACACCAGGACTAAATGCCTCCAAAGATGTTCAAATCTGGTGTTTGGTTTCATTTTCTGTGTGCAGGAAGGTGGCAAATACAAATGGTCTGGATCTAAACGTACTTGCATTGCCAAATGGTCTCCAAAAAATGGGAACGACCAATGCAGAACATGTAAGACAGTAATGCGATCGCTTAACTAAGGTTGAAGATAAACAAGCAAAACCCAGGTGGAAAACAAGCATTTGTGGCTTAAAGCCATTCAATCCCTTTGTACAATGCTAGCTCATTAAAACAAATATAAAATAAAAGGAAGATGTTTCTACCTCCAAGCATTCACTTGAGTTTTAGTGAAGTCTTCCACATGCAAATAGTGAAGCATATCAGAGTGGGAATAAATGAACAGGGGAAATAAAGAACAAAGAATATTAACATGCAGAGGGATCTCCTTCTCCATTAAACACCTCCTTTTATCTGCAATGAGGTGTATGTAGAATTCGGCGTGATCCACTGCCATATTACCTTTTTAACTGAATCAGTTCAATTTTAGTCCAGTATTGAAATACCTAGGGCTTAATTCCTGCTCTGTGTGACTCTGGTGTTTACACTGGATTTATACTCTCAGGTGCACTTGCAGCTCTGTAGCTCAAGTCACTGGACCATGCTGGCTCAGGTGCTGGCACAAGGAGGACTCTAACCCACCAGATGGACACCCAGGTATATGATGAGGGCTGAAGAGCAGAAGACAACAGAGCTGCTCTCTCAGCTCCTTGGTTTATTGATGTCTCTCAGGTAAAAGAAATAAGATGGGGCAAGTGACTGCATCCCTGAGAGCTACACTGCTCTGAACTAGACCATGAAGGGGCACTGCAGGAGTCCTCTCCAAACACTCAGAGGTCTGGCAATGGTCCCTGGAAGCAGAGACAGGAAAAGCCCAATTTGACAGACCTGCAGAGAGGGATGTGCCAGGAGAGAGGCCAAATTTTCCACTCCAAAGGGAACTGATTGTAGGACACAGTCTTGTCTCAGACTAGGCCCTGCCTGAGTGCCTGGCAGAGTTGCTGGAGAAGACCTGGGTTCTGCTGGGGCCACTAACTTGGTTTTGAGTCACATGGTTCAAAAGACAGTTTTCAGAAATGACAGACTCTTTACATTATGCATATTTTGACCATAAGAAACTTCTGCCCTATTCATTTAATGGTTAGATTACCCCACACAGAATAGAGTTACTTGTTCTTTCTCTGTACATATTGAGTACATAAGAAATGTTTGCAGTCATGCCCTGTAAGTTTCCCTTGCTCCCTCATCACATTTCCCATCTGGCTCTGGATCCACTCCGTTTATCAAAAAATCTTTTTGCAGTGGTGTAAGCAGAACTGAACAGAGTATTTCAGCTTAGGACGTACCAATGATTGATAAAGTCCTACTCTCATGTTGTCAGTGCTATTTATCTCTGCACTTTACACAGCCTATCATATTGTTTGCTTTCCTAATGGCCTTTCCATTCCTGCAAGTATAAACTTTCTCTGCGTCTTGCAAGCGAGAGTATGAATTTCTTCAAGATTACAAGCTCAGGCTGCAGTCTGGATAGTGCACAAGCTGTTACAAAATAACTGCTGACCCAGGCAGCTTCAAACAAACAAAGCAGACTAGAATATATCAGTGGATGAAGCTTTGATAGGAGTGACTGAAATGCCTACTTTGTTCCCATGTACGATGATTTACAGAAAATTAGTTGGAAAGGACAAAAAATATCTAAGTGATCCATGACCAGTTCTCAAGTCATCCCAGAAGATGAGAATTACTTTTCTAATTAAGAAGACTCTGTTAAGACTCCTTTAAATTCATTAGATACTTTCAGTGGTCTAGTATTTCATTAGTAGTGAGTTTTGTCTTAGAGTGAGTTTTGTTACTGCTGTTATCAGGAATGGTTTTGGTTTAAAATAATAAATTTTTAAGTTCCGGAACATAAGATCAAAAGATACTCTGAAGTAACTGAATGGTGACACAGTCTGTCCTTAAATCAGCAATGAACTAAAAAACGCCCAGATGCACAACAGGTTTTTTTCTTTCTTTTTTCCAGAACTTAAAGTTTGTTGGTTAAGATTTAAAAAGAGAGAGAGAAAAAGAAGTCTTTCAAGGACAGTTGTTGAACTTTCTGATCATATAATTTGTGAAGTTTTGAGGAACTGACTCCATTCTTATCCAATTTCACCTTAAAGGGACTGAAAGGACTTTCCCACAGGATTTTGCCTGTGTCCAGACTGACAATGCAGAAACCTTTCAAAATGGAGAACAGGAAATCTCCAGGAAGTTTTCTTTTCCTCCTTTTTATTTATTTGGACTGCAGAACAATTCAGGTCTCATCTAAACGGGTTCAGAACACTTATCTGATGGATTAAGGCCATGCATAGGAGCAAGTGGACAGCTGGGTGAGATTAAATGCCAATCTTGACAGCCCAACACAGTTCTGTCTGCACTCAGAAAGAGTTTTCCTTACTTTGAATGCAGTTAGCTGGGCATTTTGGGAAATCCTATGCTTTGGTTTCCTGTTTAGAGAGGGAATTGTAAGAGCTGAAAATGGGTCATGGGCATTTTAGCCAGCTAAGAGGACAACCATTCCTGTCTGCTGGCAGCCTCCAGCTGCCCACTGGAAAGGGACAGCTCTTCCTTGGCAGCAGTGGGGCTGGATGCCAGTGCAAACACCATTGCACTTGAAGTTCCCTTGGCAACTGAGCTCCAGCAGATCCCTCCCTCTGTCCTTGCTAAGCATAGGAGAGAATGAGACATGCCTCATGTTAGCTGGCAGAGGAATAAGCAGTAGGAGTTAGGGAGGAAGAGGATAAAAATATATTAGTACTCCAGATGTAGGCTAAAGATTTGGAAAACATGGTAACTTTTTGAGGCCTTCAGTTTTGAGCATGTTTGAGGACATAGGGGGAGTGATACAAGATCTAGTCTGGAGCAAAATATACTAAGGAAAATTTAAAGTTAAAACATATAAGAAAACCAAACTTTTGGTGTTTACTCTTGTGTAGCATAACAGCAGGTTTGTCAGGGTAAAGCACATCAAGGTCAGGTACAACCCCCCCACAGCTGTTTTCCCTGGCAGACCAGGGAAGAAGATCCAGTACTCCACCTCCTCTGCTCCAGCCCTGGGTAATGCATGGGGGTCACTTTAGGAGGGACATGTGCTTCATCACCCCATAAAGCAAGGGGCCTCCATGTATAAAATTACTTTACTAAACTTTTAAGTTCACACTCTTGGTTCAGTGAACTGTATGGAAATTATCCAGCCCTGTGATTATAATATGATCTGAAGTAAGAACAAGATCTAGGGTACAACCAGAGGCTGTATAATTATTAAAGTAATTACAAAATTCTTCTATCTGTACTAAGCATGACTTCCCATGACTTTTTATTCAACTCATAGCTAGGTATAAATTTAAAAGTGATACTTCATACACATGAGTATGTACATGTGCGTTTATCCTACTGCCGCTCACCCTTGTCTCATTTTTTTCTTTCTGCCTTCTGCTCCTGAATTGTACCTCTTGGGCTCTCTCTTCCAAAAATTAGGATTGCAATATTTAAAATCTGGAACATACTTACAACTTTCCCTTGCCACTCAAGCTCATTTTTCAGTGGGGGAAAAAAATACACTTTTCTTTCTTCTCCATCCTTATTTCTAGTCCACTTTTAACACTCAATTTCTGAACAGTAGAAGTTTGTATCAAACCCACTGTGGAAAACCTATCTCCCAAATTATAGTTCAGTATATTTTTAACAAACCACAACTGCCTGGCTTTGTGAAAACATCCACCCAGTCATTAGAAGTCTAAGGATTTGGAGAAGACTGTACTTTTAGGGGGAATCTGGAGCCAGCTCATGATGTGAGTAAAGAAAAAAAAAGAGGAGGCATTGCTCTGAGTAGATTTGCAGCTGTGTCTGAGGTTTCATTTTAGTAGGTATGTCAAGGCTTCAGCTCAGGATTTACCATGAAGCAGAGTAAAAAGGAAGGAAACACAGGACGTGAAAGCTAAAGAATTTTTGCTTTCTCAGGAGTAGTTTTATCAAAGTGACAGCCAGGCAGCACTGTAAATAAACCGGTCAGCTTCCATTGTGCTCTTACCTGCAGGAATTCTTCCATCTGTAAGGAAAAGGTCACTGAATCCTTCCCCAAGAAGTCTGTCAATTGGAGACTCTCTCCCCAAATCATAATCACTGTCTCCAGCTTCACTATCACCCCGGCCACTGTCTTTCAAGCTGAATTTGTCCATATCTTGTAGGGCATATCTGTAAAGAGAATTGTGAATTACATTATCTCAAAGATGTTATAGTCCACTTTTTGATTAAAAATATATGTCCATATCTTCAGATGCATGTACAGAATAGTCTGGATTCTCACCTGTAGCTTCTGGAATACTTGTTTCCTCGAAAACTTGGCCTTGGCTGATATTGGCCCTGGTGAAGCATCGAGAGAAGCTGAGAAACCTGCTAAAGAAAAAGTGAAAAGACTGATCCTTTGTAATGAAAGCTCAAGTTTCTAGTTGTAAAACCACTAATTTGCTTCCCAGGTTTGTTTGTGGTTTATTTTTTTGCCCTTTAAAACTTAATTAAATCAAATTCCTGCACATATATAATGCAATACGACAGACTATTTTGTAGTGTAGTGTCTGACACAGGAAACACCTGAAGACTACAATGAGGAAATGCACTGTTCATCCGCCTCTGAACTCATAATAATTAATTCATTAACAAATAAAACAAGTAATTAAAGAGAGGTAGAGTTTTGGTTTGGTTAAATATATTAGAATCAGTCCTTTACCGTTCCAGGATCCTAATTCAAAACAAAACGTCATTGCTTTACATGTAAAGAGCTTCCAGGACACAGATCTCATTTATTTAAACCATTACCCAGCATTTGCAGTAAAAACTGAGACGGGCAGTCTCAAAGTTTGAGACACTATGAACATATATTATAACAGCTGTACCTAAACTGTGTCAGTGTTTAGTCTTTTAGTTCTTCACCCCCATCAATAAAAGAATTTCCTGGATTGTTTCTGTATATCAATACTCAAGCACTCTTTCTTAGATGGAGCTGTAGAGAGGGAGAGGGAAGGCAAGGAAGAAAAGAGTGAGCAGTAAACTAGATCTGTCTGTGTTTCACTTCACTGTTTTGACCTTACAGGGAAGAACCAAGGAATAATGCTATTAATGATAGATTTAATGCCATTCCCCATTTAATCCAGTACCTCAGGGTAATGGAATGAGTCGATACTGGAGTAAAGCTGAAAAGCTATGGCATCCAAGAGAAATCCATTACACACCCCCACACTGGGCATTGACCTCACTGCCTCTTGCTCTCACGAGTTGCGTGCAGGGATACCTGCACGTTCCCGAGTGCATGTGTGAATGATGTGCAAAACTGAGGTATGGACCTTACCTCGACAGCTGGCGTGGCATGGGTGAGCTCCAGTGAGAAGTTTTCGGGCACGTGGTTAGAGGAGATGGTCACCAGGCTGTTCAGCGATTGGTGGCTGTGGTGGCTCTGTCGGCTGCTCATTTGTCCCCTCTCCAGGGTCGGGGATGACGATGGAGAAGCTCTGTGGTGAGACCTGATGGGTAAAGTGCCATTAACCGTTGGCACTAACGTAATGTCCCCTTTGTGGATCTGTCTTGAGGGCCGTTTTGGGTGGTGCTGGTAGGTCGATTCCGCCACGCGACAGTTGTAAGACCTGGTGTCCTTTTTCTCTCGATTGCATCTCGTAGCAAAGATAACCATAATGACCAACAACACGGCACATATTGATCCTAGGGATATAATTGTTATCATGGAGATGTCCAGAGAGGGTTGGCTTACCAAAGTTGCTTCTGTGCTTGAAAATGAATAAACGTGCTCAAAAACGGTACATTTCAGAAGGGCTTTAGTACTAAGCTGAGGGCTGCCTTTATCCTGGACTATCACTAAAAATTCCCATTGTTTTGCTGGAACTGATTCAACACTCACATTGATAGAGATGTCACAGGTTTGGGGATCCATCACGAAGATGCTGTTTTTCTTGTCAGCTGCTATGGAGCAGCTGAGTTCAGAGTTCATACCAGAGTCTCTATCTGTAGCCCTTATCCTGGTGACAAGAAAGCCAATTCCAGCATCTTTAGGGATTGAGATTTCTGCTGTGCTGTTGCGTAGCGCTGGCCCCACAATGACAGGAGCATTGTCATTTTCATCAATGATGGTTAGCACGACGGTGGTATTGCTAGCAAGCTGCTGGCTCCCTCCATCCCTAGCTTGAACCACAAAGGCAATTTGGTTTACTTCCTCGTGATCAAAGGTTCGCAGGGCATAGATTGCCCCGTTGGAGGGATCGATGGTCACGTAGGTGGTTATGGAACTCCCCAAAATAGAGTTCTCCAAAATAGTGTACGTCACCTGCCCATTGTCGCCTAGATCTGGGTCTGTGGCTGTGACTGATGTGATGTATGCTCCCGGAGAGTTATTTTCCAAGATAACAACTTCATATCTGTTTGTCTGGAAGCGGGGTGGGTTGTCATTTTCATCACTGATTTGGACAGTAAAGTGTTTCACTGTGGAGAGACTTGGAGTTCCCTTGTCCTCCGCTATTACAGTCAAGCTGTATTCAGATCTCTTTTCCCTATCCAGAGTGGCATTAGTCAAGATTAAATAGTTATTTTCATAAGTCTTTTGAAGTTTAAAGTGGCCATGCCCATGGAGCTTACAAACTATCTCTCCATTCACACCAGAGTCCTTGTCTTGCACTCTGACCAGGGCAACAAAGGTGTCCAAGGGTGACCCTTCAGAAATGTAAGCTATCTCTTCTCTCTCTGTGGACATCAGGTTTAAATTAATTTCTGGTCTGTTGTCATTCACATCCACAACTTTAATTATAATTTTGCAGTGAGCCGGAATAGAATTTGGTCCCATATCCTGAGCCTGAACATCAATTTCATAGGATTTGGTTACTTCATAGTCCACCTGCTTCAGCAGGGTCAGATGACCTTTTTCTGAATCTATCTTAAAAGTCTCTATAATTTTGGCAGACACGTGACTGCTAAAGGAGTACACAACTTTCCCATTGGCGCCCTCATCTGGATCAGTAGCATTGAGGTCTATCAGCAAAGTCCCAATGGGTGAGTTTTCCAAGAGCTGGATCGTATATGACTGTTGCTCAAAAACAGGGCTGTTGTCATTGGAATCAGAAATGCTGATTTTCAGGAGGGATGATCCAGACTTCTGAGGCACCCCTTTATCAGAGGCAGTGAGTTGGAGTTCGTAACTCGACTTCAGCTCACGGTCCAGCTCTCTAACCACAATCAGCTCTGCATATTTAGCACCATCAGTCCTGGTTCTCACCTCAATGCTAAAAAAATCATTCTCAGAAAGGGAATAAGTGTGAAGGGAGTTGTCTCCCACATCTGGATCAAAAGCACTGTCCAAAGGGATCCGGGTTCCTACAGCTGCACTCTCTGATATCTCGATAGGGATAAGAGCTCTGGAAAACTGGGGAGAGTTGTCATTAATATCCAGCACTTCAACTTCAACATGGAAAAGCTGCAGATGTTCAGTGGGCAGAGTGATCACATCAAACTCTATGGAGCAGTTTAAGTTTTTCTGGCACAGTTGTTCCCGATCAATTTTAGCTCCTATACTGATTTCTCCATTATCCTCACGGACTACAAGCAAGGGAGAATTCCCCCTCTGCATGGCTCGAAAACGAACCGAGGAAGGGTTAGGCATTTTTAATAAAACATCAGCAACATCCTCCGATAGTCTTGCAATTACTGATCCAACTCTCTGCTCCTCATAAATCCTGTATTTCAAATTCTTGCCCAGCACAGCCTTATTGAAAGATATTATCATCAGTGCAAAAATGAACAGAAAGTGCATTTTACCGCCGATTCGGTGCATTTGTAAGTTTTTGCAGTTAATTTCTCCCAGCAAGTTAAATAGCAATTATTTCGCCTTCCTTCGGTACCTTAAACCCAGCGCACATCTGGTCCTTTCCAACTTGAAAACGCCTTCTTTTCTAGTCAGCCAAATATTAATATCTTACAGATCAGAAAACTTTTTGCTCTTTTTTATACACACCGTGCCAGGACGTCCAGATACAATCTGTAGGCAATCCCCGCTTTCTCATTTGACTCCGCGCTCCTCTTCCAGGCTGAGATGCTCCGGGGCAGCGCGCTCCTCTCCCGCCGTCAGCATCCAGGGACGGCCGGGAGCCGGCGGGATGGAGCCGCGCAGCCCGTCCTCCCGCCCCTCTCCGCGCTCGCCGCCGGACTGAACAGCCTCCTCGCCGTCTCCAACCTAAAATCCTCCGCAACTTCACTCCAACTCCCCAGACAAAGCTTTTTCCCGGTCTGTGCCGAGCCGGGTCCAGCCAATCAGCCCCTCGCCCCGCCGGGGAGGGGCGGGGGGCACCGCGGCCGGGGCGGGGGGACCGGGGAGGGTGATGGGGGCGGCTCCTCCGCCAGCCCCTGCTCGCCGCCAAGATTTGGGGGTGGGGGCATGCGAATGACTAATGGGCAACTTTAAATCAACGTCCCTCCTTCCCCACCCCCCGAATTTTTGTGGCGGTTTCAAGCCGGGGTTTTGTGATTTTAATTCCTCCCCCTTTCTGCCACGAGAAATGAGGACCGCGCTGCTTATTTACATACTTTTAGGTTCCCCTTGTTTAACTCGCTGGGAGCTTTTAAGTGGGTTTGCTTAGTAAAGGAGGTGGTGGTGCCGCAAGAGCGTCTTCTTACTGCTTATTTACCTACATCCTGCATGTCCTCAACGTCTGTGCTCCTGCCACGAGCCCAGAGAGATCTCCTCCACTCCGCGAAACCTCTCCCTCCTTCTTCCCAAGTCAGGAACATTTTGCACACTCCGGTCCTTCCCCGGCTCCCTCTTGCAGCATCTCTGCCCTCAGCGCAACTGTCTCTTCCTGAGCCCGGTTCCTCTGTGTGTTCTTATGTGCGATTGTCTCTGCGCTTTTTTATTATTATTATTTGCTGTTCCAGCGCTTCTTCAGATGATCCTTTTCATCCTGTTTGAAACAGCACTTCATGCTCCACCGCGACAGTCGGTGCTAAGCACACCTTCTACATGCCAAGTGTTTTAAAGGAAAAGAAGCCATATGACAGATTGTTTGGAAAGTGACAAAATCCTCCCCTTTCTGCTGTTGCTGAAAACTATTTACACTCCCACACAATTGCACATAAATATATAATCTTATGACTGAATCGAGCCTGTATTTTGTGTACACCAGAAATGTTACAGATCCCTGCGTAAGCTTCAGGCTGCATCCAGGACATGGAAGCTGATGCATTCTTCTCATTTCAAAAGTAGCTATTTATGTGACTTCTACTTCCTCTTTTTACATATGCTTTTATAATTTTAGCCACAGTCTTGCTATGTTTTTCTTTGTTTCCCTGCTAACTTTGTCTACTTGTTTATCGGTGTTGCCCGTAACGATACCATCACTCTTTTATTGCTCTTTTCCCTCTCTTATATTCCCCACCCCCACCATCATATCCAAAAATATAAAGAGTAAATCTCTGATTTTCCCAATTTCCTTACTCTCAGCAGAGCTCAGGCAAAGTCACTAAGAAGGTTTTTGCTAAAAAGAAAGCAGAGGAGGCTCAATGTGAACTCTCCTTCTTTTTCAGCATTCACAAGCATTTTATAAGCCATTGTCTCTTTTTTTTTTTTTTTTTACAAACCAGCACCGTGTGGCAAATTGTGCAGAATAGAAATGTCCATAATGAATGTATTTAGTACTGGGTCACGCTGATGAACATTCTGCCCCCATGAATAATACTGTTTTACAAGTTTGCAGCCCTTTCAAATTGCTGATCCCTGAGCCCTATAGGCAAACTAGAAAAGCTAACACAAGCAACTGGGACTTTAGAAACCCATAGCCATCTGGCCTAAATCTCTAACAATCCAAGCCAATAATTATATCAATTCAGGCTTTAGTGAACCCCTTTGCAAACACCAAAAGAGCAAAAAAAGGAATTAGTGGCCATTCTAAGTTCTGGTGGACAGAATTCAAAGATAGTATAATTCCATTAGTTCATGGACAGCTTTTTTTGCAGCTCTGATAAATCTTTCTAAAACATTTTTCCAAAGCACCAGAGTAAACTCTTTTCTGACGATAATTGGGAAAAGAGGTTCAATTAAATGCTGTTCTTAGTGTCAAAAAAAAGTATTTTGTTGATAAAAGAAGTCACTGCCCCTTTACATGATGAGTACAGGAGATGAATAATTCATAGTAAAAATAATTTCACTTCTTTAAAACTATTATGTACACTCCTAAATGATAACATGTTCTTCCAAGGAACAGTTTAGTACACTTAGATATGCAGAACTTGCTTTATGCAATTTTTATCACTTTCCAAATAGTAATTCCACTTCATCACATCAGTCTTTCTCAGAGGCACACCATATATTAATAGAGAACAGGATACCTACAGATAGGAACTACAACATCTATCTTTTTTTTTTTTTTCCCCATTTTGGATTTATATTTTTTTTCATTTTACAACTTCACCAGTCAGGTTGTATGTCATATTACCACTTAAGTGCACACTGACCACTTACACTTATAATGATGATAAAATGTCCTTAGCACAATAGTCCTTACCTGAATTCTGAATTACAGTAATGGAAAAGTCTTGATTTAATTTTTTTTCCCAGCTGACATTCATTTGAACCTGCAAGTGAGGAGAAACACATCTTGAGGGTTTTTTGCATAGATGGGGTAATATTTATGTGCGTGGCACTTCAAGAACTGTTGCTTCTCTGGGGTGCTTAGGAACCATTGCAGCATTCCTGAGGTCGATTTCTCCAACATCCAGTGAAAGAGTTTTGTCTGAAAGTCTCTTAAACTCCAGTCCACCTTTGACATGGCAGGCTTCCCTTACAAAGGAAAGGGAGAGTCCCACGTGCAGCCAGCAGAGGCTTCTTAGGGAGTGTGGTATTGTGAGTGCTGTTAGGCACGTGAGTGGAGTGCTGCTGGCCTCCTGCAGACTAATCTCAGTTATTCCCACCTAATACAGATCTATTCACCACAAGGTTCCTCCCAAAAGTTATGCTCCAGTTCTCCAGCGGTGTACCTGAGGAAGAAAAACAAACTGACTCCACACTGCACTTCCATTTGCCTACAGTACTGCTTCAGAAACCACAGCTGCACAGCAGATTAATTATTTTTCACTTAGCTGAAAGTAGGCTTATTTCTGTGGTCGATATACTTTAAAGCCTGTCTTGTTTCTCTGAGGAGTTTTTCTGAGCTCTCAAGCAGATATTTTCTTCTAAAAGTTTCTGATCCCCTAGATGCACAGTACATATGCAAAACTTAGGTGACAAAGAACTTTGCTTTGAAGAACTACTTTCTTAAATAGTCCCTCAGCAGGGACAGGGAGAAAGAAGATAATTTTTTTAACAATGCACAGTGAAATTAGCGTGGTGCCATTTGGTTCATTCCCCTCCTAGAATACAAAAATGATGTTTTATTCACTTTCAGTATGATTTATTGCCTTATGTTGCATTATGTTACAAAATGTCACATGAGCTATGCTCCAGCGCACAAGACATCGCAATATAAAATTTGATTTGACACCTGTGCAATGAATGTGAAAGACAAGCCTTCTTAAGTCAGAAGTGTATTTTAAAAGAACATTTCCATCCCAATGAATGACAAAACTGAGGAGCTTCCTCTCTCTTGCCTCTCTTCCTTTGCTTCTCTTTCTTCCTCCCTCTCTCTCCCTCTATCCCTCTTTGACAAGCTTGTTTCTCGAAGTAAAACTAATGACAGAGCTCTCCCTGGCCTTTGTACTTTATATTTCCATCTGTTGCAGCATGAGTCTAAATTGAGTGAAGAGCATCCTTGTAGGCAAATGAGTGCTGCCCTTTTATACTCACTCTTGGGCCCACAAAGCTGATTAAAGGTCAGTATGATACTGTTCTTTGGAGTGGGTGGAAACCCAATTTCAGTTGGATTGTTTGCAAAGACAACCATATTCTAGTACTCATCATCACAAATTAATGCTGTGTTTGTCTGATATATCAACTACATAATCAGTCATGCTTATATCCAGTATTCTTTCAGAACTGAGGGACATCAGAGGCTGAATTATTTTAGGAGATATTAAAGGCAGAATAGACCACTGGACTACCAAAAATAAGACTTCTGCATCACAGTCTTCTGAATGAAGACCAGATACATTAGGCAGGGCATATATTTTGATCTGTGAAATATTAAAAATGTATCTCAACTAGACATCAGTTACCTAGTACACATGAAAAGGTGGTCTAAAATGGGGCCAGGCATCCTGTCAGAAAAATCAGAAAAGCAAAAAATCCACCTGAGGTTATCAGTCCACAAAACTCCATACCTTGACTATATGCACATATACCTATACCTTACAGTACTTCCTGCTGAGGATACCCTGACTTAACAGCATCTGTTCCCATCAGAGCACTGTCCCTTTTATGCAGTGCCCAGCACAAGCAGTCTCAAAGGCTACTCTCTCACCTCGGAGACATCCAGAAAACATTTGGTAAAGGTAATAGCTGTATCAGGGAAAAGTATCTTCCTGCCCCAAACAACAGCCAGTCAAAGCCCTGGAACAAAAGGCCAGGACCCAGAAGAAGGAACAAGCAGAGAAATTTAGTTCACAGCCTTGATCTTTTCAACTCGCTTTAAAAAAAATCAGATCAGTCATTAAAATACATCAAACCACAAATTTCTATGCACCTGCTGATGGGTGAGAAAAGTTTTTCTGAAAAGTGAGTTTCAAATTGGATTTTACATTATCATCAATCATTGCAGCAAAGGGCAGGGGATCAGATTTTCTGCTACATAAGTAAATGTCCATGGTGGTTTTGCAATGCAGCATTGTGTATATAAATTGTGAGTTAAACCCATATAAGTTTGGTAAGTACTGTACCTAGATATTCAGTCTCTTTCTGCACCAATAAAATGTTTATCTCTCAAAGTTTTACCAAGTGAAAAAGAGAGAAATGCTTGAGACTTACAGTTTACTCGATCTCTATTATAAACAAATGCCTTCAATATATCAGTGGACGCTTTTGGATTTTTTTGAGAATTTGTTATTATGGCACAGTATCTAATGGAAATTCCATTGTTTGATCACTTTAGTGGATTTGTCATTTTGTTTAGTTACTGCCTCATAAAGCATGAAGTGGAATGTCTCTAACTGATAGCTGTTTACCCCAAACTGCCTTTAAGAGCAATATGCACTCTTCAGCAAAATGAGGTTTTGAGTAATGTCCATGTTTGGGATAAAAGGCACCAGTCAGGACTGTAACACATATCTTTCCCACTGCACCTAAGCCAACAAAGGTAGGACTGTGTGGCTCTGTTCCATCTTCTCACAAAGCCACTCAAAACCAACTGTGGGTCCTGCTGTGTACAACAAACATAGTCTCCCATTTCCTAATGCCTCATTTTTTCCTTCTGATCGTCCTCACCACTGAAATACAAATAATACAGAGAGCCAGATGCTTCAGAGAACAGTGGCTCTAACCTTTGCTTCATGCAAAGTGGAACTCGAGGAACAAAGATGCTCTATCAACTCCTGTCACCTCCTGTCACCATCAAAATGATGCAGCCACCATGGGGCTGGGGTGGTCACTACTGCAGTCAGAGACCTCAGACTGCTTTTTTCCCCTCAGGTAAAGCATCAGCTCTTTGCCTGAGGTACACTTATCTGTGGTGTACTGGCTTTGGATTTCCAACAACTGGATTTATTCCAGATTTTAACAAATTCCTATACGGCCTGCACAGAAATTTGAAACACTGTACATGAATAAATTTGAAAGGGTTTCGGTGTCTTGCACTGCTGCTACTCTGCTTTGACAAATATCTCGCTCTTGTACCCTGCAACACACTATCTAGCATGTGATGATATTTTCAAAGCCACTCTTTATACAGAGCAGAAGGAGCAGTTGCATTTGAGATACTTCTTTTCTTTGCAGGAGTGGGGCTTCTGTAAGGAAAAGGTATGAAGTTTGGTGTAGATGTGAATTTAGTCAGGGCTGCAATACATAGTCTGTCAAATCACTGGCTCAATCCAAAGCTTTTCATGGAACTCTAACTTTGTCCATCACCCCTGGGAGTTTAAAAAAGGAGCATAATTACTGTTTCAAGTGTCTTTTGACCAGACAAAGCACATGTTCAATCTTCCACTGACAGCCTAAGCCAAATGATCCAGATCCACTCATGTGCCCCTACCATGCCAGCAGCTATTTGCTACTAACATGCTCCAAGGATGTCAGACCCTCTCAAGAAGGAAACAGGTCACTCATTTTCGGTGGAGCCAGAATTCAGCTGTGGGAAGCCATGGTGCAGCCAGAGGTAACTCCAGAGTTCTTGAGATGCTTTTTCTTCTTTGTAGTTGTGGTGCTGGTGGAACTGACAGTGTTAGGTTGATGGTTGGACTTAATGTTCTTAGAGGTCCTTTTCAGCCCCAATGATTCTATGCCCTGAGGCTGACGGGAAACATCCCAACCCACAGGAAGATTTTCAACAGCTTCATAGTTAAAAATGTCTTGAAGAGCCTGAGGCCCACAGGAGGGTAAAGCTGGACACAAGAGTCCTGTGGCAAGAAAGGACATTTCATCAGATTTCTCCCGAGATAGATGCTCTTGGACAAACATTTCCTGAAAGGATCTAAACCTCTCTCTATTGCAGCATTTAGCAAGCTTGCATTAGAAAGGACTGTCTTTAAGGGACCCTTAATGGCCTTTTCTCTCTTCAAAACCTCGGGCAAAATCCACCACCTAGCCTGCTTTGTGAAAAAGGAAGAAATATGTTGTTTATTTTATTTTACGGTAAATATTTATACAGTACTCCACATGGGTAACTGCATTTTTTTCTTCTTGATTTTTCTGGGAAAAGAAAAAAAAAAGAGACGAAAAAATGCTCCCTCCTTCAATGCAATGGGAAAACATGTGGAAATTTAAACCTCCTGTAGGAAGCAGGCACAGTGGGAGCTGTAATGGGAAAAAGGCAGGCATGTTTTATCAGCAGAATATGTAACATATACTGAACATCCAGCTTCCCAAGTAAGTGGTTAACAGTGCTCAGTAAAAATGTTTCTCTTTAGAGAATCAAATGGTCCTCTTTTTTTTTTCTTTTTTTTTTTCCCCCAATAGCTGCAGTATGGTAAAACTGATGCCATAAAGTCATGGCAAGAGACAGCAAACAACTTTGTTATCATAATAGGCTTTTTTTTCCCTCCTTCTTTTTTTAACAATGGCTCTAGCAGGTGGCATGTGGCTGAGACCGGGTCTATCACCATCTCCAGGGTGCCAGGACGTCCCTCAAAGTTTCTGTGGGAGGAATTTGTTGTTGGGATTTGGATTGTAAAGGCACGTGAGCATCTGCTGCCTGCTCGGTCTCATTACCATTGACACAATTAGCTCCTGCAGCTCTTGGCCAGGCAGCCAGAGCAAGGACTCAATTTTCTTGCCTCTCTGACAATGCTCATTATCATTCATCTGAACCTATGGGCTCCTCTGCCTCCGAGTCCGGGCCAAGGGGCTGTGAAAACAGATCACAGAGAGAAACACTCAGAGAAGGAAGAGCAAATTGAGATAATAACTACAAACAGCCTGAAATCCACGGCCTTGCATCCAGCACTGTTGGTAAACTTTCAGTATTCATAGCAGCTGCTCCTTTCCCTTCTGTATATGTTACTTTATTCCTGTAAACCACATTCTATGGATTTATTCTACCGTATGCTTTCTGTAAGTAGCTTATAACCTTTTTCCGCGATTCAGGAGATATTACACAACATTACTACTGCCTTTCTATATCTCCAACCACTTGCTAAGTTCTGGCAAACTTTCCAATTTTGTTTTTTTTTGTGCATTATGTACACAAATAGTCCATTTCTCACTTCTGAGTTAATTTGAAAACCAGGCTAAAAAGTAAAATTGTTGCTCCTTCCATAATCATGGAAAGTAGGAGTTTACTGACATCTTCCTCTGGCAGCCACAGTCTAAACAAAATGTTAACCCATATTTGCAGAGAAAGACTTCACATTCCTCTAAGTGTCCTCACCCCACATAAAACTGCAATTATTTTACATTTCCTTACAACAGACGCTGCATAATTCCTCCTTGCTGGCCTTATGTCCTCTTATTGCTACAAAGAACCCTCAGCCATAAATGGAAGATTAGAGAAGTCACACATTTTTCAAATAAATCACTCGGCTAAAAGCAGTGAGGAGGGGAAGGAGAAAGAGGCAAAGAATTTAAAACAATCTATCTCCTGGATATACATCAAGGATCTCTGTCTCTGAACAAAGAAAGCTTCAAGGCCTGAATCTGCAATAATCTTACAGTTTTTGAATGCTGCATACTCATGATTTGTGACCTTACTGAAGAATATTAGATTAAAGTAGAAATACTTTTGCTGCAACACGTTTTTTCCTGAAACTCAGCCTTTACTAGGCTTTGTAACACAGGAGGATGGAAAACATCACAGCGCTGGAAAGGAGGCAGGGGCACAACGTTTGCTTTCAGATGTTTTTAAAACTCAAAGAAGTGTTATTGTTTCCATAAATCATTACTAGATGTTTATTTTCCTCAACCCCCCCTCGCTGTCTTGTTAGAGAAAACATAAGCTAGGCACTGGCATCGCTCAGGGCTAAAAAGAAATAAATGGGGGCATTTTAATGAGTTTTCCAAAATGATGACTGTCACAGTTTTAGTCCCAGGTTCGCGGCAGTACAGAAATTGTGCAAGCCTGGAGCATTGAGGAGAGGAGGGACAAGGCCATCTCCCCTACAGCCGATGTGGAGAGCCTACCCTTGTTTGCAGAACTGCCCCAGTTCCTCTGGCTTTGTCATGGAAATGTGAACCCTGAAAGAGGAGTCTATTATGTCAAATTACAAATTATATTATAGGGTTTTAAGTAATTGTTTGCTGACTGTTGTCATGCACATGTGGTTTGTTGGAAGCTGATGTAATCGTTTTGGCAAATTTCCACCAGCAAGAATCAGCCAGGGTGAACTCTGAAATCAGCTGCTGTGGGGGTTCACATTGTGCAATTAATGGGTGAAAGACCAGCACGGACACCCTTCAAAGTTAATTTACGCAGACCCATTTTAGAAGTAGTGCATTATCTCTCAACTGTATGAAATGTATTGTGGACATATTAGCATTCACAAAATTCATTAGAAACCCATTAGTTCAGAGAAAGAGTTCTGTTGCTTTCATACTAGAAAAGTTAACATCTTTATGGCCAGCAAAAAGATACAAAGGGTATAGAAAATATAGCAGAAATATTTGCTGTGTTTTTCTGGCACCATTTGAACAAAGTTTTCTTCCACCAGAAAGATTTTTGTTTCAATCAGGCATCAATTAAAATAAATATGCAAGACTATTCCAAAATAACCTTAACTTACTGGAATGCATTCTCTCACCAGGCTACATAAATATGGGTACACCCTCATTTTTTTCACTGATTCTCTGGTACAAAACATCTGTGTCAGATTCTGGAACACTTCAGTATGATGTAATGAGGCAGCTGGCATTTCTTTTTCATAAATTCACTAACCCAAAAAAATTAATACTGTGGGGCAGAAACTGAAAGCGTAAACTGACATATTTATTTTACAAATAAAGCTATGTGGGCTTTTCATTTAAATAAATTGTTAGGGTTATAGATATGTATACCTATATATATATGTATTTCTATGTATTTATGTATATAGAACATTTTTAGAGAAATAAGTTCAGTAAAAAGAACTTTGAAATATACCTTGATAGCTGCCTTTGCAGTTTTCAAGTATTTATAATTGTTGTTTGAGAATGCTTTTTCTTAGGACATCCATGTTATTGAGAAATTGGTCTTTTGCCCTTCTATATACTTCTATAGACTTCTATCACAAGCTACTAAGGAAATGCAGAATAAATCTAGCACACCCAGTATGACACATGGATAATTTCCATTAAAGTTCAATATATAGATAAAAGGAAAAATTGACAAAAATAAATGATAGAATCTAAGTGAATTTGCTGTACTGCTCTCAGAGCCAAGTGTTACTCAACTTAAGCTCCAGTACAACGTTTAGTATTATTGCTAGAAACTGTTCTCCTAGCCCTCCTGTGTTGTTTTAACACTGACTTTTTAATATTTACTTTTTTATAGCTTCTGTAACATAGTTCAAATATTATTTTTTTAGTACCTTGGAAAAGAAACAGTTCAATAGTTAACAATAAAAATCCCTTAAAATTTGTCACTTGAATTCTAAAAGCTGTAAAACCAAGTGATAAATGTAGAAGCACATATTAGGAAAACTTCAGTGTTTTGACAAGTTGGATAGTTTTTGTTGTTAACTTTGTTTTATGATCACTTTAGACAAAACACCTGCACTTGTTTTAAACCAGTTAAGTAATATGCAACCCGTCATACATTCTATACAAGCGAACAGCATGTATTTCCCCAGGCCTGCTGTGGTTTAAAAAGTAAACCAGGGTGCTTTCTTTTTCAGCTGTGCAAATCTTTTTCTTAAACAATTACTATTTCTCATTAGGGATCACATCAGCTTATATAGGAATGTCAAAGAACCTTTTCCTAACCTGACTTTAACACCAGCTTTCGTTTACAGCTAATGAAGATAAACTCCAAATTCTTTGTTTATCTGAGCATGAGAAGGATAAAGTCTGTTTACTCACCTTCAGGCACTGATGAATTATAATTTCAGCCAAAGTGTTCATCACTGAATCCAGATCAAGTTTAAAGGATACTCCTACATCATACAGATGTCTGCAGCCAATTCAGCTCTGGAAGTTATAGTTTATAAATCCTCCTAAATAAGTTCTGTTCATATTCTCTTTCTGATATCCACCCAGGTCCAACAGAATTCAAGCACAAAAACAATTGATCTGTTAGTAATCCAGCATGGTTATGATCCCTAACTAGTACCTAGAGAAGATATTATTCTCATAGCTACTCCTCAAACTTCATGAATGGCTCGGGGTAGTTTGAGTTGCTTGTGCCATTAGAGCCTTCACTGGAGTCTCTCTAACTTTGGTGGATGTAAAAGACTCTCTCTTACCCTTCAGTTAATTGGAGTAAAAAGGAAAACCTGAAGGCTGCAGGAGGAACTACCATGTTTCTGATTTACCTGGACTGTATTTATCAACCCACCTGAGTGCCTCTAAAGTCCATCTCCCAAAATATCTGCTACTGGGCCAAATTCTGCTGTCCCCAGCCAGCAGTCCAGGTCTCTTCTTTTAACAGGATTAAAAGAAGGAGATAAAATGTCTTTCACTGTATGGCTACTGATGTGGACCACATTCATACTCCTTTGCCAAAAACAAGTGTAACTCAACAGATCTCCCTTTTTTATAAAAGAGGTATTGGCATTGTAATAACCCACCTGAAAGAATATGTTGTTTTACAGAAATAAACAAAATAAAAAACCTGTGAAACTATGTAAGTCCTGTGATGAGGGCTTACATGAGACCAAAATGCCTGACCTCCGTTCTCAGCTGAGGTATAGCCATACTCTTCTGATTCACACATTGATGAAAAGAGAAGGACACTTCAGTGTTATTTCCCTCAAAAATTACTAAAAATTACTGTTACTACATTTAATTTGTGGTACTCCAGAAACACAACAGAGAAATAGTTATTTCTTTTTTTTTAACAGATGGAAGAATCGCCAAATTAATTTCATGGACATGAGAGCCCTGAAGGTTACTGGGTGTATCATTGTATGTGTACACAAATAGTGAGAGAGAAGAGAGGGAGAGTTTTTATCTTACAACACATAACTAGTATTTTGTGGGGCAACTAACCTAATGTAAAATCAATGTTCAAAATACAACAATTTTATCGCTTATGGATTTTATTATATGTGCTTTTTCGTAACATTATAAAACCACAAAAGCCTTGTGTACTTCGGATCAAGTGCATTCACTGCATTCTTACTTTCAGTAAGAATCATGACTAGCCTAAGAGGAAAAAAAATAAAAACCAGTCTTGAACTAAAGACATTACCTAAAAATAAATTTACATATTAGTCCAGTAAAGGTAGCCTGACTTTGCTAGCAGACAAGTTCTATTATGTTATCTTTGTCCCATTCTTGCTGATAAAAAATTCCCCTAAAAAGTTACTTTTTTTTGAAAACTGAAAAAACTACTGCTTTATAGCTGGTTTCAGTTCTCAGGCTCCCAGTTACTACATGGCTGACCCTGTGTTATTATGTAAAATTGCGCTCTCAGTATTTTTACCACTTATTACAGTAGTAGTAAGAGACTGACAAAAAAATCCAAGCTTGCAAACACGCAGCCCTAAAGTTATCCCTCAGTCCTAAGTCTTTTCCTAGACAGGGCTTTGCTTCTGAAAGCTGAATGCTATATAAAGCAAGCATAGTGCACAATTTTTGCAACAAATATGACCTGAGATACCTCCCAAAATCAATGGTGGAGTCAGTTTTTCCAACTTTATCAACTTAATAGTGAAGCATCTGATACATACAGTTATCGTCAAACAATCAGAAAATTACCCTTAAGATACTTGTTTCTATAACAAATCAGACTGAGTTAAATTCAAATATTTGTTTTTATTTTTTTGTGCTGAGTCCCTAAGAAGAATACTTCTTTCATGATTAATTAGACTTTTCTTTCCATCCCTCATGAATATTTCCATATTCTTTTAAATACAAAAAATTCAGCCACTGACCAATTTCTTTTGCTAAATTACTTCACTGGATGACAGCCTGTCAAGTGACTTATAGGGTTGTTATGGCGCACAAATGCTACAAGCCATTACTATGGCAGTAACAGAGAACACCTACAAAACTAGCTATGGACATTTACCTTAGATGGAAAATACATAGAAAACATCTATGTATCAGTCTTATCTTTCAGATTTGAGGGGAAAAAAATTTCCTTTTCCCATCATTATCACTGTATTTGATCTAGATGCCTTATGCTATTGTTTGTTTTATCAGAGGGGCTGCTTTTGCTGCTTCTCTGCTGCTCAGGGTGATGTGTTTTCTGAGATGGCTTAAAAGTAGTTTATATATGTGTGTATATATACATGCATTCACATACACCTTTCTAAAATTGAGTGTGCCACAGAACCACTTCCACTCAAAGTGGGTGCCACACCTGGGGCTTTCTCACATTAAATTGTTTTTGTGGAAAAGGGAATAGATCCTTTGTTAAAATGTCATTTTTGTAGAGGGCTTCCTCTTATCATTTCATGGGACATGAAGAGAGACTAGAGAACTGCCGTGCTGTTCTGCCTGCTGTCTTTATAGCTACACAGGGAATTGGCTGTGTTCTCAATTCAGTTCCTTTATCAGGGCTGGTCAACAGGCAAATATAGTCCTCTGAGTCTAAACAAAACAGAACACACAAAAAAAAGACATAACAAAGGTACTGAGAAGGGATGTCATGTTCCATGACCCTGCACATAGGAGCAGGGTGGTTCTGCTGATGCAGAGGCCCATATGCTGGGAGCCAGGACATGTGGGGCTCATTAACTCCCATCCAAGTTACAGAAGTTTTATGCAGGAAAGACAAAGATTTGAGCAATGAAACATTTGGGAAGAGCCCACAAGTCCAGAAAATATTTTGTTTGAAAACTTTATGTTTTGTGGGAAAGGGGAAGGGAAAGGGAAGAGGAAAGGGAAAGGGAAAGGGAAGGAGAAGTTTATCCAGTTTAAATGTATTTTGTTAACAGTATGAAATTCTTCAAAAGACTGAAGAATCCACAAGAGTTGGAGGTGAAATCTAATAGAGCACACGAACCATGTCATATTTCTTGTTCAGGGGGTCTGCCTATAGCCTACAGATTAGTTGTAGAATATATCAAGGTTCATCTTATATTTGACAGGGGAAATGTATATAAGTATATATGTATACCGTATATATGTGTCTACACATATATACTATATACACTATACACATACAAATAAAATCTGTCCCTCTAGTGGGAGACATTTCAGGTCCTTAGGAAGGATGAGTAAAGTCATGAAGTTAAGATATTCATAGAAATACAGTTGCTTAAATGTTTTAGTATGGAGTCCAGTTTTGATCAGAAAATGTTGTCAGAACCAACACATTGGCATTAAAAAAATCAGACTTGATAAGTCAGCCTTTAAAAAAGTATATATCATTAAATTACTCCTGAATTTACACTTGATTTAAGAGCAGCAGAAAATCCAGAAACTAGCTTTAATTGGAGCAGGCTAAGATCCAAATGGAAACAAATGCCACAGTGTGGAAATAGCCTCAATGCCAAGACAACTCACAAGCTGGCTGCAACCAAACAAGTACAAATGATCAGGAGAAATGAAGGACATCTAATGTTTCAGCAGCAGTAGCCAATTCCCATCTCCTTAGTCCACATAATGGTTAAACCTGGCAATGGGCAATTGTTTTATAAAACTTATACTGCCTAGAGAAAAAAAAAATCCTCAAAGCAGCCCAAAGCCTGCTGGGCTAGCCTGATCTTTGTCTTTGGAGCGATCCGCTTGAGAAAACTGCTACTTTAATACCAGCTCAGTCTTTGTAGCTCAATTATAATAATCGATTCTTTCTAAAATTAAAAAGGAGATTCTCTTCTTTCATTTACAAAGACTTTACTTTTCTAAAAATCCCTCATTTATACTCCTGATCAATTCCAAGAAAACATTTCCATTATGATTCAAAACTAATTCCCGTGACACAGCTGAATCTGGTCCGTGCTGCCCGGGTATTCACGGCCTCGCAGTGGCACATCCATGGCCTTTTGCAAAGTCTACTTTTTGCTACTTACATTTTTGCAAAGATCTCATAGAGGATGACCCAAATTCTCTATGTATATGGATGTATTTAACCTCAAGGAATAAGTTGCCTGAAATAAAAACACCCTGCACATCTCCTTGGCAAAATGTGACTTCAGTAAGACTTCACTCCCATCACTTGCGCAGCCCAGCCAAGAACCCACTCGGGTTCTGGTGGTGAAGAAGGATTCAAACATATCTCAATATCATAGATATGCAAGACCTCAGTAGCACAGAAGTCACATACATATATTTTAACTATACTTATCAAACTCAGCTTCCCAACAACACCTTATTGATCTGTAGAAAAGTGTCTGACCTGAAAATCCACTTTGCTTCTATGTGGATGAGATGAATGGCAGATTAAAAAGCAATAATTTCCTCAGAGAAAAACACACACAGAGTGGAGAACTTCTGGATTTGAAGACCTTTCTTTTACTCCCTAGAGGAAAAAAAGGTGTAAATGAGAAAAATAAAATTAAAAATCATAGATATGAACAAAACGTAGGACTTGAAATACATTGCTGGAATTGATTGCATTTGAAGTTGTTGCATTACACTGGAGTTTCTTCAATAAATCAGTAACTATGATCTTAACTCTTTGTGTTAAGTTGGGTTATGACACAACTCAGTGAAATTTCATAGTGAATTGTATTCATTATTGTGGAAAATAAAATCAAACGTCAATAATAATGATCATAGCAATAATAAAAATGGTAATAATAATTTCAGTTGTTTCATTATATAAAAACCATTATACTGAGTGGCCTGATAATTCTGATAGTTTTAGTTTAACTAATGAAATCTCCTGACACAGTTGCTTAACTGAATATATATGTTATTTCTGAATAATGCATACTCTTCCTCACCTAAACTGCCCTTATTTTTTGGTTCTGCAATTTTACAAATTGGCTAAAAAGAAGAAAATCCATTATAATTACCCTTTTTGTAGGTATGTAGATATGAATAAATGTATACATGTACACACATTTATTTAGTTTGTAAATTACAATTAAGCTAATGACCTCACCTTTCTTTTGAAAGCTATTTTTCATCATTTTTTTAAGGAACTCCAGTTTTGTCATTAGGAAACAGAAGAAGCTGTCATCTTTTTTTTCAAATGTTTATGCCCAAACTTTGCTCAGAAATCTCGTCACTGACTTCTAGCAGTCCCCAGGAACTGCAGACAGTTCCTATATAATTATGACAAGATGTGAACTCAATGGCAGATCAGATTCAAGGGTTTTTTTCTCAGGCATTTTTGTGCCTATATCTCTTGGTGGACAGACTGAGTTCATTCATCCAGTCAGGTGGACGTTTGTGACAAAATCTGTCCTGAATGGAAAAATTTTGTCCATGTCAAACTTCTGCATCTGGCATGTAGGTGTGTCCGTGTGTATACACACCATTGCAAATGTGCTTTTTCTGCACACTGACCTGTATTCCACAAGGCCTTTCTGGATGGAGCAGCGAGTTTGCATTCAGTTTGGATTCATCTTGCTACAGAGAGATGCGTATTGGGACAACTTCTGGGAAACTTTTGTTATTTCTTTTGTGTTTTTTGCAAAAATTAAAAGAAGTTCAGGCTAGAAAAGTGTACAGTGCTCATAGGATTTGAAAGTTTATAAAAGTATGGATGAAGTTTCGTTTTACATTCTGGAAGAGCTGGAAACTGTTTCAGTGATAGGAAGTTTCATAAGTTGATGTTTAATATTCAAAGCCACAGAGGATATTCTTATTCTATACAGGTAAATATATACATTCTATATAGGTACAACTATCCCTTTCCTACAACTGGGTAAGATTTGAAAATCAAACTGAATCATAGCTTAGTACACAGTTCAGTGTGATTAAATAACATCTCTGGAATTATCAAATAAAATAATTAATATTATGTATACAGTCTAGTTTGCAAGTGAGTTTATCTCGGTCTGGAAAACTGGTGTGAGATTTATAAATGCATGGGAACATTTTGTTAAGGAAACACTCTTTAAAGCAGCAGTTTAGGACACCTAAGTATCACCAAAAAAAAATCCAGTCTTTCCTGGAAATTTCAGAAGTAAAAGCAAATTTGGGTCTAAATTTGAAATCTTTATAGCCTTTTAGAGCAACTTTACGGTGAAATTTGGATAAGGTCTTCAAGTGCTAAGCTGCAAGGCAGTTAGAGCTGTCTGTGCCACCAAACTGATGGCTCAGTTCTATTCAGGAGCTGGGATTTCAGCTCACCAGCTGCCGTGCCCTTTTCAACCATGGAGCAAGACCTTCACCCTTTCTCCTTCATCCTCTGATTGGCAGCGCAGTTCTCCATTAACAATCAGAAGAGGCAAAAGGACAAGTGAGAAAGAGAAGGAAGAAGAAGAGAGAGTGGGCTGGAGAACCTTTCCAAGCACACACAGCTCCCCTACAGCCTGTTTGACAGATCTCAGCGGAGAGTGCACTGTAGGAAGAAAAACATGTCACTGCTCTAAAACTGTCTTTTCTAATTCAGTGCATCCATGTATTGTTATAAATCAGTTTCCCAGTCACTGAAAGATGCAGAGACAAGAGAACAACTTTGACTGTTAGCTATCAACTCAGATAATGAAAACTTTCTTTCAGCATTAAGCCGCCAGCGGATTAAAAAAAGGCTAAAAATATAAATTAATGTTGAAAGTTTTGCTTAAGAAATGGTTCCTTTTACTCTTATGCCTATGCTTGTAGGAGTCAGGCATTTACATTTATCCCTGTTCTCGGGTTTTAAAGGGAGTTGTAGAAGCATTTGGAATTCTGTGTTACATATTACAGCCACTTATGTTTCCATATTCTTAAATCCTAATTACAGTGTTGTTGACTGGCAAAGCTGTTGAACAGTCAAGGATCCAAGGTGCCATGCTTGAGTTTAATTTATTACCATTTTGTTAGAGGTTATCATAGAGGCATATTTGTAACTCTATATACCTTACACTTGAGAGTCATATTTCACATCCAAATTCTCTGAAATATGTGTATACATACACACATTTTTGCAGGGACACTGGTAATTTCACTATAAACCTATGTTATGATCAACTGAAGACTGAGAGTATGAATAAGAAATGGAAAGATAATAGTACTTGAATCCCATTATTGGAATGATATACTTATCCCAAGGTCAAACCTATAAGCCAAAGAAATTTTGAATGAGTGGAGAAGAGTTTATTGAATCTGAGAAATGCTTCCTTCTTACATATACCTCACCAGAGTGGGTAGTGTGCTGTAAATGCTTGATTTTTCTGAATAAAGAGTCAGGAGCACTGAGAACATACCTGATCTTCCAGGCTCACTTAGCCACAGTGAATAAAAGGTACTATCCAGGAGCATCTCAGGAAAATAATAAAACTCATCTTCATATTAGCATCTCTGCTTTATTTGACAGCAAATATGTATTTTGCCACCTAAATCTCAGGGCAGACACCTTATTTATATAACTTTGGTTCATCAGGTTGCTTCATAAAGAATGAAACCTTTCTCTAAATTATAATCTTTTGACCTCCAGCAGACTGGTGATTTACAGAGTCACGAAGACAACATAAAACATTTTAAAAACTTTAAAGCACCATTTAAACCTTTTCTGGTGAAACCTTGCTACTAATAATACACTTGCTGCTAAGTACTGACAGTTTTCTGAATAAAAAATTCCTTTTAAAATGAAGAATTTACTCGTGTTATAAATATATTTTACTCCAATCTGTGAAAAACAGCTCAGAAAATATAGCTACAGTTTCATGGTACCTGGTAGTAAAAGAAGAGCATTGAGGACAGAGCAGGAGGAGAGAGAGGCTGCACGAGAAATCCCTGGATGTCTGATGAAAGGTAAAATGACATCTTTGATGTAAAAGCACCCTAACAATGTAAACTAGAAGGATGATGTACATAACCATTCTAGTGTAATGGACATGATTTTCACTTGGACAGATAAGATGTTATTTAGATTCTGTCATGAAATATAAGTCTTCATTTTCTTTATACATTCAAGTAACTAGATTTTCCACTCAGCAAAGCAGCACAGTTAAGTAAGTCAAGGAATAGCATCAGATGCTCAAAGTTTAAACACCCTCTCTCTTTAGGGGCTGTTTTACTTACTCTATTTAAAGAGCTGACTGTAGTAAATTTATTTCTAGGTATCTCAAATGCATAACTCTCTTTTCTCGTGATCATTTCTCTGTTAACAACTGGCCTGTGCTCCTGTTTGTTTACCTTTTTGTTGGAATGGGGAGGAGAAAACAGGACCTTATACAGACCAACCTCTTTGTACTAGCAGCCAGTGGATGTGTGTGTGTGTGTGTAAGGGACGTTCCTTAAGACTGGAATACCATAAAGTCAAGAGTGGGTAATTTATCACATGCAAATTTCAAGCTATCTTTTCTATATCATCCAAACATCCAAAGTCAGGGGAAGTCTTGTCTGGTTCGAGTATTATTCAGACTAACCTAACAAAGAGATTATCAGGGAGTTTGTCATTACTTAATCACAATCTAGAAATGATTTGTTTCACTGTCCCTTTTTCCTTTCCAAGGGAAAATGTTATTTAGGTTCAGTCAGGAAATGCAAGGTTTCACATTTTTATGTATTAAAGTAACTAGATTTTCTACTCATTGCATCACTTTATGAGTAACAATCCTGGACATTTCCAGGACATGTTTTCTCCTCCAGCTGTCAAAATATTTAATGTTCACAATTAGGCGCTGCAGTTAAAAGTGCTACATTTTCTTTCTGCAGTTTTGGGAAGAAATGATACCTTGGTCCCACTGGGTCATCTCATAGCAGGTTTCTGAAAGCTTCTGGGAAAAACTGTGGCTATATTCAGGGTACTCAAAGCCCTAAATGCTGTGATTTTCAGAAACATATTGAGGAACACTGGCTATTAGTTCACCATCCTCTGTTGGACATGTGGATTAAATTATCACCTTCAAACTCCAGCTTTGTCTTTTGGGAATGGAATATGAAAAGATCAAGAGAGGGAGAAATTCCTTGCCAGCTGGAAAGAAGTGGTAGGTGCAGTCCTGGGGATTAGCAGTGACTGAGATCAAAACAAGAGAAGATATGGAAAAGAGGAGAGCCTTCCCTGAACATCTCCAGAATACACACTGTGGAAGAAAAGAGTTCTGGGGCGAGGGGAGCAGAAGTATGCAGCATTCCCTGAATCAGAGCTGTCTGGATGCTTCAGGTGACAAGCAGAATGGGTTCCCAGGATGAATGTAGGAGACCAGGGAACAGAGAGGAGCAGAAGCTGGGAAAAATGCTGCAAGGGGGATCAATTAGCAGTTGCCAGTACAGGAAAGAGAGAGTGAAACCCCTGGAAGCAGCAAATAGAGCCAGCCACCTGGCAGAACAGGGGAAGAAAGGACCTGATGAGAAGCTGCAGCTTCTTCCTTTGCTTTCCTGATGATTTGATCTCAAAGCAGCAGCACATTTCTTGTGCAGATGCTTAAACAACATAAAAACGTACTGGAGTCAGCAGACTGCAAACCAGCCTAACAACATGGTATAATTTCTGTGTTCCTGCTGGAGCAGGCCAGGATGTTTTCAACTAATCATAGTTTTAGCAAAATATGCTGTTTCACCTAAATTATTTACTAGAACCTGTTTCTCTCAACAAAATTTAAATGAAAACTTGTCTAAAGACTAAGGTCATCCAGTAAATTTTGGCCACAGCAAGAGGATCTGCTTCTGTTCTGCTCCTTTTCTCAAAACATTTGAAAAGTTTTGCTTTTATTTTACTTGCACACCAAATGAAATGAAATTACAATTTTCAAAAACCTTTCACAAATGAGAATTTATGAAGAAAACCAAAACAAATCAACTTCCCAGGTCATAAAGACTAGCTTTCAAAATCCTGTCTTAGTCTAATCTAATCTTTCCATCACAATGCCAGGAAAGGAGTCTCTGTGTAAATAAGCATTGTGTAGACCTCAATCAGCATGTGGGTAAAAGAGTCATGAAAAGGAGTAGAGTAAACATGGCCATTCTCCTTTCTTCAGGTGAGAGACCTAATAAACAACAGTGCATAAACCTGAAGAAGACTTTAAAAGTAAGATGGGTTTTATTTGTGAAGAATTTCTGTAATTATTTTCATATTGATTTATTGGTCCATAATAGTCATTTGGCTGTCACTAATCTAATTTCTGATTTAAAGAAGAAATTTCTTAGGTTAAACCTGATTTAAAGTTTATAGAATTAATAAATATTGCTTTTTTAATTTTTTTTTCAATAAATGGTAATTGGTTGGGTTCCCTGGCAGAAGTAAACAAAAAATAGTTTTACTGTGCAGTGATTTCTCACTAAACTAAAGAGATTTGGTAGAAATTTCAGAAATGCTGTAGCAATGTCTGAAATTCCAGCTTTCAAAGGCAAGAGTTTTGAAAGATGTTTAAACATCCAATAATCTGAATAATCGCTGGAGGAACCTTCAAAAGTACACTGAAACCAATGATTTAGGTACCTAGACACAATTGAAATACTAGTTGAGCTAAATATTTAGACTTTTAATACCTTTTTAAAAAAATCTAGGCCTGACAGCTTCATCAGTCATCCAGCAACTGGAAAATCCTAAGATTCTTAAAGAATTGATGCAAAAAAACCAGTCAGTATTACAGGAAAAACTACAAATTAATCAGTTCAGGCCGTAGGAATAGTGCATGAGTAAAAACCATAAAATTGATATGAGAGGAGACAAATCCAGCTGTAGAGGATATTGTGGGGAAATAGAGAAAGGGAGATTTTGATTATTTGGATGACGGATATAATCGTGGAATTTAACTTTTTTAAGAAAATGAATTCAAAACAGAGAAGAAAGCTCAGGTCTCCTTAACATCTCCTCGTAAAGCTAACTTGTATTATTAATAAAAGACTAGATTATATTCCTCTGAAGAAGAAGAAAGACTACTGTATCCCAAGCAGATTTGTTATTAGAGCTGACACTTTCCAATATTACAGCAACTTTTGAGGCTTTTATTTCAGGGTAAGGTAAGAGTAGGATTAAAGGATGGTTCTGGAGAGAGAGGAAAAAGGGATAAGTGGTGTAAGGGAGAAGTTCCAAGGACTATTTTTTACACAGAGTACCTTCTTTAAGAATACTTTTATTTGGTTTGTCGGGGGTTTTTTTAATTTTTATTGGGTAGTCACCTGGTTAGTTATTATCTTTCTGGAAAATTAGTATGTAAACAATGAACAAGAGCATTGCAGAAACGGTTGATCAGCATCACTCTTTCCTGCTTCATAAGAAATACCCAGATGATGGTGCATACCACACAACAGAGGGGTGTCACATTTATAGGAATACAGGGAGTTGTTCCCAAGTCCTCTCATCTACACCCTGAAAATCTGTATGGAAATAAGCACACTATCAAAAAAGACACTAATAGGGCCATTATGGAACAAAAGTAGGATGATGGTGACAGAGGAATTTGATGTTGCTTGAAAGGCAGAATTAATTCTTGCCTTAGTACTTCCACAGAAAGCTAAAGGTCACATCCTGAAGAATGCAAAGGTGAAGTGTTAAAAGTTTTATGATAATGCTAAAGCAGACAGACCATTAAAAGTGTCTGAAGTTTGCAAGGCTTTAAAAACTCAAGTAAATTGAGGAGAAAAGAACACAAGAACTTTTCCTACTTACTTAATCCTTGATAGCCTGAATGATTACCTCTCAAACAGGGTTAGCAGTTTAGAAATTATATTTATGCAGAAAAAAAACAACCCTAAATGAATAGTGCAGACCTCTGCACTCAGTAACATAAAAGAAGAAATATCATTAAGAAATGAGACACTTACACATAATTTAGAGCTATTTGAAGTTGCTGAAGGCAGCATGGTTTCAGGAAATAAATTTTTCCTTCACCAACATGCATTGTGGCCAGAGGGAAGAAGAATTGAGATAGTGTATGGGTAACAGCAAAACAGACTCATAAGGAGGCTTTGAATTAGTTCTGATCTATTATATGGCTTCTCCTCAAATCTGAAGGTCACAAATCATTTTGTTCTAGGCCAGGTTTGGGGTAATTTACAGATAGATGAATGAAATGGGAATTTGTCTTGCAGTCAGCCATACTATCATGTTAGCAAATCAGCCAGCTCTTCAGCCTTACCAAAGACTTTTATTTTACATATATTACTGAGCCATTACAGTTCACAGAATCACAGAACATGTTGAGTTGGAAGGGATCCACAAGGACCATCAAGTCCAATCCTTAGCCCTGCACAGGACCATCCCCAAGCATCACATTATGTGCCTGAGGGCATTGTCCAAATGCTTTTTAAACTCTGTCAGGCTTGGTGCTGTGCCATTTCTCTGGGGATCTGTATGAGTAAACATAAATGTAGAGGAGTTTTACCAGAGATGAGCTTTGCATTGACTTGTTACAGTCACTGTGATACACTGTCCAGCTTTGAAGTAAGCTCTTCTTTCTGCAGTGAATTTCAGTGCTTGAAGAACTACTCACTGTGAGTCAGCTAGCAGAGCTTCTACTGCATCTTGTGTAGTTGCCATTGTTTCAGTTCACTTTATGATTCATAAGCTAAATAACCTGAAAGAAAAACACACACCCCCAAAAAAAACAACAAACAAACAAACAAAACCTATTAGAGTAAGAGCGGTTGATTTTCAAAAGGACCATTGCTGAGGAAGATTAGCTCAGGGTATTCAGAAACTGTCTGTGTCTGGGCCAACAGATCAGGCAGACTTCTGTGTTAACAAAGATCATTTTTAACTGTTTGGTTTCTCAAGAACAGTGAGAAACTCAGTGGGGAATAAGATGGACATAGGTACATAAAATATATTATGACTTTGAATTAGGATAGTTGCACACAGCAAATCACTTCAGAAGCCCCAGTTCAAACCATCGGACAACAGAATAAGTTTCATGCCTGTTGCTATCCAGCATTTTATTCTAAAAGTTCTAATTTTCCATCTGAACTCATTTAACACCCCTGTTACCAGACCCATGCTGGAGGACCACATCTCTACCATTACCACTCCTCCTCAACTTCCAGATAAATGAAATAGTGCATAGAATAGTTATTAGATTAGCAGAGCTATGATGTTAAATTTAGAAGGGACAGATTTTAATCAGAGAACTAATTTTTCCAATGATAAAACTTTAAAAGATAGTGTTTTTTTCCAGACAGCCTAGACATCCTATGGACAAAATAAATGAAAACAGTGAGCCAAGAAAAGTTTGTCAACATTGTAACACTAACAGAGAAGAGACAATGAGATAAATGTATTAGATTCAGAAAAAAAATTATACAACAGTCATCACAAGGAAATCCCTTCCCATCAATTTCTGAAAAAGAATGAATTAGAATATTACACTTCCCACCCAAAACTGAGAAGCAGACTTCTAAAGCAATTTTGACTGCTCTGGCTTACTTTTGGCAGGCTGTGAGATCAGAAGGAGATCAAGGTGTTGTCTCACTGGTGTAGACCCTGAGTCTGGACAGATTTACTGTTTGCCATAGGGTCTGGTATTACAAAGATGTAGACTTGGCCCACTGCTGTCAAAGCTTCAACAGGACTTAAAAAATTATATGCATGGAGAGGTTGTGGAATTCACAACCTGGATAATACCCTAGAACAGATAATATTGGGCATGATTCTTTTCTGGAAGAAGCAAGTTATCTTTGTTGCATATGGCACATTGGCATCAGCCAACAGACTTCCCTGTGCAGACAAAAAGAGTAGTTCCCTTGACCCCATATAGAGTTAGGATTTCTTTTAACAAAACATTCTATATTTCAGCCATAGAGCAGTTAACCTGGCATCAAAAGACAAGGCATACCTGAGGTACAGGTAATACCTTTTCGGCTCAGCAGTGGCTGGCTCAATATTTCTCCTCATAATCCTGTCATGATTTCAGCACACCGAGAGAAACCAAGGAAGAGATCTGCACAGTTGCCTCTTCTCAGAGTGCAACCTGCCCACTTGCTAACTCTGTCACACTACTAGCATAAAAGATAGTTCATGTTTTATTTAGCCTCCTGGGTTTTCTTATTCATATATTTCAAGATACACTAAAAATAAATTCAACCTCTTGCTGGTTAGATTTGGTTTTGTTTTTTCCTTCAGTGTTAAGTGCATTAGGTCTTGAGCACTAGCTTAAGAGAATTTAATTGTTTGTTTTCTCAGAGTACCTTGTCTCTCCAGAGGCAGAGATCCTGCTTGTTAAAAGCATTTGCATGTCTTAAGTAGATGATGGACTTTAAAGGAACTGGAATTAATTAAATACCCTCCTGACAGAGAATTTATAAATATCCCTGAAACAGTGTTATTTAGAAGATGTATTGTGTTTCTACAGATATTAGATTGGTTGTGCTTCTCCTAGAGATGTCTGTCATGTTTTCGTCTGTAGAATATGGAAATTGCTTTCAGGTCTGGAGCTGAAAATAATACCTGGGTGATGTATTCAAGAGAGTGACTGTACTTGCGTCTCAGCTAGTAATCATGTTTATAAGGCTGTCATTACTGCTCTTGGTTTGAGCTCTGTTAATATATATGTATTCTTCAAAAGAGGAGTACAACACAACATTTTCAAGTCTTGCAAAGTAAACTATCATTTGATGCCTTAGTGTTAAGAGACAGAAAGCGAGCATTGAAAAGACAGGGAGCTGTTTCTCATTAACTATTGTAAGATGTCAGCAAGATTAAGGTGTCAGGGTATAGAAAGATGAAGAAGAAAAGAATTACTTAGCAAATAGGCATAAATGAATATAAAATGTGAATAGAGGGTTCTAGCTCCTTCTAAGGGTAAAAATAGGCCAGTAGACATTACATTGTGCCACAATCAACTCATCTACTCAATCCTGACCTTCGAGTTTATAGGTGAGGCTAGTGGGAACGAAATGTTACCATATAGCCAATGCTGGGAACTTTCAGAACCATTATTGCTGAAAAGAAATGAATATTCAAAGGCCCCTTTGACATAATGAACGTTAAATCCTATATGGAGTTTTGCAGGCCCATGTGAGTGCCAAAACAGCCAGAGTTCAGACTGTCTGTGAGCTATCTGGGATCTCTCTGGCCATAGTTAGTTCAGGGCTGATCCTGTGTTTAAACTGGTGAGAAATAGAGTTTTGCATGGCACTTCACAAATGCAGCTGCACAAGGTGGGCAGAAAAACAACTCTGAAAGAAAGAAAATATCATACAGATATTTATACATACAGAGAAGTTGTTTGCCTGCAAATTATTTCATACTTGACTCTTATAAACCACTTCAACTAATACCTACGTGTAAATAGCCAGCTTGTACCATCTATGTGCCTCTCATTGCCTGGAAAACACTTTAGTCCAGTGTTTGCAGCTGTAGCTGCTAAGGAAAGAAAGAAAACAACATTTTGCCTAAAGGACAAGAAATTTCAGGCAGAAACCATAATTAAAATCCTGCTTTTTAGGAGGAAAGGGAAAAAAAAAAAGAGACAGCAAACAATTTGTTGGCTGGCAATAAATAGTACAAAAGTAACAAGGTACCACTTCTATAACAGCTAAGAAAATATTACTTTCCTTGTACAAATAAGACTTAGCAAATTAGAGACAGCATTTTTGAGCAGTTTTCACCAGATTTAATTCGAAATGGTCACTTTTAAGTCTAGTAGCCTTCCATACCTAGGCAGCTCTTCCATAGCCCTGACTAAGCATTGCAAGAAACCTTTGTTTCTGGAACCGAGGACCACTTCTTACAACCTGTATTGATTTAAATTATGAACCAATTTAGCTAAGCTGACATAAACCCCTTTATAATTACTTTGCATCAGATTTATACAGATAGAAAAAGATATATCTGTTCTTTCAGAAATAGCTTCAGTCCAGAAATTGTGGAGGCAGAGCACATTAGCTTGTGCCCAGCCTTCAGCAGTAATAATTACTTAGTTTTGAGACTGAAGCTTCTAGAATGCAGTAACATCCATGCTGCTCATAGGCGATTCTAAATTACACTTTTAAAGCTGCTGAGACCAATTTAGTTTCCATATAATGTTAGAAAAAGGGATATACCAATACCTCAAACCCAGTGTATTTACCTCACAATTTCATTTAATTGGTAAAAAAACATTATGCCTCATTCTACCACTGTACTTGTAGTCAATGTGTAGATCAGTCTTGAATTTGCATTTAGTGAGGTGCTGTTTGCTTATGGCTGGTAACAGTGCTTGTGATTGCAAAAAAAGACAGAAAAAGAAAGGTTTATTGTGATGGCTGAGTTCATAGCCCTTTGTTACTCACTTTTATAAAGGTGCCCTTTGTTGTGCTTTCATCCTTTTATTTATTTGGTTTGGAAATGTCCCTGTTTGTTCCACTGTATTATAAAAGCTTTGCTCTGTTCCCCATCTGCTGTCTTCAAGAGATCAATTGTAGAGCATTCATCAGCTGAAACGTGAGGCTTTTCGGCCACAGTTTCTCTAAAATTCATTTTGCCAGTCACATGCAAACTGAAATGGGTCAGTTTTCATCAACCTTGGCATTAAACCTCTGTGCTCTCCTACGAGCCCTGTCCAATAATTTAAGAGGGGTGTGGGTGGGAAACAAATTATGTGACTATTAAATCCAGTTTTCTCATTCAGATGCCAGTACATCAAAAACAGATCTCCCTGGGCCAGAGAACTTTGTCCTGCTATCTGGAGTAATACTAGTTTGTGAATAATGTCTGGTCAGTTTAGTGTCTCAGGGTGGTCACATCAATCTCTTTGACCACTGCCTTAATCACTGAACTCTACCATCTCATTTTTCATGCTGCAGAAAGAAGCTGTCGGACTTTTTGTCTAGTGCCTGGCACACGGATTGCTCTGTTGACCCCACAGTAGTCAGAGGAACCCGGAGGTCCTACAGGACCAGCCACAGAGGGTACCCTCTCACCAGTCTGGACCATCTCATCCATTCCTTAACAGCCATGTAAATGGCACATTAACCCCAGATGATGCAAGGGATCCCATTTCACACACTTTAGCAGATTAACAACTCGTTTCCAAGCTGCAGGAACACAGAAGAAAATTATGAATTAATGGCAAAAAATTATTTATAACTACTAGAGAATTCTAAATTTGTATATACCATTTATATCAGCCATGAGATGTTTACCTGTGTTCTGGCATTGAGAAAATAGCCAGCTAAGCATAATGCATTCAGTCTGTGTATATAATCTTGCTAAGACCATGGTGCAGACATAATTTTGAAATTCCATTTTTATGGATCTATCCAGGTTCATTTGCCTTAGATCTTCAAATGATCTATAAATTTGGAAATACGACTGATAAGTTCAATAAATACCTTAGCAAAATCCATACAGAAGCTTTAGAATTCATTTGCAAGTGGAACCTGTCATCCTGCCAAAGGATTAATTTGGACTGTTGTCAGTAAAAATAGATACTTCAATATGCTCCTTCTTAAACTATTTAGTATTAAAATATGCGGGTGTTTTTCAAAAATTACAAATTGTATTTAAAATAGAGCCTTTAGCTATTAAATGTGTGCAATTAGGAGAAGAAAAAAGTCTTTCTACTATGAAAACCTATGAAAGGTATGGATAGGAAATAAATGCATCTACTACTGCTGCAGATGTTTATGGTGAACACAAGGACCTTTATACTGTTGTATAGTGTCAACTCTCAAGATATTTTAGACTTAGATATTTTCAAAGTAGTTCAGTTGAAAGGGACCTACATAGACCATCTAGAGGCCATTTACAAACTAGTCTGCACACAATGCAAGAAATACAAGAAATATTGGGTTTCTTATAATAACTATTTATCTAGACACCTTTAGAACATCATTTTAACAAATTAAAAAAAAAAGGAAAAATAGCTTTTAATCTTTTTCTTGGAAAAGGACTGAAGTCATTGTGTTTTATTTCTGCCATAAGAGAACAAGGGAATGGAGTTTCCTATGAATGTATGAGCAGTAGTTTTGGGGTAAAATGAGGACTAGCTGTCACTAAAGGCAGAAAAAAACCTAGCACATTCCTTTCCCTCCAGTCCCACTTTGTCAGTCCTTTCCATTATTTGTCTTTTACAGTTTCCTCTGATTTCTTAGCTTCCCTGATAAAAACAAGTGGGTTTTTTTCCTCAGAAACTAAACAAATAGATAAACTACATTCCCACGAGAAAGCAGCCCAAATTCGTGAATATATTCCTATCACTATGTATTCCTTTTAGCTTTTGAAAACTGCAGAAACTGATAAACATAAAATTTTGAGAGAGAACCTAAACTGAAAAGTTTAGTTAGGCAACAGTCTCCCAGAGACATATCACAATTTTGAGAAATGTGTCAGAATTTGATTTCTCCTTATATGGAAGTGATAAGTTGCTTTAAAAATAGAAATATATTTATATGTTTTAGAAAGATGACATTCCAGGACATCGCAGGATGAATTAAATGCACTCATAGTGCTGGTAAGGGTGTTCCACAAATAGAGCAGCTACAGTTGAAGAAACTACCCATCTTTACAAGAGAGACTTAAGGGGGAAGAAAAGTTGTCCAAAGGACAGCAGCTGCAAAGAGAATACCTTTTTAAAAGACTCATATGTGACCAAGATTCCCACCAAATCAAGGGATTTGTGGATAATGCAATATAAGCCACTACTGGCTGCTTTTATATCTCTTACAGAGTCTGCTACATTCCTCAAAAAAGGATAGAATAAATGGTAGAGGAACTAGACTGGAATTTCTAGTAAGCAGGTTTTAAAACACAATATGATTTGTTTTATGAGGATCTTCTTCAGTTGACAATGAAATAGAGAAGTAGGAGAATGGAACAGGTAGTGGAATATGAGACCTAATATTTCCAAGGAAAATCTTATTTCCTTGAACATGGCAGAGAGCTTTTAAATATTATGAGCCAACTAAAATGATCAGTAAAATTTGGGTTTCCTCATATACTGGGCATGGATGTTCCTTTGGGTATGCTAACAACTGTGTAAAATTCAGTCTATTTCTCCATGAAGCTATGCCTGAAGCAGATATTAAAAGGAAACTGAATTATGGATTAGGGTCTACTTCTGGGGGAAGAACTAAGAACTCAGATGTGAATAGAAACCAATATTTCATTGCCTAAAGATCAACTGTGTTAAAAATTGTGAGAAATTTAGAGCAAGATATAACTTTGAAAGAATCGCCCTCAGGACAGTATGCAGAACATCAGGACAGTAAACCTCCAACTGCCCTAAAAGAGCTTTTTCCAGGAGCTTAGTTACAAAAGTTTACTTCCTCAAGGCAAGTTGTAAGTCAGCAACTATTCTGTTCAAACATTTCTGAGTTTCTTGTGGAAAGATACACCATAGATTTAGAGACAGAAATGACAAAGGTCAGTTTATGAGTGAAAGAATATTTCAGAATATCTCAAGCTTTCCATCTTTGCTTAGCACAGCCAGGGAAATAAATACCTCTCTACATAAAAGAAGGTCATAACAACCACTGTGTTTGTACCCTGCTATATCAAACCCACAACACTGACACCATCCCCACGCCAACAGAAATGTGAATGAAATAGTGAGGAATAACTGCATTCATGAAAGGACTCTATTTGTCACTGGCTCTGTCAGTGATATGCTGGTGGAGAAAATATTGCTGTTGAGAATTGCTGTCAGTGACCATAACCTCTGCGGCCAGTGAGAGAACAGAAGTGGGAAAATTTTAGGAAACTGCATTATAACCTGATCTTTGCTTTGGGAAATTCCTTCATCCATCAAGTTCAGTAGAAACAGAGAAGTGCTACTCCACCTAAAGACCTTTCTCCTGAAGGGAAGATTTGATCCCAGGGTTCATGCAGCATGCAGTAGACATTTCTGCTACTTTGCAAAAGATTAATCTCTTTACACAGATCCCTTAATATTCCAGACAAGGCAGGTATCACTGTTCAAAGAAAGCCTGACATGAACAAATCAAGGTTTTCTTGTTTACTCAGCATGCAGGGACCTAAGCTGCATATATGCACAGACATAACCAAGTCACACTGCAGGTGCCTTCACACATACTCCTAACATCTAGAATGGGTTCTGCCTGTGCCAAGTGGATTCACTGGACTTGTCCCTGAAGTGTAAAGGTTAAGTGGCCTTCTGGATGGAAGGCAGTGAAATGATACTGACTTGAAAATGGTTTACATCGTTTGCATTAAAGAGGAAAATAGAGAAGAAGAATAAAGTGCCGTGGTGAGGTTCCATATCCAGGACAACACATAACTCTCCAGAGTCCAAAACAGCAGTAACTGTCTACCTCCACCTCAGTAATCTGCAGGGAGGCTGGGAAGTCCTTCAGTGAAGACTGACTCGCAGGCCTCTTCATCATAGCATTTCCATTTCTGAAATGGATAGGATTTCTCCCTGTCTCTTACCATGGTAATGATTTAGTCATTGGATGTTGTCCCAATTGTCCAGTCAGTCGATGCTGGTAAGCACTTTTATTTCGTTGCTGGATTTGTAAAACAGATGAGGAGACCTTCAGAGTGAGCTTTCATTCTAGCCAAGAAGAGTTGGAAGTACCACATATCAGCCATACTGGGAAGAAATGGACTTCTGCCTGGTGCAAGGGGCTCAAATGGGAAGTCCAAACTGTTCCAAAACAACTATGTACTTTGAAGTAATGATAAATAAACAAGTGAACCCTTTAGCAATTGCAGAGGGTGGAAATATAGCTCCACTCCTCAGGATGATCAGGGCTGAGCAGAATTTAACAGAATTAAGGCAAAAATTGCAAAGAGTATGTGGATTTCATAGACAAAATTTTAAAAGTAGATTGATTACATATATCCCAGAATTCACTTTTTGGAACAGATATCTCAGTACAGCAATCACTATGTGATTACTTTAACTATCATAATGAGGATATAAGGAATGTAATGCAACTACAAAATGGCTATCTCATATTATTACTTGCAAGACATGCAAAAAAAAATCAAATAATAGACAGAAGTACTAGCAGAAAATATGGAAGTACTTATGGAGTTAGGTGCAATGTGCAATACAGGTTGCAATGAAATATACAGCCTGTAAATATTTTCTTTGGAATCTTAGATTAAAGATTTAAATAAGTTGGAGAAATACCAACAGAGAGTGAGAGGTGCTGCTGAGAAGAACGCTTCAACTACAGGACATATTAACAGGGAAATGGTAGTGATACTTAACCTCTAATTTAACAATTTAACAGCAGAGAACAGATTATTCACAAAATTGAATCTTACATTTGGGTAGGCTGATATGGGTTGGAGTGGCTGGGAAGTAGATTCCTTAATAAGTGGAATAAATAAGTGAGTCATCGGCTTCACTGTTGGTCCCCCAAATGCTCTACCTCAAATTTATCCATATTAGAGATCTATCCAAGTCATGTTTCCATTCTCTGTTTTCCCAGAAGTCCTGGGAGTCCTGTTGAACCAAGACAAAGAACTTGAAATTATATTAACACTGAATTCGTACTTCACAAAGAAATATCTGGGAGTAGACAAATTGTATATAAAATCTTATTTTCCTCATTTTCAAAAAAAATTTTGTACATCAGCAAACATTTGTACAGCTCCATCTCTTTTTTTCCACAGTAAAATCATAGCTCATTGATTAAATTCACAGGTAACTATCTAACAGGAAATTAATGGTTCAAGGAGGCACATAAGTATATTTTAAGGATGCCTAGGAAGATAGAGAAGAAATATATGTGAGCAAAGGACCATGACAGGTCTTGTAGAGCAATAAAGCATATAATGAACATAGTCTAGGCCTGATAAATGGCAGCCATCTGCACCCTTCATCCTGGCACCTAAGAGATGCAGGCTCCCTGGAGGTTTTTCTCTGTTTATTCCACTCTTACTATAGTTCCACAGTAGAAGCACAGCTTGCATTTTAATACTGAGTACTGTAAAACACTTTTTAGTAAAAGGAGAACTTTCTAAACTAGTAATGTCTCAAGTCTGACAAAGTATTGCCAGGATTAGATTGTTTCACTGGGGTCTCAGAAGAATGATGCTCTGATTTTTTCAGAAAAACCTTCTGTTGAAGGATTCAAAAAGCAGAATAAATAGAATAAATAATAAAATCATAACTTCCAAGTGAACTTGTCCTTGTGCTGTTTTCCAGAGAGACCAACACACACATTTTCAAAGTCTCTAATGAATGACACTGGCATTTGACTTACAGCACGTGCCAAGGGTTTATGTCACAAATCATTACCGCTTAAACAAGGGTCATCTGGTATTTCAAAAGAAAAAATCCCTGGCAGGGATTATGGCAATATGAGTTGAGAGTCTAAGCTCACTCATCCACAAGGGCTAGACTGGTTTGCCCACTCCTGTTAGGCAACATGACTGTGACACTCAGGGCATGGGCTGAGCTCTCTAATTGCCATTGCAGCTTCACTGGGACAAGACTGTTTAAGTAGCTTGTGTTTGTACAGCACCCAGCACTGCAATTCGTGCTGAAAGCACATAGTACAAATAGTATATTGTAATGATAATGACTTCCTAACTGAAGTCCTAAGTCAAACATGCCAGAAGTAATGAATTTAGATTGGTTAATACTAATCATTACAGCCATGATAGATTTGAGTTTGTTGAAAGTGAACGTGGTTATTGCTATTTCTGGAGATCATGACTTTGAGAACTGCCTATTTCCTCTATTAATCTCACTGGTTGATTAATATTGGCTCTATCATTCTGAACAATATAAATCAAGTGGTAACATCAATCTGCCTTTTTAATATCTCCAGAGAAACTGTTAAGTTTGATGTGGCAACTGTGGTGCCTGCTCAGTTTAGCAGAAGTTACAGCAGAGAGTCCTAGAAGATTTCAAGCTTAGTTATTAATTTGATATAAAATGCGTGAAAGAAGCACTCAGAGTTACTGCTTTGTTTCCTCCTCTAAAAATTGCAACTGGGCCAGTAGCACTTAGTACAAAGTTAATTTAGTCAAGATACTTGAGAGCCACTTGGCTCTGTTTCTAAATTCCTCCCTTTGTCCTTCCCAAAGCTTTGAAGTGTAACTCTGCGAGGTGGATGTTGTAATGAGCCTATTTCTAAGAGGATCAAAGTAGCAGAGCTGCCCAAAGCAGCATCAAAGATACACAACAGAGAGCCCTTTAATGAGCAAGAGGGACATAACTGTCTTTTCCCCCAAAATAAAACCCTAAATCAGGATTTAGATTAAATATTTAAAATTGAAAATTATTTTATTTTGTCTGGGGCTTGCTAGCAGAAAGCAAAAACCTCCAAGAGAAGAGGAGATTTCTCCAGCTGACTCTGCTAAAATTTAATGACTGTCATTTGCTCAATGCTTCACCATCACTTAATGAAGTCCAAATACCTGTGGCCTAAGCCAAAGGTGGAAGTGACAGCTGACATGGGCAGAGGCAGGATACCAGCCTTGTGCTAGAGCAGATTCCTTTCCCATGGATATGAAAATAGAAAGCAAACATACGGCAGGAAGCTGTGGCAAGAGCTGCAGAGTGAGAAGACAGCTTGGAGGGGGAATAGGGGGGAAGGGTGGGAGAAAGAAAAGGAGTGGGAGGGAGGACTGGACATGTAAATTATGTGCCAGGAAATGAATTCCTTATAATGTCTCTTGCCAGAAGCTAAATCCTAGCATATGTAAGTCGGTTTTTTTCCCTTTCTTTTGCTCTTTACACTGTTCCTCTGAGGGTCGAAGAGGAAGGAGCAGGGACAGGAAGAAGGGCAATTCAGTGTTTACTTACTTATTGTGTGACTAAAGCTGACATGATCCAGCTTTAACATTAGAAGGCATGTGACCCCATAAAAGTGACGAACGGGATAATATCCTGCTTCTCACTAGATGCAATTTTTTCATCTTACTTTATTAGGCCACAGGGATTCTTCGATACATTTTAGGGCTGAAATGCCAGAAGAAATGTGTTTCTGTTCAGAGGCTGAATGTGCTTATTGCACTGCATTCAGTATTGAAATTGGGGCTTATTTAGTTTGACTTGATAGCTATCTGTGCAAATATTGCCTCTGCTTACATTTGTGTTTGCTTAAGGAATTACCTACAGCATATGTCAGGGTTGCAGAAATGTGTGCCACTGACCTGTGCTCAACTTGGGGATAAAATGACAAGACTTGTGTTTGAGGTTGTGGTTTTTTTCCAGAATGTAGCAGAAAACATCTGGCAGAAAGTCAAAAACGTTAATAGCAAAGCAAAGTACACTTCCAGCTTATGAGAAATCAATGAGATATGATGCAGAGAGCAGAACGAGTAATGAAACTGGACACGAAGTAATTATATAATGTACTAACATTTACTGGGCATTAAGCATGAAAGGTAGTTATTTTTTTCCTCCCCAGCCCACACAGTTCAGGATACCACATATCTCATGATGTGCAATGCCATGGACAAAACTATTATCAGCTTCTTTGAAGATATTTTATGGGTAAAAGCATTGGACACTTCCAGATGTAAGGAATACAGATATTTTCTTTTCCTTTTTCTTTTTTTAAATTAACTGCAACACTACAATATCTATGATAGTCTGTACATAGCAAAATTTTGTAAGTTAAGTTAGTAAAGTTAAGTAAGAGGCTGCTTTTCAGCAAAAGGTGCTGAGAACCCAGGAGTTTCCAGCGAAAGGAAACAAGCTCCCACTTTCCTTCCTTTAGAGGGTACAAAGTACAGAGCTCTTCCCCAGAGTGCTGTTATCTCTGGAAATATAAATGCATATGAATGCTTGTATCATACTGAAATCAGTAAGTCTTCAGAGCTTATAAAAGTTAGCTAATTTCCTACATATCCATTTCCAATCAGGATTTGGTCAACAGCAATCTGGAGAAATCTTGACCATCGTGACTTGGTCAGCATTTTAGCAGCAGATGCAACTTCTGTGACCTTCTGCACACACATACACCTGCCCACTGCAGGAATAGTATATATGTATACATGTACATGCCCTGCTCATTGCTGTGGGGTTGGACTAGATGACCTTTAAAGGTTCCCTCCAATCCAAACTATTCTATGATGCTATGTATGCATATGATGTATTCCATAATCCATATGTTGTGGGTTCACTACTGTTGAATTGTTTGAAAAGATTTTGATGATACAAGTGAAAGCATAAATTCTTAACATCCATATGCTTCTCCTGTGTTCCCATTTCTGGCTTCTGGAACCTATACCCCTAAGGAATATAAAATACAAAAAATAACATAGTAATGGAAAAATATAGTCTTTTCAATTTCGGTTGTGTGTGAGATAACATATAAACATAAGAACAAAATGAAAAAGAGTTATCAAATGAGGTATCAAGCTTTTGAACTTACTTGGTTTGTTCAAGGCTGATCTCCAAGAAGAGCATCAATTGAGGCTTTGATTCACAGGAAAGTGTGTTCAGAAGAGATGCAGGACCTTTATTGTCCTGCTTTCTTTGTATGGTACGAGATATATTTGATTTAAAGTGATTGTCAAGAACTGTCCCATCACAATGCCAGTTCTAAATAGTGCTTTAAAAGAAAGTTTATTTTTGAGAATGAGTGAACATTAAACCCTTTTTGAGCTCCATGATTTCTACTGATTTCTTCTACTTCAACACCAAGCATTACCTATATTACTCAGTTCTGATAATGCCCTAACTCAAGAACAACAATTTTTTCATAAGAATGTTTTATTTCCCACGTGGGCTGAAAGAATCTCTAAGATTCTTTTAAGCACTCAGTTTAATTTCTATTGATCTATTTAATTATTAATGCAAATTAATTATATTTAAAATTTAAAAATTTGTTTTAATTGGAAAGTAGATATTAGCTCAGTTGGTTAGAACATGATGCCAATAACACCAGTGTTTCAGATTCAATCCCTATAAGGGCCATTCACTTAAAAGTTGGACTCAATGATCCTTGTGGATCCCTTCCAACTCAGAATATTCTGTGTGATCTGTGATAATCAACATTTACAAGCATAATTTCTTAACAATGCTAGTTCAAGCATTTTCTGCTATACCTGCTATATAAGTTGACTACATCTTGCTATTGGAAATTTTGGGTGTGAAATGAAAAGGATGTTTCCCTGAAATCCACATGATTAGCTACTGTCAAGTGGTGGCATATTGCTCTTCCAGGAGTTTACTGTATTAGTTTAACTAGACAGTATCTGAGCTATTTACTTCAGTCTTGTTGAATTAATGCAGCTAAAATGAAGAGGAGAATACGTGGCAATAGGTGTTACATTAAGTGCTCCATAAAATCTTCCATGCAATGTAAAACCAATTTGCAACTTTGTTATGTATTTCAAATGTAAGTTTTCAGTAGTGTTAGTCATAGTTTTCAAAGGTTTCTCTGATAAAATAGAAGCTGCCTAGTCCTTTCTGAATAGCTGTTTCATGTGAGTGTCATCAACAAGAAACCTTCCTCCAAAAATCCTCTTATGCCAGGCAAGATTCAAGAACAATTCCAGGTCCACACTGTAGCAATGACCTACCTGGAGGCTGCAAGACTGTCAAGGTACAATGAGTGGTGTCAGTTAACTTACCCTGATAAAAGCAAAACACTTATTATCACAGGCTCTAAGTATATCAAATTGTGTTTAAACATAAAATATGCATATCTTTCTACAGATATCCTGTACCTCTTACCGTCATCACAGTTGTTGACAGGACATAATTTCTGTAAAGTGATGAGGTGCTTAATTATGATACTTGAATAAATCTGATCTAATAATGCCTTCATTGTCAAAACCATATATGAATAACAGCAACTGAAATCAAATGCAGTTTGGCACTTCTGTGCTACTCAGAATCATGAGCTGAGATGCCTGAGTAGAGCAATTCTTGTCTAATGTCCTATCAGATGATTTTCTAAAACTCTGTATTCAGAGAAAATCAAGATGGATGTCAGATCCTTGTGCAGGGATAAGTACTAGTCCAGATCACATGGCCTCAGGGACTCTCTGTAGCTGTGGTACCTGAAGCAAGCTATTTTTCATGCTTTAGCATCCGTTTTTTTAAACTGGGCAAAACTACCCACATGCAATACAATTATTATAGCTGTGCAATACTGATTCACAAGCAAGCCATACTGGAAATATTGTGGGACTGCTGAAATGCTTTTTGCATTAATGTGTTTTACCTATGTTTGAAGCACCAAATTCCTAGCTCCTTCTTTGCTTCTTTCTTCCTATACGAATAAGGAAGTTTTACCAGGCAACCCAAACAGAATATCGGGAAACTAATTTTAGGAACAAAGGCACCTGCTAAAAGGAACTGTAATTTGCTTTCACTCCTCTGATCTATACTTGAGACCCAGGACTTATGAAAATCAACCAGTTAAATAATTTGCTTGATCTTATTAAAAACATTTCACTTCACTTGTGGGTCAAAGTTCTTGATCATATGATATTGCATAAGCAGTTTACTTAGAATATAGCAAGGTACTAAGTACTCAGACTCTCTCCAATCCAACTTATGAACACTTCATTTTTGGTTTGTTTTATCACACTTGACATTCATGAGAGGATTGAACTCATAGCCATACATGTTACATTTTGAAACAACAAATCTGTCTGATTATTGCAAATTACACTAATCGGTATAAATCTTATGTGGAAATCAAGAGACATTTGGTCAAATTCTGTGATTCCTTAAAAAAATTTAAAATTCTTTAAATGGTGTATTTTAATAAACCGCATCCTTTGCATTGTAAAACATTGTAAGAATGCAGTCTTTCACATTAGTTATTTATATTTCCAATTTCCTGTCTAAAGGTATCCGCAGGTTAAGGATTAGATAAACTCATGGCCAACAGGCCATCAAATGGACTAAAAACCGATACATGCCTGCCTCATCCTAAAACAGCTAGTACCACAGTTCTTGATGTCAAGGGGCCGAGGGGACTGGACTGCTGAGAGTGTTTTTCCCTACAGCACTCCTATGAAATAGTCCTGACAAAGACAGGTCACTGACCTGGCCCAGTAGGGAATTAATTACTTTCTTAAGTGAAAATATTAGTAGAAACAATTACAATAGTAATAATAGAAGATAGGAAGAAAAAAAAATTACTTCTCTGTTCTTTTGTGTAAACTTCTCTTGCTACTGTGTTCTCTTGCTGATGTAAAAATAGTTAGAGAAGGAGAATATTGAATAAATATGCTAGAAGGAGAATATCGAATTAATATGCTTGTGATTAACACTGATTTATAATGCAGAGTTAGAATTTAGCCCAAATACTGCTTTTCTCTTTTCAAAAAATAGCAGCATTTTTTAAGATGATTAACAATTGCAGTGCCTTTTCACTTGACAATATGTATTATTTCTAGGGAGGACAAATAAAGAGAAAAAAATGCAATGACAAGTAACAATACTTCTTTTGTGACTGCCACTAACTCACAAAAATATCATTTTCCTTTCCTTCACTCATTTGCGTGTGTATTTATTTGCAGAAGGGAAACTACAATTATACAGATCATTTGAATTCTGAAAGATATGAAACTTGGATGACTCAGTGGAAAATTCTCAGAAATAATCTTGATCAAGTGGTTTTATTCATCTCGTTCTACTTTTCTCAAGGGCTGACATACGCATAAAAGGGAAACATGATCCCTTGCACATGTTCTCCATGAGGACTGCGTGTAGCACAGTCATTAACTTAAACCAAGCTTTGCTGACTGACTCTTACTCAAAGGCATTGCTGAATCCAAGCCAATGGAATTCAGGCTGGCATTTCTCCATCTCCTCTGATCAGAGAATAGTGTGAGAGGACAATCCTCTTTCACTACACCATTACAGGGTTTCAGTAGACCTGTGTGATCTGTCCCAACAACTCTGCTGAGCAGTATAGGACACTTTAAAAGTGACCTTCCTTTCTAGCACTGCTGCAGGCTGAGGATGCTTGAAGACAGGCACACAGAGGGATGAGAAGATGAACAGCTGGGTCTGTGCATCACCAGGCACTGCTTGCGTGGCAAGATCCTACCACATCAACCCCCAATGCTTCAGCAAATCACCTTTCTTTGTTCATCCCTCAAGCAGGGAGTAACACTGTCATTCGACCACATACAGCATGTGCTGGGTGTGTCTGAAAGGGACTGGATCTTCTCCTGGATAAAATGGAAACCACAAAGTGGTCACATCAGCTTCCAGTGTGACAGCTTTAACTGAGGGCCCAGAAAAGTACCCGTGGGCAGAAAAGCTCTTGTTCAGGTGAGAACTGATAGCAGAAGCCCTCAGCCCTTACAGCCATCTGGCTCTTCTGCAATGCCTTCTCTGCTGCTTCTGGATCTTCCAAGGGCTTTGCCTCCAACACTTTCTTCAACAACTTCCTCTTTTGTTAGTTTTACCTTATGGTCCTAAATCTTGGCAGAGAAGATCTACCTCCAGGTTGAAACAAGCCAAACATATTGAATGCTGTTTCAGGAGTGAGGTGTGAGATTCATCTTTAGACGATTGGTAACCCTGGTTACTTTTTAGGGCTCCTAGAGAGAACCATTTGCAATAGTCAGTAAATGAACCTAACCAGTACAATTTGGAAAATGAACAGATTTTTGTTTAATAAAACCTGCAATTTCTTTATTATTATTATTATTATTAAAAGCAAATTTGTCACTTTTAAGCATAATTTTGGGTCAAATCCAAGGCAAGCATTTGATTTTTCAGAAAAGTAGTGTTTTGGTTTGAATTACTTTCAGTTATCACTTGAGCTTCCCATCCTGTCTTATGGGAAGCGGAGCTAGCTTTCCTTGTCTGATATGTCTCCCTAATGTTTCAATATCTTCCCTTCAGTTAAACCTCAAAAATGAACTATGGATTTAAAGATATGAATGGTACCTGACTGGATAAATGGAGTATGGAGAGAGACCAGCTTACTGGAAGTGATAAATACTTTATAAGAACAAAAGAATAATTATACTGGGACAGATAAAATGAAATTTCATATACATTTCTGCTTTTGCAGTGGTCAGTAGAAGAGGTAAGAAGAAAATTAGAAATTAATTGCTTCTTCCAACATGTTGTCCCAGTTTCCCAAACTGTGTCATTTCTGGGACTTCCTGAGCTATAGATTGCATCTAAAGTACTACAATATCAACTTCATCCTTCTTCAAATGAATATTTCAATCTGTTTAAACCCATCTATATTTTTTGCCTTCAGAATTTACTGTAGCAATGAAAGCTTCAACTTAATTATGCATAGTGAGAAGAAAGGGCTTCCTTGATTCATTTAAGAACTTTTATTTTAAATTGGTATTGGGTGTCTTCCAGTCATTTCATTGAGAAATAGTGAATAATGATTCCTTAGCTACTGTGCCAAGCACGATTTTTAAAACTTGTACCATATCCCTCTCATTGCCTCTTCTGTCCATGTATCCTCCCTTCCGGTGGAAATGGTCTAGGTCTTTAATCTCCACAGTCCCCTCACATGTCTCTTGAACTACAATTCCCATAACTCTCTTGAAGCACTCAGGGGACAAAAAATGACACTAAATTAATTTAGAACAAAACATCTCAAAATTTCCAAGTAATGATATTGATTCCCGTCCTATACATTCTGCATAATTTAGTTCAGTCCCACAGAGGTATGAAAATAATCACACAGATTTAATAATTCTGCAGTGAATAAGAACTTCAATTCCAATCAGTTTTATCAGAATTTTTCCTAAACTTCGAGAAATGTGTCCTTACACCTATTTTTCTGATCCATACTGACATCAAAATCAGAGTCCAATTTGCCACAAAATGTAAGTAACCTTAAAAGAAGTTCTTTTTATTAAGACCCATACATACACTTATTATTTTCCTTTTACAAGTTGAAATATTTTGTCACCAAATCTGCAAATCAAAGTGACTGCATTCAGGTGTAAAACAGACTTCTTTTTGAAGCTGAATGACGTATAAGACAGGAAAAATAACACAAACTAAATTTGAGTCAGTTTTAATATTCTTTTTTAACAGAGTAAGTCACCTTGGTAAAACAAGGTAATGACCTGCAAGTCTAAACAAACTCAATCGATTTTAGTGGATTTGCACTCATTGAAGAGAGCATTTATCATCTGATGTTTTCCTTTAAACAGTCCTTCTCCAAACTTCATGGCGGAAAGAGATTTTTTTTTGAAACTTCTAACTTTGTCGGACTAAATCTTGACAATTATGCACACATGGTAGGGCAGAGAGATTTTGTTCTCAGACAAATGTGAAATCTTAGCCGGAGTAAAGCGGTCGAGGTGCTGTGTTGAGGCACTGGGGCTATAAGTCTTTCTCAGCTAACACTACTAAGATAACAAAAATGTGTATGCTTATTTTCAAGCCCGGTGCCTGGAGAACAAGCACGACATGGCTGTCATCTCAACAGCCTGCTCGCCTGCTCCGGAGACAGTTTCATATTGCAAGGCATCCCCCCCTCTCTCCACCAGTCGCAGTCACTTGCCCCCTTCACTCTGCAAATAAATCAATTTCTTCTGCCATTTCTTTCTTCTCTCTGCCTCAGTTCCTCAGTCCCACTCTCCCTTTGAAAGCCTCTTTCCACTGCACCATATGGCAGCTGGGAGAAGGGCAGAGCCGTGATCCAGCTCGTAACAAAAGAGGCTGTGGTGTCAAAAAGCCTCATGAATGCATGAGACACGCTCATGTATAGAGAAATGCCTCCAGCTCTGTCAGGGAGGACTAAAGAGAAGGCTGATAGGCCTGACATTGCTTTTGAGTTGAGAAAGGCACCAGATCTCTCTGCAGCTCATCCCTTCCTCCCTCCCCCTCTTTGGTTTCATGCCAAAATCCTATTAGATCTGTTAATGACATGAGACACAAAGTCAGAGTGTGTGGCAGAATAAGAAATTCAATCAGGCCACCTTATTTACTCCCTATCACTATTTTTGAGATAGAATCATGTTGAAAGAAAAAAATAATCACAACAAACCAGACTTTAATAGTGTGCTGAAGAATAAATAAGCAAGTCCTATCCTCCTCAAGAAAGGGATTGTGCACACTTCTGGACCTTGCCTATGGTGGCAGATTTACAGCAGAACTGCAAATTGAACACTGGCACAGTGACCCTGAAATACTGTTTAAAGCACACTGTTGAGTTTATTTTGCTTTCTCAAGCTGCTGTTGATACAAACAAAGGACTTTGGGATCACAAAATTAACTAGACCTACGATTATGCGTGCACATTGAGCTGTAACAGAACTACACTTAGTTTTTGACTATGGAAGAAATGCAAACTGGTACTTAGTGTGCATTCCTTTGCCCTCCTCTTCCTTCTGGTTTTTTTTTCTCATTTTCTGTCTTGGTGATGCTTGGCATGCTTCAGTCCACAGAAATGCCTACAAAATGCATCACGACCCTCACACACAAAGTTGACACAATGATAGAATTTACACATCTGAAATACATTGATTACAAACTTTTGTCAATACGAGGAAGGAGGAAAAGCCACCAGTCTTGTGCAGCAAAATACAACAGTTAATGAATAACAAGTTACTGAACTTAAATATTTCATTAATAACTAAAGTTTATAAGTTTCATTTATTTCATTAATAGCTTCAATTACTGAACTTAACTGGGAAAAACGATGCTGTTTTATCTCTGCAAAACAAAGCACTGTTTAAACTTAGAATTGTGTTTCTATTTCTGCCTCTTCCCTACAAAGGCCTCAGAAATCACAAAACTCTGTATCCCTGGGGTTATTTAAAAGAACCTGGGCAAGCTTCCAAATGCTAGTATATGTGACCTTTACACATATTCCACAATAACAGCCCCCCATGAAATAAATCCATGAACACGTGTATAATAACTCAGCCATGGGATGGATGTTTCAAGATTAGCTTCTATCAACATTGTTGAGTTGTGTCCTACAATCGGTTTAGAAGTTTAGAAGATTTTACTTTAACATATATAATTGTATAATATATGTTTATGGTATCTCCTGAGTCCTCCTTCTTGGAATGCACTTAATGTAAAGCTATTGAACAACATTTCATATATATATATATTAGAGATACAGTTTATAGGTTCATAATATGCAACAGACAACTGTTTCAAAAATATACTAAAACATATTCAGAAATGTAAAAATTCCACAGGAAAAAAACGTTGACGGTGTCTTTTTTAAATTAATTCTGCCATACATTGGGAAAAAAAATTCTTGTAAACTGCTCAGGAGTGCCTCTGGAATGGCTCTGTGGAGGTGAACGAGCATTCATGATATTTGATAGACTTAAAACTTCAGTGCAGTCGGGTTTCTTGAATTGTAACAGGCAGAGTTTAAGCTCTCATCCTGCGAGTGGGACTTGTGCCGGGTCCCTGCTGGGAGGGAGGGAGGGAGCCCGGGAAGGCAGGGAACAATGCCGCCATTCAGGCTCCCCATTCAGCCCAGCCACATCTGTTTACACGGCCTGCACCCACCTCTGAAAAGGGTGGTCCTCCCACTTCCATTTCATCTCACGTGGCCCTGAATGGTGAGGGGTCTGAAAGCTTTGCTGCTGGAAATCTGCAGTTTCAAATTTATTTTATGAGGCCAGAGCTGAAAGACAGACTAACAATAATGTGTGCACATTTCTATAGTCTGGTTTGGATTTTACTGTGATCTGAGAACAACTGTAAAACTGTCCCAAACTCCCCAGTTTGAAAATGAGTCTAGCACAGAGGATAATGACACTGAACTTGGGGGGATGAATTTTGCACTCAGTCTTTTAGTTATACAGATTTTTAAGGAGTTTTTTCCCCTAAAAACAATTTTATGCCTCAATTATTTTTAAACAATACAGCACTCAGAGAAGGAATAGAAAGTACACTTTACCAAAAAACATTTTTTCTTATCTTTTGTCATCCTTGTTTAGAGTCCATAACTTTAAATTCTACCCTTCAATAAAGAGTTTGTGTAGAAATACTGTGGCTACAGTAAATTTCAATCTGTTTAGGTACCAGTTCTGCAGCTTTTAGACTGAAGATCACTTTATATAGCAGATATTTCATGGAAACCATATTTATGGTGGAAGATCAACAGAACAACCCCACATTTTTATTTGAGTTGAAACTTTATCTGACAGTAAAATGATGCATGTCCTTCAGAGAATCAGAAGAAGCCCATGATAACCAGGGAAAGCAGGAGATGCTAAAAGTCCCCCAGGCCTATGGTTGCCCACTCTCAGCATACCAGTGCGTGATCAAGTTTCATGAAGCAATATATAAACATAAAGCAAACTTGGTGCATGCAATGTCAGCAAGATTTGTCTCCGTTGATTAACTCACGAACTTACAGAAGTTTTGCCCAAATAAGAAATGCAGGCTCATATGTCTGCCAAAAACATCACAGTAATTGTACCGTAAAACTGCTAAGTCTGCAAGTGTAGTGAAATTCCTGCTGTAGCTGACATGATGGTATCACAATATATTGTATATATAATACAGAAAAAAATCCAGCAAGTTACAAGGGAGATTACAAAGTGAAGCTGTTAAAAAGAAAACAGGATAGTCTGTTACTTATAAAGTATTAAATGACAGAAAATGAGATAGAGACAAAACGTGAAAACCCGAAGAAGACTCTCAGCAAGAAGATTACTGAAATGTGAACTCCTATTCTGAGGTGACTTCCTGTGCACTTGTGTAGTGCTTGGTGATTTGCTGTGCAGACCTTGTTGAACATTCAGTTCAGTTTGACGTTCCTGCTTCCAGAAGCCAAACTGTATTCAAGATTAGCTTCTACTACGTTATTTATTTTCCTAATGTTTTTCTTCTAGGTTCATTAGTTGTCGTGATTATGGTAAGACCTTATAAGTAAGAGAATCTGAGCAAAAATTTGCCTGTTCAGTATTGAACTAGCTCAAGTGATGGCTGTCACATTGTTTTGAACTTCTCTTCCATGAAGACATTTAATCTAATGATTTCTTTATACACAAAGCACTTTTTTATGAATAGGTCCTGGCAAAACCAGGGACTGTTGCTCAAGTTGAGCATTCTTGTGTTCTCTGCTTTTGTTTAATATAAATAGGATGGCCTAAATATAAATGAGCAAAGGACAGAGAAATCCCCTTTCTTGTTCTCCATGTTCCTATATAGTACAAGAAAAGAGAAGGACCTTGACTCTAGAGAATGAGTGCTGTGATTAAGTAAGGAGGGACTGCCAAAGGGTCCTAAGGTCTCAGAGATTTGCCAGTCTGTGCCCATTTCAAACTAATGTTTGCCTGCTCAGTAATCTGCAGTCACACCACCTACATCATTGGAGAAAAGGAAAGAGGTCAACGAATGGCTCTAAGACATAAATTGAACTGTATTAGTTTGTCACTTAGTACAGTCAGTATAGACGTACAGCCCAAACTTTGTCCTTCACACGTAATGTTGTAACCAAATACCACAGCACAGCTAGTGAATAAGTACTGTTATTTGAGAGGTAGCACTCAGGAGAAAACCAGCATGTACTAGAGGAAAAAAAAAACATACCCAGTGAAACCACAGGCAGTATGAATCTAATCTGAATACAGGAGCTCCCTAGGAGCATTACAGCTTTACCAAAACAGCATTCTTGAGAGGAACCTGGCCCTCTGCTCAAGTTCAAAAAAGCCTGGCCAGTAACGTCAGTGGGGTCAATATATTACCTTGAAAAGTCAAGATTTGTGAAAGAAACTTTGATATAACACAAAGAACTTGCCTGCACATTTAAGAAAATAATTATTTTAACATCTGAAGTATAAATCATGCACTGTACTTCAGCTGCCTGCAAAAGTAGGCATCGGAAGGCAAGTCACTGAGCAAAAGGAGAAAAGTAGAGTTGTACCAAAGCTGAAGAGCACAAAATCAGATCATTAAACTCAACTAGCTTTTTTTTTTCTTCTGCATTTACCTTGCAGAGCTTAAAGTGTTACTCCTCTTGAACAAAAGAGACTAATTTATGTCTGCAGTTAAAAGTTAACAGAGTATGACCAGCTGAAAATTCAAGATAGACATATATTTTTAAAATTAAAGGACTGCCATATAAGAATAAATGGTACAATATTCTGGATTACATTTATACACAAACTTCAGTGGCTTTTTGCCTTACTTTTCCCCTCCTTTCAGTTGTTTTTTTTGTTGGTTGGTTGGTTTTTTGTTTTTGTTTTTACTTTAATCAGTACTGTTAAATTACATGTAGAATACAATCAATGGTTTTGGTTATTGATTTTCGTGCTGTTGAAATATAGCCTCTAGTTCTCGTGACAAGGATTAAAGTTCTTTATTTATCTACTAAGCCAGCACTACAAATACAGAGGAAAAGATAACTCCTCAACAGCTTTTACCCTACAATTTCTCATATGATGGCTTAAATAAAAATTTGTGTTAAGTAGTGTGTAGTCTACTAAGATTTCCTAAAGGATTTTCACTTACTAACAGTCATGATCATACTTTTATGGTATGTGCATGTGTTCCCCTAAGAAAATAATATGACCAGAAGCAAAATTCATCAAAACATCTCCGACAGAACATTCTGTATGCTGAAAATTAAGAATCAGAGTCAGATCCCCTCTGTGTGTTCACAGATTTATGGTTTACATCTGATCCTTCCCTCCCAGTTGGAGCAAACAATCGTGGGATTTGTAACAGGTTTTAAATTGCGCTGCTTTTATTTCAGAATGGTGGGGTTTTTTCAAACTTTACAAATCAAATATGAGCATAACAAAGTTTTTGAAAGGGCCTGATAATAAACCAAAACATTTCAAAGGGAAGATTTCAATTTAACTCCAATGAAAACGTTTCTTTTCCATGACACAGAAATACTTACAGATTTCCAGCACATAATTCTTCTCACAGGGGTAACGCTATCAGGTATTGGCCACTTTTATCACACTGCCTGTTGTAAATAAAGACCATTTAAGCTGTATCTGTCTGGATGCTTATGTTACTTACTTGAACATTTGAACCTGTTTCTTGAAGGGGAGGAGACAGAGGAAGGTGAAAAGACTATGCAGCATTGCTAATCCCTTGAGCCATCTGGTGACTTGAGGCCATGCTTTAGATTATGCATATATTGAAAACCTATTCCTTTCATTCATCCCTTCCCTGTGCCAATTTGTCATTGGCTTTTTTACTGTCTGAGGATTCCTTGAAGTTAATCACGGTGAGAATCAATTGTCTTTTCATGCCACAGTAAATATTCACTCTGGAAAGAGATTATTTTTTACTCATTTCTTCCCCTCCCCTCTACTACTTGCAGTGATTTGTAAAAGTTGTTGATACATTTTCACCAAGCTGAGCTGAAAACAAGGGTAACTTTGCCTTTAACAAACAGGAAAATCACTGATTTCCTTAGCATTTCAGTGTAATTTGGATGAATTTTAACAGATGACAGGCACACTGAAATGCACATGTTATGCAGCACTTAAAAGAACTGTACCTAGATACCACCTTATAATTCATCTATCAGAGGCAGCAATTGCATGTTTAATTATCTAGGAACCAATCTGTATCTACACTTGTACACAACAAGCCTCTCAAACCTGCTAAATTTACATCCATACCAATACAGCACATTGCACATTAAGCCTGTCCAAAAGGCTGATGAGGATTTTCTGGGGAGTGCATGAATTTTTGATCTATTGACGCACGCGGTTCTGTGTGAAGCCAAATCAATTGTGTCTCTGCCATGAAGCAGCAGTGAGACTTCACAGCTCTTTGACTTCGATGGCTTTCCTACATACTTGACAAAATGACACTTCGTGAAATTGCAGTTAACATTCAGTAATGCCTTTTCCACTATTTCTCATTCTTTGCATAAGATTATTTTTTATATTGTGTTCCCTGAAGTAGCCGCAAAGCAAATTTGTCATAAATGTTCTATGCACTGTAAGTGAAATCATGTTCTGCTGCATGCTCTTCCCATATATTAAATAACTCTTTTCTGGCTAGACAGCAGATCTGATTTGTGAACCTTTCTTTCTTAGATAACCTTTCTTTAAAAAACCACCATCCTTTTCACCGTTAGATCGGTTTTTGAGGAGCCAAATGAATAGAGAAAATCATAAAGCACAGCAAAGGTAGGAAAAAGCAGACCAAGACATCTGAGAAATAAGTAGACTCTGAGAGACCTCTGGAATATGGGAGTCTGAGTAATTTTTCAAAGGTAATCCTAGGAAGTCAATAGCTGTTTTGAAAGGATCCTTGAGTTTTTAAGCATTTGTTGGGGTAACCCCAGAAGGAAGCTAAGCCCCACACAGCCACTCACTCCCCTGTGGTGGGATGGGGGAGAGGAATGGGAATGGCAAATGGGAAGAAACTCTTGGGTTGAGATAAAGAAAGTTCAGCAGAGAAAACAAAGGTTATACGCAAAATCAAAGCAAAATAAGGAATTCATTCAGTACTTTCCATCAGCAGGCAGGTGTTCAGCCATAAGTTCATTACCATAAAGGTTACTTGGGAAGACAGACTCCACAACTCCAAACATACCCCCCTTCCTTCTTTCTCCCAGCTTTTATTGCTGAGCATGATGTCATACGGCATGGAATATCCCTTTGGTTGGTTGATTGCACAGTTCTGACTCTCCATCACTTGCACGTAATACAGAGAGTCAGGCCTAAAGTTCTGGTTCAATCTTTCAGATCTGAGGCAATCAGTGTATCAAATTTCATCTTACAAGACAGAAATGTTCACTATTCTGGCCTGAAAGGGAAAACAAAGGATCGGGGATACAATTAAAAACCAAAAATAACAAATTAAAATATACCTACCGTTACTGACTGAGAACACCCCACTGCCTAGACAACAACAGTGCATTGTAACACATTATTTGGAAGTAGAAGTCTGAAACAAACCCACTTTGTGCTTGATGTTATTTACTAATGTATAACACTGCAAACTAGAAATTATTATTAAGCAGTTTGTATAGCAATACCTCCAAGAGGTACTAATAAAGGTGGTAAAGGTTGTATAAGCATGCAGCTAGACACAGACGAGATCAACAAAGCCTTTGGGATCTGAGGTACTAATTAGACTCAATAATCCTGAATTATAAATTAGGATTCAATATTATTATGTCTGGCCCACATCAAAGCAAGGCCAGCTCAAGCAGCGGCCTCTTGTAAATTCAGCTGTAGTATTTATTAAGATTTGTTCCAGTTTCTACTCTAATCAGTACAAAACCAAATTCCCACAGAGCTAGGGTGAAACACAAAGTCTAAGCTGAAGAGCAGGATGGTCACTGGAACAAAAAATGAATTCATTTATTTCTGCTAACTTGTCTGCAATATCTATTGCCTTTATATCATAAAACATAAAATCTTGTGACTATCTCTATTGTCAAGTGTAAAAGTGAAACAAACTTCTGAAAAAGGTGGCAGAGGATAAGAAATGTATTTCCACCAGCAGTATTTCCAGAATCCAAGACCAAAGTACTACTGAACAATTTAAAAACTAAGATTATTGGATAACAAAAAGTACAAGAAATAAAAAAATGCTCACTTTATAAGGCATAAATGAGCCACTAATTGACAGGAGCTGAAAAAAACCTCCTCTTGTTGGCTGGTTATTTGCCTGTGGATTCTGCTATTCTGTCCTCTGAAGCATCTGGTACTGGCCATTACCAGAGATCAAATAGAGGACCAGATGGTCTGTTGGTTTCACTCATTACAATGGTATGACCACTGAAATGTAAAAGCTCTTCACAGGACCAGAAGGAGAGCATTTACCTCTGAATGCCTGATCTCTTAAGGAGCAAAAAAAAAAAAAGACTCTTCATACCTCTGTGAATTTAAGAGAATAGTAAACCAAATTACCTCAGGGACACTTCAGTGCAGAACTTTTCTCACTAGGGAGGATCTGGCCTTAGCACACCCTTGTGGATTCAGGCTTTTATTATCACAAAATACCATACTGAAAATTATTTAGGAAGTTAAAGCTGAAGCAGGAACTAGTGGTGCAACCTGACAGGACAGTATTGTACCAACCCCTCAGCACTGTGCTGTATTCTTGTGTCCCGAGTCAATTTGTCAGCGGTTTAAAAGCATCGCGTTATGATCCCGTGGGTTTGCTTCGTACCAGAGGCCTAAAGTGCTAGTAGAGGCTAGATGGCTGAAAAAGTCATAAAAATTTCCATCTTAGAGGAGGGGGGCATGGGGAAGTGCTAAATGTGTGATGGTTTCCTCTTTGCATCACAGTCTATCTGATGTTCTAGGGGTGTGGGCTCATAACTTTAATTTTCATTTCTAAAAGTGTAGTCACAATAAAAAATATGGACTTGAAATAAAGTAAAGTAGCCTCATATTTGTGCTTGCTTTGTGATAATGAGCCTCCAGAACATTTCCTCCTCTCTTCTTGCGTCTCTGTAATGGTGGTTCTCAAGGAGCCTGGTCCCGAAAGCATCGCCCACCAGTGGGGGATAATGACCACTCTGGCTTCTGCATGTAGGAGTTTGAACACACTTCTTTTGCCTTTTGTCCCTTTTTAACCTCTGAAAAAGAATTATTTGCGTTTCAGTTACTGCTTTCTGCACTCAAATACCAAGAGTTTGAAATGCTTGAACACAGAGAGTAGTTGGGGTCCATTTCAAGTTGTTATGTAGCCAGAGAATATGTGTCTGGAAAGATACTCATGGAAGAAAAACAAATGTAGGCTTTTCTTCCTTGGATTGATGAACAGGATGTGTGTTTTTCTTATCATCACAGTGATTTATAAAGGGGAGCTGCTCTCCCATGATACAAAGCTTCAATATGCCAAGCCTGCAGAACTGGCTTTCCTCTTAACACATCCTCCAGAGAGACAACAGGTTGCCACCCTTGTCCTCTCTTATTCCCCCCTTCCTACTTTCCTTACTAATCCTAAACCCTCTGAGACCGCTCTTTTGAAAAAGCAACTGCATTGACTTACAACATAACTTGAATTGGGAGCTCCAGAGGCAGTAACTTTTCTGTCTGGAGTCTTTTAGGAAGAGCTACATAATAAAAATAGTATTGAAAAACACGGATTCTCAATATAGAAAAGCAAGTTGCAAAGTCACACCCTATTGACATGTAAGCAAAGGGAAATACACTATTGCATATGACATTAACTCAGACACTCTTAAATCCAACAAAATCAATACTATATGGAAAACACAAAATCTGCAGCATGTGTTTTGTTTTTAAAAAATCCCTGTGCAAGAGAAGCTTTTCTGAGCAGCAAAGCTTTTATTTAAAAGGGGAGGGCAAAGAGGACCGAGTTGTGAAGCTTGCCAACCCTCTTGGAAAGGGGTAGTGATCCCGTGGCAGGGCTGGGGACGATTGTACCATGATGTATCCATCTTTTTCAGGTAACAAAGCTTGTAAATATTCATACAAGGACACTGGAGATTCACACTCAAATCCCGTTGCTCCATGATACAAATTAAGGGTCCAAGTTTTCCACGTGACCCAAGAAAAGCCTTAATAGAAAACACAGCAAAGTGGATTTGTTATTGTGAAGTTTGGCTTCCCGTTCCCTTGTTTATTCATTTTCTAGATGGATCACGTTTCCAATGTGTGCTTTTCAGATATAATCGGGACCAACTTGTGGAGCTCAAGGTAGAGGAAAGTGATGGCGACAGTAAAATATGCAATAACAGGTCTTAAAAATAGCTAGTACCCTGGATGAAAATGTCATCAAATTACTTTGTACCAAATTCTTTTTCACCACATCATGTTTATTTTTCAGAAGGGATGAAAAGAAGAGGATCTGAGTTTAAGAAAAGGTCACATAGGAAAAAAAACATTTAGAAAAATTCCTAGTAAGTTTTATATTCATTAGCATGGTTTGTCCAATATATTAAGGGTAGTATAATAATTTGCATATTGGTGGGAAGCCAGAAGGTTATTCTGGAAACCTTTGGCCAGATAAGGGTTTTCACATACATGAAAAATAAATCTCAAGATGTGTAAGGTGAGCATGACAAGAAATTCAGATGTACTCTCATATTCTTTAGACAGAAACTTAAACCAAGACAAAGAAAGAAAAGGGAAAATGGATAAGATCTGCTTTTTCCAGGTAGCATTAAAAAGGAGACATGATTTGGCTTTGCTTCATCATAGTTTTCCTTCTGGGGCTGAGTGCCAATTTACTAGCAGGTAGCATGTGGTCCCAGTGACAATCTATTTAGTCTCTTTCAGTGATCCTGTCTTTTACATTATATAAATAATGGGGAAACTGCATGAAGTCCTGCACTTCACATCCCACATCAGCTCCCAAGGCTCCTTCTTCAGCAACTTAGAAAGCCTAACAAAAAACAGATGAGGATACTCAGTTACTCAGAGGTGGTATTTTAAAAAGGAAAATGAGCTGTGGAGGTAACTCATTCACCTCCTCAAATTAAGGAAGTTTACTTTCCCTCCCTCATAATAACAAAAGGGACTATCTATCCCAAAGTTACCATTTTGCTCTACAGCAAAGCTGTAGTGTTAAAATATCATCTGAGAAATAATATTCCCAACATGGGAATTCAAAGACCAAAAGGTGTTTACATTCTTAACAAGGTTTGTATATTTTCACTGAGAAAATGAGTTCCTTTGTATGCATTATAACATTTGCCACATTTTTTCTAAGTATTGTTTTCTGGTAAAGGCATAATTACTTAATTAGAGATGATCAAAACCACTGATTATTCACCCATATTCTTTGTGTGTTCCTACCAACCTGTGCTTTGTGGAAGCTTTAACTGGATAGAGCTCTTATACTTGTGCAGGACGAAAAAAAGCAATCAGGTGTCTCACAAAGCAACCACAGAAAATATTTTCACTGCCAAATTTATCTGTTAGTGCTCACTGGATTAAATAACTAAATAAATATATAAGAAATACCTGCCCCTAACTGATCCCTCTCTGACACTTGGAAGGCCCTCACATTTCATGGCTATTTCATTTTTCCCTCTTTTCTTCCTGTTTTTGTCCATTGTGGTAGTGCCTGGGGGGGAAAGAATATACTTTAATTTTTCCGTGAGGTTTTTCTGGTATCCATTTCCTCAGAATTGTGCCAAATGTGTTATTAGAAGGGTTCTCTCCAATTTGAGTTCTCACAGAAAAATTCATAAATAAGAAGGTAAAATTGTATTATCTGCTCTAATTTGGGGTAACAACAACCAAAGATTTATAAAACACATGTAATTTCCAGTTAAGCTTTCTAATGGGGTAGATTTGCAAGTGGCAGTATTTGCTTTGCAGCTTTTCAGAAATAGGATATTTATAAGAAATTACATAAGACATAAATGTTTCTAGTTATCTTATTTTATAAAAATTTTCAAACAGAACTCATACAGTAGAAGCCAAAAAATTATATTGTTGCTTTCCCTCTCTAAAATAGTGTTTCATCATTCATCCATCCACAGCGATTCTTCCAGATTTGGGCAAAAGCTAGCAGTCTGAGATCATAAAGTTACTATTACTCTGACATCACTTAGGAACTGAAGGCCCCTTTTCAAAAGGGATGTGTGACATGCCTGGACTATAGCATAAATTCGGATAATTGACACTGGGGCCCAAGCATCTGGGTTAGCTTAGCAGCAGATGTTCACAGACACTTTCTAAAGCCATCCTCGTGCTTCTGTGTTCTGCTGTTGCACTCTGGAGGGTATGTCACTAAATTTCTTAGAACATCTCCTGCATGTTGTAAAGCTCAGCTGCTCTCTGGTTAGTCCCCAAGCTATTCTTCTGGGGACATTGCAGGGAAGGAAGGATTTGCAGGAAGTGACTAGAGATTTATTAGTACTTTCTATTCCAAGATGCCTCAGTACTGTAATGAGAGAAAGCTCAAATAGGAGCAGAATCAAGGCAAGCTAATCAGACCTTACAATATTATTATTTGTTGTTGACACATAACTTGGTGTATAAGTGGGAATGTGGGAAGCAAGGCAAAATAAAAGAGGCATCTGGTAATACTGTAGTGAGTGTGTATCTCTAAGGATTTCTGTCTTTTTGAAAGTCAAAGCACTTTGGCTGCCTAATCTGAGACAATGTCACCAATTACACTAAATTTTTCGGAATATTAGAAGAGGTAGAAGCACTGTCTACTTATTTGAGAAAATACAGCTGACAGGGCATCAGAATGCTAAAGATGAGGAGCAAAAGCTAATCGTCTCTTGACTTTTGGTTCAAATCAGAAGTGGAGACAAATGTGTATTTCCTTCTTACCCATCTTTTTTATCTATGTCTATCTCGTTGTAGTCATTTTGTAGTATCTCACTCCTGACAATCCAGAGGTATAACAAGGACAGGCAACTGAATCTACTCATGCTGTAAAATTTCACATCTGCTGACAACTTGTTTCCTCCTCAGTCTCTGTGTTATCACTATTCAGGGGATCATCAAAACAAAGATGCTCACATAGAAAAATGCAACTTCTGTAATGCGTCAGTCATAAAACTATCTCAAAGGAAAACTACAATTAAAAAACTAGAAATCCTTTAAAGACAGTGATGTTAAACAGAGACGACACCCAAAAGAATACAGAGCAGATCTATTGATTATTGATGAGGGGAAAAGTACCACAGCTTATGGATGATGTTGCAAAAGCTGTCGTTTATAAAAAAAAGCTCAGTTTCTCTTGAAAATAACCATCAGGCCAAGATATATATGAGCACGTCAGCTTACGAATGAGCACAGCCACCACAGAAAATGAAAGCAATACAACTAACCCTGAGCCTGTCTGTGCTTAAAGTTGTGCCAGTGCCTGTAAGACAGCATGTGCTAACAAAAGCAATAAAGACAATTAAAAAAAAAATTAAAAAATGGAAGCTCAAAAAAGGATGGAATTTAATCATCACATTCTTATTCAGAGGTATTTAGTTATAACACAGGTCCTCCATATGACAGGACAGATCCGTTCTGACAGCGCAGTGTTGAGAGGAAAGATAAAATATGCAGTCACATACAAGTTACTTGCTAGACTGCACATTTCTGTACGCACAGCAAGGACAGGGAGAACCCCCTTGGGTGACTGTATAATGTAACTTTGCAAGTCCATAGCTGGATTCATTACTTTGCACAGTATTCAGCAAAAAAAAAAAAAAAAATAGCCTCTGTCAGCACTGAAGACAGCGTGATTTCATAACAAACTCACTTCTGAACAATGTGTTTGTTGTGAGGCTTTTGAGCTTCTTGGCTCTGCTGTGCCACAGCTGAACATGGCACCAAGAAAAGTCAGACCTGTTTTGGATGTGCTCGTAGGAGAAATCTAGATATAGACTGCTTGTGACAGCTCTTAGTCATGGGGGGAAATTATTATCCTCAGCAACTAGACAACTTTATTTCCCCACGCTGGAAAAATATGGTACAGAAAATATCCAGGTTCCCTAGGAATCAATGCTGTATTTAGTATTGAAAGAAATGTTTGAAAGTTTTGTGTTTCAAACCCTCTAGAAAAGAACCCACATTCCTGTTACTCCATTGAAAGGAAAAAGAAAAGCATTTGTTTGTGAATTAGTCACCATTAAAAGATAGGAAACAGGTTAAATGTTCATTTTTAGCAACTGATGAAATACTTTTGCTGTCACAAATCCGACAAGGATCTGTTCTGAAAGCCATAGTGTTCAGCAGAGTCATGTACTGTCAGAACATTCAGATAATGGCAAGACAAAGCTTGTGGATAGCACAAAACCACTCAAGGTTGTCGGTCTAAAAGTGAGCTATAAAAGAGATTCTTGATCTTAAGCAGCTAGATAATGAAAACAGACACCAAAACCATGCCCCCCAAAACACATAACAGCTCATAAACATATCAACCACACGGTTTGCCTGATGGGTTGACTCCTGGACAGGTGTGCCAGAGAAGGAAGAACCCTCTCCCTGCTGACTTTATAGCTTCTGAAAGCATCCAGTACAGGCTGTTGACAGTGGCACAAGACTGGTACAGAATGGATCGAGGAAAAAAATGTAAAAACTTAGTGGGTGCTTTAGGGAAAGTGGCAAGTTTCCTTGGAAGCTTTTTTCAGCCTTCTATAACATGCGATTTACAGTGGAGTCTGGCTGTAGAAGGGACTGTCAAAATCAAAGTCCTTATCTCTTTCGAATGGACACAACATCACTTGGCAGTTGTCTTACTGTCATAGTTGGTCCTTCACCAAGGTTTGAGTCATCTTATGTTGTGGTACTCAGCTGTCATCACTCCACTTAAATGTGCCTGCCTGTGAGTGCTGCTGCTCCAGATGATATGTACACTGGAGCAGCACTTTGAGGATCTGTAGAGTATCCAGTGTGACATAAGAAAAGATTTAATAAATGCATTTAAAATTAACTTAGTAGTGCTAAAGATGATGATTGCAGATTCTGCTACTCAGTCCGCTCTATTCAGCTATGTAGGAAGTATTAGCTGTTTAAAATTTTTCTGTATTGCTATGGCAACCCTCATTCTCCAGCAGCCTCTTAAAGCAGCACACAGAAAGGCATTCATTTGCCAGGCAAGCTACACACCACTCCTGAGAACTAATGCTCTGTTCCCCTAATGAAATGCCCAACTCCCTTTACATTTAATTTGACTCATGAGCACATACCAGTTTACTCTGCAAAATTCATTTAGCTCATTACTTGGCCTATCATGCAAGTCCAAATCTCACAGACACATACACTCAAATCACTTGGGTTTAGTGGAATTACAGACTGAGAAATAACTCTGTTATGCACTGTGTGGCTTTACAGAGATGATTGAATGGCTCCCACATCTGATTTTACTCAGTATCACTGAAAGTAATTTCCTTCTGCCTCACAACCCTGGAACAAGGGGCAGGGAGAAGAGGGGAGAGAAGAAACATCATATGTGTTCTGCTCTTACCAGTCATGTAAGGGGCACTGAAAGAGAGAAGTGGAGAGAGTAAGTGGAGAGAGTAAGTCATTATGGCCCTTGTCTTGCCAAACTGATAGACACCAGAACCATCTATAGCCTTCAAATAACAGAATATTTGCTAGGTGTGAATGCCTGTGCAGAAGTAGGATCCCCCAAATAAACCAATGTCTAAATATAATAAACTGCAAAGTGACTCTTTCTAAGTTAGCAGATCATAGAATCATAGAATCATGAAATCAACTGGGTTGGAAAAGACCTCTGAGGTCAAGTCCAACCCTTGATCCAACACCACCGTGGTTACTAGACCATGGCACTAAGTGCCACCTCCAGTCTCATCTTCAAAACCTCCGGGGATGGAGAATCCACCACCTCCCTGAACAGCCCATTCCAGTGCCTGATTACCCTCTCTGTAAAGAATTTCTTCCTAATATCTAACCTAAACCTCCCCTGGCACAGCTTAAGACCATACCCTCTTGTCTTACTGAGAGCTGCCTCATAGGACTTCTGCTCAAGTCCTACAAGCCTTGTTGCTCTTCTCTGGACCTGCTCCAGCACCTCAATATCCTTCCTGAACTGAGGGGCCCAGAACTGGACACAGCACTCCAGGAGTGGCCTCACCAGTGCTGAGTACAGAGGTAGAATCACTTCCCTGGTCCTGCTGGTCACACTCTTCTTGATACAGGCCAGGATGCCACTGGCCTTCTTGGCTAGATGGTTTTCACAACTGCCAGGTCTGCTCTTCATCTGGGATCTGCAGCAAGCTGAGCTCTTGATGGTAAAGCATAAACCTGAACGTTTCTGCAAACCAAATGTTACCTCTTAAAGCCATGCCATTACATTGCATGTTATGTAATAAATAGACAAAGATAAAACTCCTGTCTACATCTACAGTCTTCCTACAGAGCATCATTCTCCATCATTTCAGCTACATGGAAAAGAGCTTGTGAAGACTTTTCTCCTAAGCAATTCCTATGTCAATGAGGAAAAAAACTTGGCAAAATAATTAATCCAATCTCTCTTGCAAAAAAGAAACAAAAAATGTTACTTGTCAGTTACAGAAGGACGAAATTCTTCCCTTACCACAACCTTTTTCTTGCGGATTTCATATTTGCAATGAATTACAGAGCTGGCTCTCTCAGTACCCTGTCTGAATTATCTTCCCCACGCTAAGGAGGTCCATGAGTATTTGTCTTTTAATAACCATAACCTAAAACAAATATTTTTGTCAGTTCTTCCTGCTGCAACTTGAAGGGGAACAGCACATTGAGCCCATCATAGGGTTAGCTATTAGAGCTTCCTCTCTCCCAGCTGGAAATATTTCAGTCACTGTTTGAAGTTTAAGCTTGGAATAAGAAAGCAGATGCTTAAAAGCACTGCAAAAAGGTGTTGTTTGTCTATGACATTGGGAAACCATCATCAACAAGTGCAGACAGACGTGAGAACATTTTCACCAGTTCATTCCCAGGTATTGCTGAGTTATTAAAAAAATCCCTCAACTTATATGGGACAAGCTACTTGAAAACACACCATCAAAATAGTTCTCAGAGATTAATAAATTTAAATAGTTTTTCCCAGAGACCAGATTTTCATTCACATAAAAAACTATTGCATCCAGGGGTCTGTCTTGCCCTGTGAATAGCTGATCCTCTTCCCAAGCAAAGCCAGCTGTGTAGTTTATTTCATTTCTACGTCTTATCTTGTTCATAGTAATTTGAAAATTATCTAGCTTTAATAATACGAAAACATTGCAAGAAAAATGTGTTTCTTCTTTCAAATATTTTCATTATTGGCTATCTGTGACCTAAACATGCTTTTGAAAAGATGAGCTGTTACAATAACCACTTCAATAAAAAATTGCTTAAAAATTTCCCCAGTACTACTGTCTCAATAGATTACAAATGTGGTTTTTCACACCTTGCTAAACACAAGCAATGTTTAAAATTTCAGCAGCTGCAGTGCAGCACCTAGAAGATCACTGCCAGCCATGTTCCCTTCACTCTGCTTTCATCTTCTCTCTTCTAGGATGAGATACAAGGAGTGCCTGTTATCTAGGCTGGTACCTTAGCCTGGGGCAAGGCTCTTGCTGCTGACCACTGTACAGCTGACTGGAGCTCAGCTGTGCCACAGAGAGAGGGTTTGTAGCTTCTTCTCTTGTTATCCCAAGGCCACTGTGGCGACCAGTCTGCAAGGCGAGCAGCTCTCCCCCCTTGGACATTGCTTCCTGCAGGAGCCACACTAGAAAAGGCCAATCAATAGGACCATAAACAACAGTAAGAGAAAGCACAGAGAAGGTTTAGCACAATCTTTAACACCAACTTGCATTTCTAGGGATGCTTATTTTCCCTTACAGTGGTCACATAGCTAACACCTTTTCAACATATGGCTGTAAATACCGCCCCCCCCTTTCTCACTTACATCTCATCTGCTCCAATCATATTTTCCAGTGTCTTGCCCACAGGGTGATGGGGTTTGATCAAAGGCAGCCATTAGAAATTATTATGCAAATTCACCCATAAATGAATCCTCATTGAATGACACTGAAAATTACACCAACCATGGCAGCCAAAACACCTTGAACCCTGGCTAATGATGTGCAACGCCGTTCACATTTCTCAAGTGAATTCACCCATTTTGAGTTTGAAAAGCTAAAAGGGGACAAGAAGTTGGCAGTGGGCTTAAAGGGGTGGTTACAAATTGCATCAGTCCCAGGAAGCACTGAAGGAAAGAGTGCCTCCCACTCAGAGCCAGGAATCTGATTCCCATTACCAAGAAGAGGCATTTACTTCTTTTTGAACTGCAAAGATCGTGCTCAAGTTACCTCATCCCCCTGTAAGACTGATCTATGGAGTTTATTACAGCACAGGGTTTTGCTGCTCAGATTTATTGGAGATGCAAGAGCAGACAGGCAGACTTGAGATAGGAAATAGCGTGCATCACCCACTCTCGAGTTTCCTCTCTACAGCTCCACTAAGTGTGGGTTTTGGCATGCACTCTGGAAAAAAATATTTTCCATTAATAGTCTGGACTAGTGGATTAGACCAGTATGCTGCCTTCCAAGAGTGGTGAGATCCAAAACATATTTAATTTAGTCTAAATAGGACCCCTATGATCTGCAGTACTTCCTGGATATTTGTATATGCATGTCATTTTACAGAGACGGGTACAGACATATGGTTTGCATTTTCCTTTAGCTAATTATTTTTGCAGAAAGTTAGCACTAGAAAGTTAGAACTGATCAGAAAAACATCAACCAAAATGCAAGTGTTTTCAAATGGAAAAAAAAGTATAAAATTCATCTCTAGAAAAATTTGCATCCAAACCTTCACTCTGCTCCAGCAAGGGAGCAGACATGCTCTGCGACCTGGGTTTCCAAAGGAAACAGCTTGCATATCAAATACTCATGACTGGTGAAATGCTTGTGAACAAGCAAGAAGCTGCAAATTATTCACAGAATTTGTTCAGCAAGCGTGAATGAAGACATTGCCCAGCCCTCCGACGTGATTGCAAGCCACTTGTGAGCTAAGAGAGAGGCAAAAACCCTTACTAATTATTATCCCAGCCTATGAATTCAGACTAAAGGAATGCACTGAGATTTGTATGCATCTCTCTCTCTCTCTCTCTCATTTTGTTAACTGAATATTGCCATAAGACGTATTTTCCTCTTTGGAGCTCTACCAGGTCTCACAGCATGCTTTCAGTCTGCACATGAAACACAGCATGAAAAAATCTGTCACCTTTCTATAAGAGGCTGTTATTGTCAGTCTGCTTTGCCAGCTTTGAATCCGATCTGCCACTCTTGGCAAACTGAAAAGTTAATACCCCTTTGATACTCTGCTATGTTTTTGCCAGGCTGTATGAAATAACTTATGCTGGAAGCCCTGATAACAACTGTCTGTTGAATATTGGGATGTCCACATAAGACAGGAATAAAACCCTACAGCTGAAGAAATGAAAGATCATCGTAATTTCTAAATGGGTAAAAAAACCCCAAACATAAAATTAAATATTGTGCAGCCTTGCAATTTATCAAACAAAACAGCATAGCAGTTCTTTAAACAGAAGGGAAGAAAAACAGTCTTAGGATGCAATCATTGAAATACAGCGGAAAAACTAAGCTAAAAAGTGACAGTGCATTTTATAATCAAAAAGTAAAGTGGAATGGGCAAGTCAAGGGACTTATTATATCAGCATTTAAATGAATATTAATGTAATTATTATATGAACATAGCATCTTTCCTCCTAATGTAGCCAGGTTTTTCTTGTAGCTGTTACAATAATGATGTAGTATGAAAATTATACAGATTAGAATAACTGAAAGTCTGGTTGTTTTTTTCTTTCTTTGCTGTTCTAACCAGATTCAAATATCTCTTTATGGAGGGAAAAACTCTGACAATGTAGTCCTACTGATGTGTTTCACATGATGGGAAAACAAAAATATTTTCTTCACTCAAAAGGCGAATCTGGTTCCCAGCAAGCCCATCTGCAAGTGACCTTATAATAACAAAGAAGTTACATAATCCCAAAACTGTTATCTAAAAAAATCTTTTTATTCCACTTGTGTATGGGTAGAAGACACCAAGTACAGGATCCCACAACCGACATTCAGAAAAATCATCTTTAAAGTACATGCACCAGTTTTAAAATTTCAATATTTTTTTATAGCTGTCTTTTTTTCTGTCTCAATCAAAATATCTTTGACTAAAAAAGCATTAGCTTTCCTTTACTTCTTGATGGTATTGAAAACTATGTGGAGGTTTGCAGCTCAGGCTGGATGGTGGATTTTAAAGCATAGCAGCTCTGTGCTCCAAAATAAGGCCAAAATAAGCAAACTAAACTCTGAAGTTATTAATCTTCTCACCAACAACAACAATGCACAAGTCACATCTGTTCCCAGATGAGCTTCAGACACTGGTCCTGAAGGATGAAGCTCCATTCTGCAAAATGGTAGCAGAAAGTCTTGAAGTATCCAATTTTTTACTTATTGTTTGGATAAATTGGGCTGTAGGAAGGTGTGGGAGTGGCTTGGGAGTCTGCAGAAGGATTGCTCTTGGATCTCATAACAGTCCCACATGTGCCATCTGCACATGATCAAAAGGCGTCAAGTGGCTGAGAGCAGAGAAAACCTTCAGGAATTTATTTAGATCTTTGACTAAACACAACTTTATCAAACTTACCATTCCATTTTCATTTGGCTCATCAAGACCTTTCCTCCTGTAATAATTCATACTCCAGATCTGGCTATATGGACAGCTGGGAACGTCCTTCATATCCAGCTTGGCTCTGAACCCACAGCTAAGTTCTAAAAATGTGTTTATAAACAAATATTTTCAGATATTGTCTAGGCATTTAACACTGAAGGCTTTCTGAGCAGGAAATGCTGGGAGGTCAGTGCCTCTGCTTTCAAGATACTAATAAGGAACACATGGAAAGGATGTAAAATAATTCCTACATTGTTTGAAGTAAAATATTAAATACTGATGTGTGCCAGCATAGAAGTTATACATAGGGATAACTGCCAAATCAAGGGGTAAAGTAATAAGGGAAAAGATAGACAAACTAACATTTTGATTCAGATAAGGCTCCAAAATTCTTATGCTTTTAAAAAGATTATCCAAATTTGTCTGAACTTCCTGCTGCCTTTCTGTTTTCCCCTATGCCATATTCATCTTTATCCATCCATTTTTAGAGGCTCTGATCATCTGCCACTGACCAAATTTCCATAAAAAAAGTTAACAGGCTTTCTGATCCTATTGTCCCATACTCCACAGTGAGACACATGATTTAGTTATTCTATTTTATACTTATTTTGGCAGTAAAAATTTCATGAACAGATAAAGACACCATTTTCTCTCCACTAATTCCCATTATGCTTTGTGTCTTGAAATGGTAGCATCTTTAGTTTTTTTCAGGTTTTAATCTGTCCCAGTTGAAAACCTGCTAGAATTCTCAATTTATTGCTGAATTATTGCACTGCTGAATCAAGATCATGGCATGAAGATCTGGGCTAAAAATGTTGCAACTCCATTTTTTTCCCTTCTCTCTGATTAGCTATTTTTATCCTCTGAATAGACAGTATAACAATGCTACATAATCAGGGTACAGATGACTGGGGCTTTTATCATTCTATAGGGTTTCCATTATTCTCTCACAGAATTTGACTATTCTCCCAAGTTCCTGATAAAACAGCAGAATCCAAAGTCAGGAACGTTGGGAGTTTTGCATCACAGCTTCAAATGAAATGCAGTGATAAGCTAGAGAAAATGTGCACTGGAAAAGACAGGACATATGCATTTGAACACATAGATTCTTCCCAATATGCATGAACATTTCTTCCCAGCCTAAATGTGTCAATACATGTGCAGACCTTGTGTAAAGTAGTAGAAGGGACAGCATTAAAGGGGTAAAGTTGGTGTGAAATAAAAAAAATTATCTAAACAAGCTCATTTCTTTCACTTTCTCCTCAAGCTAAGCATGTCACTTATCATAATAGTCCAGCATAAGCTGAACTAGCTTAAAGAAGTGTTCATTTAGTGGTCAGTCCTGCAAGAACATGAATGCCTGCCTCAGAAATCTGAGCACTCAGTGGCAGAAAGCACTAATGGTCCTACAGGATCAGTGTAATTCTAGTCCGTCTGATACAATTTAAGTTTACCTGTTTTCTACTTATAATAATAAAAAAAAAAGCGAAACAAAAACAACCTTACAAATATTAACATTCTTTCCTTTTAGCTCTCTTCTAGTATTGCCACATTACTCTAAACACTTATATATATAAGATATTGTTGAGGGATGAGTGGGAGCTTCAGTCAAAGTTTATTAGAAAAGCCCACTCATTGAGTCATGAGGTGCAGAAAGGACCCCCTTGCTTTCTAAATTCCTTCTCAGAGAGGGGTCTGGGTGCAGCTGGATCCAATCTTAGCCCCAGACTTTGTCAATGGTTTGTCTAAGGAATTACAGAGATGTGGTTGAACCTTTGTACAACTTAGTCCCACAGGATTAAGGATGGCAAATCAGATATATTTTCATAAAAGATGAATTAGACAAAAAGGTATTAATCAGAATTATTTACTCCACAGTATAGAAGCTAAAACTACTGGTGTGGTGTAGTATAGTACAGTACAACAAAGCAATTATATTAAAGTTAGCAAAAAAGAAGCAATTATTAAGTAGAGATTGATGTTACTCACCCACACCAATGACTGTGGGCAAATCTCTTTTGCTCAGCCTCGAGGAGTAACCTTGAGGGGAGTCCCCACCCAAGGGAGGAATCTCCACACACACTCCAAGAAGGGATGTGTTAGAAGAACCTACTGTTTGAAAGTGGGACTGGAATTTTATAGTATAAAGTGATTGACTGTCAGTCTCAGTCGTCTATCTCCAGGCCAGCTGCTTAACATTTTCAGATAAGGGTACTTTACTATATCTGCCACACCTTTACCTCACTCTCAGGATGTGTAGCTTTGGGGTTGATGAGTCAGACTGGTTTTAGCATAATTCAATACCAAAAGCAGCATGACAGCCTCTCTCAGTCCACCACTGTTAGCTTTGCAAAACAGGGGGTTGGTTGAGTTGTTCTACCTCATTCCAGGCAAAGCATCCTGCTACAGATATACAGTTAAAATAGTTCAGAATTATGGAAGTTCCATAAATTAACCTGTAAGGTTAACTAACCTGTAATAATCACCAAATTGGCCTTTTTTCCGATTGTATCCACTGGGATTCACTAATGGGTAATGTGTTATTGCATTACAGAGCCTTATCAGTGCATTCTAACAGTACTTACTGAATACACCTTAAGACATTTTGCCTTGGAACAAGCAATGCACTCTGGGACTGTTTAAAGAACAGTTAAAAGTAAAGAAAATAAAAAGGAAAACCCTCCTTCCATAAGCTCTCGGTAGGTGTTCAGAGATATCGTGGTTACTGTCTGTTATTGCTATGGAATGAACATGTAAGCTCCTTTTTCATTTCTGCTTTCCAAAAGCAGCAATTAAGAGTGGAGAAGCAAAAGAAAGAAGGAAATCAGAATAGCAGCTAAAGGTGAGGAGCAAAGGAAAGAGGGGAAAAAAGAAGAGATTCATAAGACATAAGAAAAAAAATAAAGAAAAATGTAAAAATAAATGGAAAGTCTTTTAATTTTGCGAAGGTCAAAGACTCTGCAAGCATAAAAGAAATTTATAAAAATGTCTAAAGAGAAAATTACAAAACCCAACTCTTCTACATCAAACATAATTATGAAAAAATGCTTGAGAGAAGAAAGAGGTAAGCAGGGAAAGTCCATTACATGATGTGCCCAGTCAGGGAGAAGTGTTGTCCTATCTTTGTAAGAGCAGTTCCTTTCTGAAACGTCTTTCCTTTTCTTTATTTCTTGCTTTTCCTTGATTATCGGCAAAAAATAAGATATGTATAATTGGTAAGTATTGCACTGAGGAAGACCTAAATCCATCCTGACAATTTCAGTCCTGAATTCCTTTCTATGAGTTTGTGCACTCCATAGACATTCATATATGAGTGAGCAAGGGTCATCAGACCCATATAGCAAATGTCAAGTTCTTCCATGCTAAAGAAATGGCAATACAGTATTCTGCTTCTGAAAGAATAGGGCTGAGGGCTAAGTACCATAATTTTATTTCAGATACTGACATTTTCCCGGAACGTCAGTTGTGAAGACATTCAAAGCCTTTCAATAGCAAGGCATTCCTTTTCTGTCATCAAGTAAGCTTTAGAAGCAATTTGGTCTAGATAGATACTTCTGTCCATTGACCTCTTGGGATAAGACAGTCCCTAGCTCCTCTCAGAAATATGTTTGAAATGTGAATTCTTCACTGAAGAGAAGCACATACAGACTTACAATTGAAACAGCCCTTGAGACTCTGAAAGGCCTTTTCAAAGACTTGAAACATTATAAAAGGAAGTGCATTCTTGGTTAGCTCTATTAACAAGGCTTCCTCAAAGA